>NC_056742.1:390622652-390828808 GCF_019279795.1 Protopterus annectens
GCAGGATTTGTTGCATGGTGCAGAGCAAGTGGGTAAGCATACCTTGCAGTGTGGTTTTGATGCTTTAGAGGCCTCATGTAGAGCTGCTGTTACCGGGTCTGTTATACGTAGGCATGCTTGGCTCAAAGAGCAAACCTTACCAGATCATGTCAAAGCTAAATTATTAGATGCACCTCTTCAGAAAGATGTATTGTTTGGTGTTAAAGCTGAGGAGGTACTAAAGAAAATGGAAGAAAAAGCGAAATCAATGCAGACAGTGAAAGATTTCCTGCAGGTACAACCTCCACGTTTCAGCAGAAACTGGCCTTCAAAAAATTGGTCCTTTCCAGCCATGGACAGACCTCAAAGGGGCAGATACAGACGCCCAAGGGGTAGAGAGCAAACTCAAGGATCTTTCAGAGCCAGACAGTGACAAGCACCAACCCCAAGAGGTGGAGAAGATAGATCACAGTCTTTCAGAAAACAGACACAGTGACTTCCCCCTACACCTGCCAAGCAAAGCTGCACCTTTGGGCGGAAAACAGGCATTATTCTCAAAAAATTGGCATATTGTTACAAAAGACAAATGGATTCTGCCCGTTATAGACAGAGGCTACAGGTTCCACTTTCACACCCTTCCAAAAATGAGAGGCATGCCGAACCTGCCACAAAATCAAAGGGCAGAGGCACAAAAACAAAATTCAGCTCTCATGGACATGAAAGCGATTCAAGAGGTACCTGCAAAAGAGCAATGTCAAGGGTTTTATTCCAGACTATTCCTGGTACCAAGGAAAGACAAAGATTGGAGACCTATCTTAGACCTATCCATCCTAAATACATATCTACACGTGCCAAAATTCAAGATGCTCACATTACAGCAGCTTCTTCCCATGCTGGGCAAGGAGTCTTGGCCGGTAACATTGGACCTCAAGGAGGCATACCTGCATGTCCCTATCGGACAAGATTGCAGAAGATACCTCGGATTTCTTGCAGGTTCAACCCATTACCAATTCTCTGCATTGCCCTTTGGCTTATCTACTGCGCCCAGAGTGTTTACGAAATGCCTGGCATCAGTAATCGCCTTCTGCAGACTACAAGGAATACAAATTTACCCATATCTGGACGACTGCCTGATACAAGCGGACAGCAAGGACATACTACTGCGGCACCTAGCGTTTGTCATAAAACTGTTGAACTTCCTGGGATACACAGTCAACAAAAAGACATCAAAACTAATACCCTCTCAACAAATAATTTTCCTGGGTACCAGCTTGAATGCAACCACCCAGATGGCCTACCTCACGCCAGACAAACAAGGGCAACTGTCTCAATACTTCAGCAAAATGGCAACTTTCACCAGGCTAACTGCAAGGAAAGTCCTGCAGGCTCTGGGATTCATGGCATCTTGCATCCTACTAATCCCATGTGCAAAGCTGCATATGAGGAAACTTCAATGGTACCTAAAAAACTTATGGTCTCAACACAGCCACAGCTTGGAAACAATTATACCACTCATTCCATGCCTTCAAAAGGAATTTTTGTGGTGGGCTCAAGCTTGCCAAAGAAACACAGGTCTCCTTTCTGTGTACCTCAAGCAACTCAAATTATCACAACAGACACCTCAGACTACGCCTGGGGAGCACACATGACAGATCAGTGCATTCAGGGAAAATGGTCCCAAAAAGAGAAGCACCTACACATCAACCAAAAGGAAATGCTAGCCGTGCAAAATGCTATTATGACCTTCAAAGACCTACTGCATCCAGGCCAGCTATTGATAAGGACAGACAACACCACAGTGATGTGGTACATAAACAAACAGGGAGGAACTCATTCATACCCCCTGTGCAGGCAAGCCATGACCCTATGGAACACAGCACTGGAATTGCAAATTCAACTACAGGCACAATTCCTGCCAGGGAAGAAAAACACACTGGCAGACAACCTAAGCAGAAATATGACAGATCCACACGAATGGAAGTTGCATCCTCAAGTTTTCACAAAGATAACTCGGGCATGGGGACAGCCAGACATAGATCTCTTCACTACCCACAGAAATTACCAGTTGAAAAAATTTTGTTCAAGGACCTATCATCCACAGGCCTGGAAAGTGGACACACTTTCTTTCAATTGGACGACATTGACAGTCTATGCCTTCCCGTGTCTTCCTCTGCTGCCCAAAGTTCTATTAAAAGCCAGAGCAGAGAGGCTGAAAATTATTCTCATTGCTCCAGACTGCCCAAGACAACAGTGGTATCTGCTCCTGAAGAGCCTGACGCACTCCCCACCATGGATCCTACCTCTAGTCCCTCTTCTGTTGTCCCAGCACAACTACAAAACCCTTCACAGCTAGCTCAAAACCCTAAATCTAGCTGCATGGAGAATTCCTTGATTTCCCAACAGACTCTCCTCTCCAAGGAGGTGCAGGATGTCATCTTGGAGGCCAGAAGACCTTCTACTAGAAAAGCCTACTCCGCCAAATGGAAACGATTCTGTGCCTGGAATCAAGAAAAGGACCAGAATCCTTGGGTAATAAATATACCTCAAATTTTACAGTACCTAGCTGAGATGTTAAACGGTGGACTTTCCTTCTCCTCCATCAAGATCCACGCTTCAGCCATTTCTGCACAATACAACACAGATCCTCCTTTATTCTCTCATCCTCTCTTAAGGCAGTTCCTCAGAGGGGCAAAGAATATAAAACCCCCAAGGAAACCACCAGTCCCTGCTTGGGACCTCAACTTCGTATTGGAAAAGCTGACCCTTCCTCCCTTCGAGCCAGCTTCTTCAACAGAACTACAATACTTGTCATGGAAAACAGCCTTTCTTCTGGCTATCACCTCAGCACGCATGGTTTCTGAGCTACAGGCCCTCATGGCTGTGCAACCATTCATCATTTTCCATCAGGACAGAGTTTCCTTACGAACCAACCCAACCTTTATGCCAAAGGTAGTATCCAGTGTAGCTTTGAATCAGACTATCCACTTACCCACCTTTTATCCTAATCCACAAAACAAAGGCGAAAGACTACGACATTCCTCGGACATTCACAGACAACTTCATTACTATTTGGACAGGACAAAGCCATTCAGAAAATCCGAGCAGCTCTTTGTGTCCTATGCTACAGGTGCTCAAGGAAAGGCCATTTCCAAACAGACAATTTCAAAATGGATAGCCCGCTGCATACGCTTTTGTTACTCATTTCATGGAAAAACTGTGCCTGCATGCATCAGATCCCACTCCACCAGGGCCACAGCTACCTCTGCAGCTTTCCTCAGGGGGGTCCCTACCAAGGACATTTTGGAAGCAGCCACTTGGAGTTCAGTCCACACTTTCTCCAAGCACTATCACCTTCCACTATACTCTAAATCTAGAGCGGGTTTTGCCACAGCAGTCTTGCAGGGCATCCTCGCTCCTCCTACTTCCACTTAGTGCCTACCACCCCTACTTAGCTTTGGGATTCTTCCCATCTGTAATGACTGCAGCTGTATGCACGATGAACATAGTACAGATGTCCTTCATGGATGCATCTGCAGTCATAACAAGTGGGTTGTCCTGTCGTCAGGCAGCCCTTCAGTCGGCCGGATTCCAAAGTCCGGGTCCGGCTTCGGCTGATGTCGCACTTCACCCGACGTCATCTCTGTTGGTTCGGTATAAAGGCATCAGCCGACGCCATTTTCCTCAGTCTTTCTTGCCGCGTGGCGAAGCAGAAGCTGTTCGCAAGTGCCGGTCGGTCGGATCCAGAGATTACTTCTACCGAATACTACTTCAAGACTTCTAAAGCTAAGTACCCGCTGGGGACTCTTTCTTGCCTCAGCCGATGTCAGAAAAGTTAATAATTGTTTAACCTGTGGGAAACAAATACCTCATAAAGATTTCCACTCTTACTGTCTGCCTTGTTTAGGCCCAGCCCACGACGTAGCAGCCTGTTCGCCTGTGCTTCTTTCAACCGACGAACGCTTAGGCGCCGGTCGGAGTTTGCAGAACAGTTTTCGTTCTGATTTTGCGTACATTATGCCGTCGGATCCTCCGACTACCCAATCTGCCAAAAACGCAAAGATAAAGACCGACATTCGCGGTCCGCGGTTTCGCCGAAACCATGGTTAAGCAAATCGCGAGTGTCTCGGTTTCGGCCGAAACCGAGAAAACTGATCAAAGTACAGCTGAATCTATCTCTACAACTGAGGCCCCTGCTACCACTCTTGAATCGGCCTCAGAAATTTTATCCACTACGGTGGTTGCCACTGACTTATCAGACACCATTCCCTTGGATGTCTCTACCCCAGCACGTGGTGCTGCTAGGCCTCCAGCAGCCATGTCCATTAAGGCCTTCGCCAGGGCTAAAGCAGCCAAGACTACTAAAACAGTGCCTGTTAAACCCCCCAGTACCAGGCCCTCTTCTAGTTCTCAAATGCTTACTTTGGCAGAAGATTTAATTTCATTAATTAGAGGATCTCAATCTCACCCAGACAGGGCCTCTCAGCCCCCAGAGAAGAGACCTAGGGCAGAGCCTCCTGAGCCAGTGTCCTCTGATGATTCTGCTGATGAATCAGACATAACTGACCAGCCAGAGGCTCCTTTCTCCATTTTTGAAGATTCTGATGCTGAAGAATCCATTCCAGCTGCTTCCCCACCAGAAGAATTCTCCTTTGGGGAAACCTTACATGCCATGCGAGAGCAGTTCCAATGGCAGCAACAGGATTTTTCAGACTCCAGAAAAGACTTAGGACCTTTCTGCACCTTCCACAGCACAGGCCCTTAGCTATACCTCCTGTTCTCTGTGGTGGATGATGCTTTCAATGATGTCTGCTCCGCTCCAGATTCTTTACCCCAGCCCCTGCCAAACCAGACAGATTTTACAGGGTGCCAGATACTCATCACCACCTTTACAAGGCCCCACTTGCAGACCCGAAACTATATCCCAGGGTCCCAAGGCAGTAGCCGACCATAGCTAAAACCCTATTCCTTCTGAAAGGGAAGCAAGGTCATTAGACAGATGGGGTAAAAGGTCTACACTTCAGCTACTCTCTCAGCTAGAGCTTTAAACTGTCAGTTTCACATGATACAATACCAAGAGTTTATGCTTGATCAGTTAACTAAAAGCTAACCACTGATGAATCTCTTGATAAGAAATATGTATTAGAAATGGTAAATAACATACAACAGGTTAGTAACCATTCCTTAAAATGTGGCTATGATGCACTGGAGGCTTCATTTAGATCAGCCATGACTGGCACAGTGATAAGAAGGCATGCATGGCTAAAGGAGCAAGCTTTACCGGATCATGTTAAAGCTAAGTTGCTAGATGCTCCTATGGATAAGACAAGTTTGTTTGGTACACCTGCCCAGCAGGTTATGAAGAAAATGGAAGAAAAGGCAAAATCTGTTCAAACGGTTAAAGATTTCTTGCAGGTTCAACCCCAAGGTTTAGCAGGAACTGGCCTGCCAAAATTGGTCCTTTCCTGACTCCACAAGATCTCAAAGGGGCAGGAATAGACGTTCCAGAGGCAGAAACCAATCCAGAGGAGGTGCCTACAGAGGACGACAGTGGCAAGGTAACAACAGAGGCACAGACACAACCACTGCCACTACATCAACACAACCACAGTGACTTAACCCTAAATCTGCCTACCAGGGAACAAATAGCAGCTCCTCTAGGCGGAAAGTTAACCTTATTTTCAAAGAACTGGCACTACATAACAAAAGACAAGTGGATTTTACAAACCATAGATCAAGGTTACCGGTTCCACTTCCACACTTTACCAGTCAAAAGAGGAATGCCAAATCTACCTCCAAATCAAAAGACAGAGGCTCTACAACAGATAATGGAGTTAGCAAACATGAGAGCTGTGGAAAGAGTGCCAACAGCAGAGCAAGGAAAGGGGTTCTACTCCAGACTATTCCTAGTTCCAAGAAAGGAAAAAAGTTGGAGACCAATTCTCGACCTGTCCACCTTAAATACATACATCATTGTCCCAAAATTCAAAATGCTGACCCTACAGCAACTTCTTCCCATGCTGGGCAAGGAGTGTTGGCTGGTAACTCTAGATCTCAAGGAGGCATACCTGCACGCCCCCATTCGACCAATCTGCAGAAGATACCTCAGATTTCTTGCAGGATCAGAGCACTATCAATTCTCAGCATTGCCCTTTGGCTTATCTACTGCGCCCAGAGTATTCACAAAATGCCTGGCATCAGTAATCGCCCATTGCAGACTACAGGGAATTCAAATTTACCCATACCTGGACGACTGCCTGCTACAAGGGGACAACAAAAACAAGCTGACAACAGATTTTCAAAGGGTCATTTACTTGCTACAAGCACTGGGATACACAGTCAATTTACAAAAGTCAAGGCTGATACCATCCCAAACAAGGACATTCTTGGGCTGAATTGGACACAGTAAAACAAATGGCATTCCTAACTACAGAAAACAAAAGAACTCCCTCTTTACTTCTTGGCACTAACAAAACTGAACAAGTTAACAGCAAGAAAAGTACTGCAGGCCTTGGGCTTCATGGCATCATGCATAATCTTGGTCCCATTTGCCAGACTACATATGAGAAAACTACAGTGGTACCTAAAGAATTTATGGTCCCAGCACAGACACAGCCTAGAAACAGAAATCCCACTAATTCCATGCTTAAAACAGGAGTTCCTATGGTGGGCTCAGGCATGCCAGTCAAACCCAGGCCTACCCTTTCGCAGATGTCAAGCAAGCCAGACCATCACAACAGACGCTTCAGACCTAGGATGGGGGGCCCACATGTTGGACAAATGCGTGCAAGGATTGTGGACACAGGATCAACTTCACCTGCACATCAACCTAAAAGAAATGCTGGCAGTAAAACTGGCAATCCAAAAGTTCAGACCATTTCTCAAAGAGGGCCAGTTGATGATAAGGACAGACAACACCACAGTCATGTGGTACATCAACAAACAGGGAGGCACTCATTCATACCCCCTATGCAGAATGACTTTGGAGCTGTGGACCCTGGCACTCAGCTACAACATCCAGTTACAAGCAATATTTGTACCGGAAAAGAAAATACTCTAGCAGACATATTAAGCAGAACCACATCGGATGCCCACGAATGGAAGCTGCACCGGACATCTTCAAGACCATCTCAAAGAAATGGGAATGCCTCAGATAGATCTATTCGCATCACCTCTCAATCACCAGCTCAAAAATTCTGCACAAGGACATTCCACCCACTAGCATGGAAAGTGGGTTCGCTCTCCTTCAGCTGGAAAGGCCTAACAGCATATGCATTGCCACCTCTTCCCTTGATACACAAAGTACTACTAAAAATCAAGGAAGAACGCCCAAGGATAATCCTGATAGCTCCAAACTGGCCAAGACAACACTGGTACCCACTGCTGAGGAGCATGTCTCGAACAATATGTGGCCAATACCCCTGATGCCTTTGTTAACTCAGAACAACTACAGCATCATACATCCAAACCTAAAACGCTGCAACTGACTGCATGGAACATCACATAGCAGCAGCTAATCCAGAACTCTCCCAAAGAGTTAAAGACATTATTCTTGAAGCACGCAGACCTTCAACAAGAAGGAACTATGCTGGAAAATGGAAAAGGTTTGTCATTTGGAGTACTGAAAGAGGAAAAGATGTCTCAAACATAGATATGCCTAACATTCTGGAGTATCTGGCAACTTCTTCATTCAGGCCTGTCCTACTCCTCCATCAAGATACATGCATCAGCTATTTCAGCAGAATACAGCTTTGATCCACCTGTTTTTTTCGCAAGACCCTTTGCTCAGGCAGTTCCTCAGAGGAATCAAGAATGTAAAACCTCCAAGGAAACCACCATTACCAGCTTGGGACTTAAACTTTGTGCTAGAAAAGTTGACACTATCACCCTTTGAACCAGCAGCAACAGCAGACCTACAACACCTGTCATGGAAAACTGCTTTCCTACTGGCAATTACTTCAGCAAGGAGGGTTTCAGAACTACAGGCCTTAATGGCAGTGCAACCCTTCCTAATCTTCCACCAAGATAGAGTGTCCATGAGGACTAATCCTACATTTATGCCTAAGGTGGTATCCAGAGTGTCTTTAAACCAGGCAATCCACCTACCTACCTTCTTTCCCAACCCACAAAACAGAGGGAAAGAATACTGCATACCTTGGATGTACATAGACAGCTACGCTACTACTTGGACAGAACAAAAGTAGCAGAAAGACTGACCAACTTTTGTAGCCTATGCAACAGGAAGGGAAGGAAAAGCTATTTCCAAACAGACAATCTCCAAATGGATAGGAAATTGCATACGATTCTGTTACTCCTTCCATGGAAAACCAATTCCACATAACATAAGACCTCATTCTACAAGGGCAACAGCCACTACCACAGCCTTCTTACAGGAGTGGCAACCAAAGACATTATTGAGGCGGCTACTTGGACCTCCGTGCATACATTTGCCAAGCATTATAATTTGCCTCTATATTCCAGATCCCGAGCAGGGTTTGCCACTGCTGTACTGCAAGGGATCCTAAACACACCATAATCTACTTTTATCCTCCTCCCCTAGTTGGCTATGGTATTCTACCCACTTGTTATGACTGCAGATGCATCCATGAAGGACATAGTACAGTTTTGTACCTACCATAAATGTAGATGTCCGAACTGGATAGCATCTGCAGTCAGGATTACCCTCCCTCCTTCCCTCTGTGGTACTCCTAGGGTGTTTACCCTCCTAATAGCTAGCTGGTGGGGAGTCTTTATGGTGTATTTGTTTGTATATATGTACATACATGCTTATTTTTGTGTTTACCTCTATCTTTTTGGAAACATTGGCATCTATCCAAATTTTAGCCTTCAGGAGGGCTACTGGCATCTGGGGCAAGAAACACTGAGGAAAATGGCGTCGGCTGATGCCTTTATACCCGAAGACCAACAGAGATGACGTCGGGTGAAGTGCGACATCAGCCGAAGCCGGACCTGGACTTTGGAATCCGGCCGACTGAAGGGCTGCCTGACGACAGGACAACCCACTTGTTATGACTGCAGATGCTATCCAGTTCGGACATCTACATTTATGGTAGGTACAAAACTGTACTTTTTGTACCTACCATAAATGTAGATGTTAGAGTGCTCATACAGCTGCAGTCCAGGTTACCCCCCCTCCGTCCCCTCTTAGGACAGGCCTTATGACAAACACCTTATCATACAACCTATTTGGGGTATTCTCTTATGGTGTATTTGCTTGCAACTACTGTTTTTTGATTATTCTATATTGCATGTTTGCATAAATTTATGTTTTGCCTTCCTTCTGGGGGCACCTGACATCTGGGGCAAGAAAAACTGAAGAAAATGGCGTCGGCTGCCTCTCTTATACCCCTGCCGCACTGATGTCTGGGAAGAAGCGACGACAACCGACGCCGGACCTAGACTTTGGAATTCGGCCGACCGAGGACCCGCCTGACGGCAGGATAACCCATCTGTAATGACTGCAGCTGTATGAGCACTCTGACATCTACATTTGTGGTAGGTACAAAACTGTACTTTCCTCAACATCCCAATGCTTATGTTGCAGAAATTGCTGCCAGTGATCTTCCAAGATACATGGTCACCGTAGACCAAAAGGATGCTTACCTCCATGTCCCAGTAGCAGTCACAGGAAGTACCTATGTTTTTTTTTTTTAATGAATAGGCTCCCACTTCCAGT
The DNA here is from genome assembly GCF_019279795.1 of Protopterus annectens. Taxonomy (NCBI): domain Eukaryota; kingdom Metazoa; phylum Chordata; order Ceratodontiformes; family Protopteridae; genus Protopterus; species Protopterus annectens. The sequence goes on from NC_056742.1 coordinate 390,632,326, forward strand.
TTTGTGCTTTACAATTTGGGCTCTCTACTGCACCCAGAGTTTTCACAAAATGCCTAGCTCCTCTAGTAGCACATTTCAGAACTCTGAGTCCATATTTAGTCCTACTTGGTCAACCGTCTTATTCGGGGAAGATTCACTTCAGAAACCCTAGGTGCCTTACAGATCAATGTAGACTGCTTTCAGATGGTAGGTCTCCCCCAAAAGCTTCAAAAATGTCAAACTCTCCCTCAACAAGGATCCTCTTCCTGGAATCCATCATAGAGACTGTTCAACAGCCTTCCTTCCCCAAGGCAAGATTGCATGAGGATACTGGAACACATGGCATCATACATCCTCATGATTCCATATGCAGAGATGCACATGAGGAAACTTCTGTGATTTTTCTAAAAATGTCTGGGAACAGCATTACCAACCCCCTAGAAACCCTGCCGTTCCTCCTTCCATTCGTCCTTCTATGCCTGAAAAGAGAACACCTGTGGTGGAACGACACCATACAAAGAAATCTAGGAAAAATTTCACTCTGCCAGAAGCAGACAAGACTGTATTAATATGGACACTTCAGACATAGCTTGGTGAACCCACTTGGGTCCCATGAAGGTGTAGGGCATTTGGTCTCCACAGCAAAGGAATATGCATATAAACCAAAAGGAGCTACTGTCGGTTTACGTAGTCATAAAGGCTCTTCATCAGAATTGAAGCCCATGGACACTGCAAATTTGCACAGACAGCACCATATTTATCTAGTACATAAACAAGGAGTAACTTTGTTCTACTCCCTGTGCAGCCTTGCCAGAAAAATTTGGATGCTGACTCGGCAGCTAGGGCTAATCTCATAGCCTTGTGTATTCCAGGGGAGAGCAATATCCCAGCAGATTCTGTAAGCAGCGACCACCTTCTACATACCACCAAATGGATGCTGAGAAGCTTTTTTTTTTTTTTTTTTTTTTTGTGGATCTGACTATACAGTATCCAGTATATACAGAATCCCCTGAATAGACTTGTTTGCCTGTTTCCACAGCAAGCAAGTACAAAAGTTCTGCTCCAGAACGTAACGGCTAGGAGGTTGTTAGATGCATTCTTCTAAACATGGATAAACTAGTTCATGTATGCATTCCCATCTTTTCCCCTTAGTCCTAGGTTGCTAACAAAAATCAGGGAGGACAGTTTGGTATGATCCTAGAGCCCCCCTTCTGGCCAAGACAACATTGGATGTCTTCCTATTCATCTGTTGCAGTATTCTTTACATGAGGGAGTTGCCTGCCAGTATATAAAAGTGTTACTTCTGTAAGGTGTGCACTACATCTGATGTAGGCGGCTATCTGACGTAGGCCATAAAGGGGACTTAGACTTGTACCATCCTCAGAACTTCTTTGCCGCCAGTCAGATTGCCAGTCCCAAACATCGCTGTGCTGCCAGAATAGTGGGATGTCCTATTCCCATGTTGCACTATTCTGACTGTGGGTTCCTCTCCCTCAGGCAACCCGAACGTCTGCTCCTATGCAAAAGCTTAAGCCTGGTTGCTGCTAGTGCGTGGGACATCACAAACAGGGCCATAAACCAGGGGCCTTAAATGTGTTGTCTGCACGCACAGACCTCAGAACCTCTCTGCTGCAGTCACATGTCAGATTGATCGCTTCGCTCCATTATCTTCAAGACATCTAAAGATAAGTACCCCTTTGGGGGAAACCTTTTATTTTTGCTTGAGCTTACGTCATTGCTTGATTTCTTAGCTGATGTCCGCTAGAAAGGGGAAATGTAGGTGCGGATGTCAAATACCACACCTAGATACCCACGAACTTTGTGTATTCTGTTTAGGCTGGGAACACAACCACACCACCTGTAGCATTTGCCAGTCATTCATACCAAAAACTCTCTGTAGTTGCCTGGCAGCCCTAAATCTGTACCTTGAGAAGCAAAGTTTAAAATGATTAGCCCCATGGATGGATCTGGAGTCTGCTGTCGTGACAAAGCCACCTAAAAAGGCCAAAGTTTCAAGGCCTACCACTTCTGCCCCTCTTGTCGTCGGATGCCCCACCGACTAATGGTGTAGGGGTTGAGGGACGTCCGCTGGAACCGGCATCTTCAGCGACTACCCTCGAGGAAGCCGCTTCTGAAGCACCGGTAGGCACTTCCTTGGAGGTTATTCCGACGTCTGCTGCAGCCGAGGTCGAGGGGGAACCAGGCTCCACTGGATGCCCTTCTGCGGTCCAGGAATCCAAAACCTCACCCTTAGGCCACATCCCTGAAACTAGGCCCTCCATATCAGAAAAATCAACACCCCTGAAGAGGAAACAAAAGATTAAACACTTGTCTCCTTCCCCTGAGGAGCAACCAGACTGGCACTCCTCCCAGATGTTCATGTTTCACTGTTGCAGTCGTCACACTTGGGTTATCTGCCTGCAGGTAGCCCCCAGTCGGCCCGAATACCAGAGTCTTGGGATTTCTGCATCAGATGCTGTCGCTCTTCCATGACGTCAAGTCTTCGGGGGTATAAAACATGCAGCCGATGCCATTACATCAGCTTTTCTTGCTGTGTGGGAGCCCTAAGCAAAAGCAGTTCGCAAGTGCCAGTCAGCCGCTACCTGAAATTTTTTTTCGAGTTTCAGACCTGAAGTCTTCTAAAGCTAAGTACCCCATTGGGGATCCTTTCTTCTTGCTCTAACCAATGTCAGAAAAACAATAGTCTTCCCTGTGGAAAGCAAATACCTCCGAGATTTTCATTCTTACTGCGCCATCTGTTTATGCCCAGACCACGACGTTCCTCACTGTAGGATTTGTGCCTTGTTTAAAGCTCAAACTATTCGTTGTCGGGCTGTCTTTGTCACTAAATTCTTTTGCTGTCATTCTCCATATTCCGAAATGGCTTCGATAAGCCATCAGACTACCGATCTTCTGAAAAAACGTAAGGATAAAGACAGAGACAGACTGCATAGGTCCAAAACTGCCGATAATGCTTCCGTTAAGCTAGTCACTAGTTCACCGGTACTCAGTGAGGCGCTTTTGCAGCCCCTGATTCTAGCTTCTACAGATTCGCAGGCCTCTGCTGAGACCCATTCGGAGTCCGGTATGCCATGAGATGCTTCGACTATGGAATCTGCGGATGTCTGTACCTTGGATGGATCCGTAGCCGCTGTGCAGCTTCTGAGGGTATATTCTGACCTTCCGATGTTCGCATTAAACTGACATCTTCGTTTTTTACTAAAACTACCCAGATGTTCATCGTGTTATACTGCTGCAGTCATCACACTAGGGTTATCACGCCTAGAAAACAAGTGGCCAAAGCACATGCTCAAGCTCCCTTGCCACAGAAACGAATGCTTATAATGGCTTAAGACCTTATAACTTTAATTAGGGGAATTTGGTGAAACCTTGCATACTTTGAGAGCATTTCCACTGGAATGCCAGGACTACCCTCAGTCCAAAAAGAGACTCGGAGAATTTTTAGACTTGCCTCAGCACAGCCCTCTAGCTATTCCCCCTGTCCTGGATATTGTAGGTGATGTCTTCATGGAATCCAGTCTTACTCCTGATACTTTACCACCAGCTTCCAGAAAGCCTGACAGGTACTACAGAGTACCTGACTCTCTCACAAATTTCTCTTTAAGAATCCCACTGCGGATCCAGAGACTATTTCTCAGGGACCTAAAGGCATTAAGGCTCTTGCAGCCAAAAATCCTACCCCTTCGGACAGGGATTCTAGAGCTTTAGACAGATTGGGTAAGAAGGTATATACCTCTGCAGCTCTTGCCATCGGGGCTTTGAATTGCCAATTTCACATGTTGAAGTACCAGCAGCATTTCATGGAACTAATTAAACAAAAAATGTTGTTGCTTCCAAATTGTACAGAAGGTAGATTTGCAAGAGTTAATGCATTCTGCAAACCAAGTTTTAGTAAACCTACTTTGCAGTGTCACTGAGTCTGTACTGAGAAAGCATGTTTGGCTGAAGAAGTAAATCTTGCCAGACCACGTCAAAGCAAAATTACTAGATGCTCCATTAAAACAGGAACGTTTGTTTGGCACAAAAGCAGAAGTCGTCCTTAAATAGATGGAGGAAAAAGCTAAATCTATGCAAACTGTTAAAGATTTCTTACAGATGCAGCCACCTAGATTCAGTAGGCATTGGCCTTCTAAAAACTGGTCCTTTCCAGTCCCTCCCAGACATTCTCAGCCCAAACCCAGGGGCAACAGGCCACCAAGATTATAGTCTCAGGGTATGCAGAGATCTAAACAATGGAGTGCTCCCACCTATAAAACAGGAAGTGGTAAGCCACCACCTTATAGAAAAAGTTCACAATGACTTGTCTATCTCCCTTCCCAGCACAGCCCAACTAGTTGCACCCCTAGGAGGAAAACTCACCTTGCATGTAAAAAAACTGAATGTCCATTACCCAGGACCGATGGATCCTAAACATTGTATCCCAGGGATACAGATTCTACTTCCACTCACTGCCAACTCCAAACGGGTTGCCAGACCTTCCTCCAAACCAGTGGGCAGAAGCTCAAAAGCATGTACTTTCTCTTCTCAGTATCAGGGCTATTCAACCTGTGCCAATAGACCAAAGGGGACAGGGTTTCTACTCCAGACTGTTCCTGGTGCCCAGAAAAGAGGGCTCTTGGTGCTCTATCCTGGATCTGTCAATTCTCAACACCTTCTTGGTGGTTCCAAAATTCAAAATGCTGACTCTGCAGCAGCTTCCTATGCTAGCCAAGTACACTTGGCTAGTCACTCTAGACTTAAAAGAAGCCTATCTACACATCCCCATAAGGTCATCTTGCAGGAAATATCTTCGTTTCAGGGTAGGCTCTATGCAATATCAGATATTCTTCGTGTTTCACTGTTGCAGTCATTACATTTGGGTAATCTGCTGGCAGGTTGCCCTCAGTCAACCACAATAACAAAGTCTTGGGTCCTGCATTGGTTGCTGTCTCCTCTCACATGACGTCAGGTCATCAGGGGTATAAAACATGCAGCAGACGCCATTTTATTCAGTCTTTCTTGCCGAGCTGTGCCCAAAGCAGAAGCAGTTCGCAAGTACCAGTCGGCCGACTCCTGAAATTTTCGCATTCGAGTTTCAGAACCGAAGTCTTCAACTAAAGCTAAGTACCCTGGTGGGGAAACTTTTTCTTGCTCCTTACCGATATCTGTAAAAGTTAAAAATTGCATTACTTGTGGGAAACAAATACCTCATAAGGATTTTCATTTGTATTGTATTCCTTGCCTAGGCCCAGATCATAACGTGCCTTGCTGTCTGTTTTGTGCTAGATTTAACCAACGCACTAAGCGTCGGTATATTTTTACTCCAAAATATTTTGGATCCAGATTTAATTACCCTGAAATGTCGTTGGATAGCAATCCGACTAACGGAGTTCACGAAAAAAAGCAAAGAAAAAGAGAGACCATCGAGGTCCAAAACCGACGAAGTTTTATCCTAAGCCAGTCGCCGGTACTCAGTGAGGTGCTTTCGCAGCCCCTGATACCAGCTACTTTTGAGTCGCAGGCCTCTACCGAGACCCATGCGGAGTCCGGTATGCCGCGAGATTCTCAGAGTATTCAACCCACGGATTTCTCGTCTTCGGATGGGTATGGAGCCGCTGAGCAGGCACTGGCTTCTGAGGGTGTTTTCAGGCCTCAACATTTTTATATAAAACCGATGCCAGCTACAAAAACAAGATCAAAAACAACTTCTAACTCTAAAAAACCGACACATGAGCCATGTGCTCAGGCCCCTATGCCTAAAAAACAGATGATCAAAATGGCTGAGGACTTAATTACATTGATCAGGGGTCCCCCCCCCCTGCTAAGAGGCCTAGGCAAGACACTGATTATGAATCTTCAGATCAGGTTTCCATTTCTTCTGATTCCTCTCCTGATCAGGAATTTTCTATACCACCCTATGAGGATTAAGTTGCAGAAAAATCCATCCCATCTGCATCTCCTCCTCAGGATTATTCTTTTGGAGAAACCTTGCATACTTTAAGGAACATTTTCATTGGGAGAGTCAAGATTTCTCTGAATCAAAAAAGAGGCTTAGGGATTTCCTTCTTCCTCAGCATAGGCTTTTGGCTATACCTCCTGTATTAGACATTGTTGATGTGTTTTCAGAATCAAGCATGGCTCCTGATTCCCTACCTCCGGCTCCTAGTAAGCCAGACCGATATTACAGGGTTCCTGACTCCCACAAATTTATATTCAAAAATCCTGCTGCTGATCCTGCTGCTGATCCTGAAACTATCTCACAGGGTCCCAAAGGTGTAAAGGCCTCTACAGCCAAAAATCCTACCCCCTCTGATAGAGATTCCAGGGTGCTGGATAGATGAGGAAAGAAGGTTTATACGTCTGCAACCTTGGCAGTTAGGGCCTTAAACTGCCAGTTTCATATACTTAAATATCAACAGCATGTTATGGGCCTATTGAAACAGAAAAAGGATGTTGATTTCCGATTATGTGGAAAATATAGAATTACAGGAATTATTGCATGCAGCAGAACAGGTTGGAAAGCATACTTTTCAATGTGGTTCTGATTCCTTGGAGGCCTCTTGCAGGGCCGCAGTTACTGGATCTGTGATTAGAAGGCATGCTTGGCTCAAGAAGCAAAATCTGCCTGATCATGTTAAAGTTGGATGCTGCTTTACAGCATGATACTCTGGTAATAAGGCAGAAGAGGTTTTAAAGAAAATGGAAGACAAAGCTAAATCTATGCAAACTGTAAAAGATTTCTTACAAGTGCAGCCACCCAGATTCAGTAACACTGGCCTACTAAAAATTGGTCCTTTCCTGTGTCCAACAGAGCCTCTCAAGGCAAATCCAGGCGCTCAAAAGGCTCTAGATACCAATCACAGGGTTCTTACAGGTCAAAGCAATGGGGTGCCTCCACCTCCAAATCTGGAGGAAACAAAGCACAACCCTACAGTAAGCAGTCTCAATGACTTCCCTCTACCATCACCAAGCACTTATGTTTTGGCAGCCCCCTTGGGGGGGGGGGGATTAGCACTTCATGCTCAAAATTGGCAGTTAATTACCCAGGACAAGTGGGTATTAAACATAGTATCCCAGGGGTACAGATTTAATTTCCATACTTTGCCAGTTCCAAATGGTTGGCCAGATCTGCCACAAAATCAGTGGGCAGAGGCTCAGAAACAAGTTACGTCCCTCATGGATATGGGGGCTATTCAACCAGAACAGGAAAAAGGACAAGGTTTTTATTCAAGGCTGTTCCTGTTACCCAGAAAAGACTATGCCTGATGTCCATTACTGGACTTATCGATTTTGAACATGTTCCTGGACATTCCAAAATTCAGAATGCTGACTTTAAAACAGCTACTGCCTGTGCTGGGCAAGAACGCTTGGTTAGTGACTCTAGACTTGAGGCATACCTGCATATCCCAATAAGGGAATCGTCCAGAAGATACCTCCACTTCAAGACAGGTTTTATGCATTACCAATTCTCTGCACTGCCCTTTGGCTTATCTACTGCGCCCAGGGTCTTTACAAAGTGCCTGGCACCAGTAATTGCATTTTGCAGACAAAGAAGCATACAAATTTATTCTTTCTTGGACGACTGTCTCATTCAAGCAGAGAACAAGGACATTCTTCTTCAACATCTGGCATTTGTAAAAAGGCTTCTAACATGCCTAGGGTACACAATAAATGAAAAGAAATCACAACTGGTACCCTCTCAAAAATTACATTCCTGGGTGCAAGCTTGAATACAACTGCCCAGATGGCTTACCTTATGCCAGACAAACAAAGGCAACTGTGACTATATACTTCAAACAGATAACAACAAAAACCCAGCTATCTGCAAGACAAATTCTGCAGGCTTTGGGGTTCATGGCATCGTGCATTCTACTAATTCCATATGTAAGACTGTATATGAGGAAATTTCAATGGAACCTAAAATGTTTATGGAGTCAACATTGTCACAGTCTGGAAACGAATGTTCATCGTGTTACCCTGCTGCAGTCATCACACTTGGGTTATCCTGTCATCAGGCGGTCCCGCAGTCGGCCGGAATTCCAACGTCTTGGTCCGATGTCTGTTGCTGTCGCTTCTCCCTGACGTCAGTGCGCCAGGGGTATATATATTGCATCCGACACCATTTTCTTCAGTCGTTCTTACCGTGCTGTGCCCGAAGCAGAAGCAGTTCGCAAGTGCCGGTCGGCCGACACCTGAGATTTTCAAAGTCTAATTTCAGATCCGAAGTCTTCGATAAAGCTAAGTACCCCGTTGGGGAAACTTTTCTTGCCTCAGACCGATGTCAGAAAAAGTTACCAATTGTATTTCTTGTGGGAAGCAAATATCTCATAAGGATTTTCATTCTTACTGCATACCTTGCCTAGGCCCAGACCACGATGTCACTGGTTGTCGTTTTTGTGCTAGGTTTAATAAGCGTACTATAAAAAGACGCTTTGATTTCACACGACACTACTTCGGTAGAAAATTTAACTACACAATGCCGTCGGAGCAACCGACTACTGGCGTGCACAAAAAACACAAGGATAAGGACAGGCAGCCTAGACCCAAGCTAGACTCAGAGGCCTCTGCTGGACTTGTCTCCGGTTCACCGGTCTTCAGTGAGGCTCCGTTGCAGCCTCGGACTACCACAGATGTGGAACCCGAGACCGCTTCGTTGCCTTTGGCGGAGAGTGCTAGGCAGACGCAGCTATTTTGTTTAGCCCCCTACCGACGACACTACAGAAAGATGTCGGTGCTGCAGAAACACCTTCGGTTTCTGAAGATGTTTTCAGACAGACTACGCTCACCATAAAAACGTATCCTAAGCTTAAGTCTCCTATTAAACCTAAAAAGACTGCACTTCAGTCTCCAGTTCAAGGCTCCATGCCTAAGAAACAGATGCTCAAAATGGCTGAAGATTCTCTAATCAGGGGTACCCAACAAAAGGCCTAGACAAGAGGAAGATTATGCCTCCTCTGATAAAGTGTCTATTTCCTCAGGCTCCTCTGAGGACCGAGATTACTCCTTCTCCCCTTATGAAGATTCTGATGCTGAGGATTCTATTCTCTCAGCTTCTCCTCCTGAAGACTACTCCTTTGGGGAAACTTTACACACTATGAGGGAACATTTTCACTGCGAAGGTCAGGACTACTCTGACTCAAAGAAAAGGCTCAGAGAGTTTCTTTTACTCCCCCAGCACAGACCACTTGCCACCCCCCACCCCCCCAGTTTTAGACATTGTGGATGATGTTTGCTTAGAATCCAGTTTGAACCCAGATTTTCTGCCTCCTGCTCCAGCCAAACCTGACAGATACTATAGAGTGCCTGATTCCCACAAATTCCTTTATAAAAGCCTTGTTGCTGATCCAGAGACCATCTCCCAGGGTCCCAAAGGGGCTAAGGCTTCTATGGCAAAAAATTCTGTACCCTCTGAAAGGGACTCCAGAGCACTAGACAGGTGGGGGAAAAAGGTTTACACCTCAGCCATTCTAGCTATGAGGGCACTAAATTGCCAATTTCACATGCTAAAATATCAGCAATTTCTAATGTCTCAGTTAAAACAAAAAATGAGCACACTCCCTCAACAGTCTGAATTGAAAGAAATGCAGGATCTGTTGCATGCAACTGAACAGGTGGGCAAACATACTTTACAATGTGGGTTTGATTCTTTGGAGGCTTCCTGCAGAGCAGCTGTCACTGGGTCTGTTATACATAGGCATGCTTGGTTAAAGGAACCAACTCTGCCTGATCATGTTAAAGCAAAGCTTCTAGATGCTCCCTTACAGCAGGATGTTCTTTTTGGAGTTAAAGCAGAACAAGTCTTAAAGAAAATGGAGGATAAGGCAAAATCTATGCAGACAGTCAAAGATTTTCTACAGGTGCAGCCCCCTCGCTTCAGCAGAAATTGGCCAACAAAAAAAATTGGTCCTTTCCAGCTACTGACAGACCGGAGAGGGGGTAAATACAGACGTCCAAGAGGCAGAGGACAACCACAAGGCCCAATACAAACCTTGACAATGGGGCACTGCAACACAGAAGGGAGGAGAAGACAGGTCCCAAACTACCAGAAGGCAAACTCAATGACTTGCACCTCATCTGGCCAAGCAACACTATCTTGGCAGCCCCCTTAGGAGGAAAACTCACACTTTTTTCAGACAACTGGAGTGTTGTCACAAAGGACAAATGGGTCCTAGACATCATTTCACGAGGATACAGATTCCATTTCTACACCTTGCCAATGAAAAGAGGAATGCCAAACCTGCCACAAAATCAATGGGCAGAGACACAAAAGCAAATTACAGCTCTCATGGACATGAGAGCCATTCAACTGGTACCTACTCGAGAGCAAGGCCAAGGATTTTACTCAAGACTCTTTCTAGTTCCCAGAAAGGACAATGACTGGAGACCAATTCTGGACCTTTCAATTCTAAACACCTTCTTACAAGTCCCAAATTCAAGATGCTAACACTACAGAAGCTTCTTCTCATGTTGGGCAAAAAGGCATGGCTAGTAACGTTGGACCTCAAGGAGGCATACCTGCATGTCCCTATCAGACAAAGTTTCAGAAGATACCTCTGTTTCATTGCAGGTTCAACCCATTACCAATTCTCTGCATTGCCCTTTGGCTTATCTACTGCGCCCAGGGTCTTCACAAAGTGCCTGGCACCGGTAATTGCATACTGCAGACAGAGGAATTCAAATTATACCCATACCTGGACGACTGCTTCATCCAAGCAGAAAGCAAGGACATTCTCTTACAACATCTGGCTTTTGTAAAACATCTTCTAAGTTGCCCGGGGTACACAGTAAATGAAAAGAAATCAAAACTAGTACCCTCACAAAATATGACATTCCTGGGTGCCAGCTTGAATACGGGTGCCAGCTTGAATACAACGGCCCAGAAGGCTTATCTGACGCCAGACAAACAACTACAACTGACTCAATATTTTAAAACAATGGCAACAAAGACCTAACTACCTGCAAGAAAAATTCTGCAGGCCTTGGGCTTCATGGCATCTTGCATACTACTAATACCATTTGCAAAGCTGCATATGAGGAAATTACAGTGGTACCTAAAAAGCGTATGGTCTCAACACAGCCACAGCCTGGACACAATGATATTTCTTATTCCCTGCCTACAACAGGAGTTTCTATGGTGGTCACAGGCATGTCACCTCAACAAGGGTCAGCCTTTCACCGTGCCCCCAGCCAGGCAAACTATGACAACAGATGCATCAGACTACGCCTGGGGGGGCACACATGGCAGGACAGTGCGTTCAAGGCGTATGGATTGCAGATCAAAGGAATCTGCACATCAGTCAAAGAGATGCTAGCTGTACAGAATGCTGTGACATATTTTTGCTCCCCATTTGGGGGGCACCTGACATCTGTTGCAAGAAAAACTGAATAAAATGGCGTCTGCTGCATGTTTTATACCCCATGACGACCTGACGTCATGGAAGAGGAGACAGCAACCGACGTAGGACCCCAAGACTTTGTTATTCAGGCTGACTGAGGGCAACCTGCCAGTAGATTAGCCAAATGTAATGACTGCAACAGTGAATACACTCATCTACATTTATGGTAAGTGTACACAACTGTACTTTCTCTGCACTTCCCTTTGGCTTATCTACTACGCCCAGGGTTTTCACAAATTGCCTGGCTCCAACCATTGCATACTGCAGGCAGAGAAATATTCAAATTTACCCATACTTGGACGATTGCCTTATTCAGGCAGATGGTCAGGAATTGCTACTTCAGCACCTGGCATTTGTAAAGAGACTTCTAACTTCCCTGGGGTACACCATCAACGAAAACAAATCACAAATGGTGCCCAGCCAAAAGATTGCATTCCTGGCAGCAGGCTTGAACACAACTTCTCAGATGGCATTCCACACTCCAGAAAAACGGGTTTATTTGACAAACTACTTCAAACTAATGGCCACCAAAACCCAGCTATCTGCAAGAAAAATACTGCAAGCCATAGGGTTCATGGCCTCATGCATTCTACTAATTCCATATGCAAGATTGCATATGAGGAAACTTCAGTGGTACTTAAGTCTCTGGTGTCAACATTCTCAGGACCTGGAAACACGGATTCCTATCATTCGTTGTCTTAAGGGCAGAGTTCCTTTGGTGGGCAGAGGCATGCAACCACAACAAGGGACTTCCTTTCACTCAACCCCTCGCCACCGAAACCCTGACAACAGACGCATCAGACTATGCATGGGGGGGCTCACATGGCAGGCAAATGCATTCAAGGCAAATGGAGCTCAGGACAAATTCCCCTGCATAGCAATCAAAAAGAAATGTTAGCTGTACAGAATGCTCGGACAGCCTTCAAATACCTTATCCTTCCAGGACAACAAGTAATAGACAACTCCACAGTTATGTGGATCATAAGCAAGGGGGGAACTCATTCCTACCCAGTCTGCAGGTTAGCCATGGCCCTGTGGAACACAGCCTTGAGCAACCAAGTGCACCTGCAAGCTCAATTCCTGCCAGGCAAACAAAATTCACTGGCAGACGACTTGAGCAGAAATCTACTGGACCCACACGAGTGGAAGCTGGAACCCAACCCATTCAAACTTCTAATCCACAGGTGGGGGACTCCAGAGGTGGACCTCTTTGCCTCCCCCTAAAACCATCAATTGAGCAAATTTTGCACCAGAAATCCCCACAGCCAAGCGTGGAAAGTAGATGCCCTATCCTTTACATGGGAAAATCTCTCAATTTATGCCCCCCCGCCACTCCTATCAGAAGTACTACTCAAGATCGAACAGAACAGACCAAGGACAATCCTTATTGCCCCAGACTGGCCATGCCAGCACTGGTACCCACTCCTATGCAGTCTGACAGCAGTGCCACCTTGGCACCTACATCAGATCCCCCTCCCTGCTGTCCCAGCAAGAGGGACAGATTTTGCATCCACAGCTGCAAACCCTGAACCTTGCAGCCTGGCTTATCCCCTGAATACACCATCAGCAACCCTCAGCAAACCGGTGCTGGACGTCATCCTTGAGGCCTAGTACTAGGAAATCATATTCAGAAAAGTGGAAAGATATTGTTCTTGGAGCCAGTCTCAAGGAAAGGACACAGCTGTGCCCACCTTACCTCAAATCCTAGATCACCTAGCAGAGCTACTCCACAAAGACCTATCCTTCTCATCGATTAAAATTCATGCCTCTGCCATTTCAGCTCATTACAATACTGAGCAACCTCTATTTTCTCATCCTCTCATCCAACAGTTCCTGAGGGGAGCTAACAATTTAAGGTCCCAGAGGAGAGCTCCCACCCCTGCTTGGGACCTTGACTTTGTACTAGAGAAGCTCACGCTTTCCCCTTTTGAGCCTGCTGCTGCAGCAGAGTTACAATTCCTCTCTTGGAAAACAGCCTTACTTCTCGCCATCACTTCAGCAAGAAGAGTGTCGGAGTTACAGGCACTAATGGCTGTGGAACCCTTCATTTTCCATGCGGACAGGGTTTCCCTCGGGACTCTAACCCATCATTTATGGCCAAGGTGGTATCCAGTGTGAACACACTGCATCCATTTCTGCTACAAGCACCATGGAAAACCTACCCCACGGGATCAGAACTCATTCCAGTAGGGCTACCTCAACCTCTACAGCATTCCTCAGGGGAGTCCCTACCAGGGACATCCTGGAAGCTGCAACCTGGAGTTCTGTACACACCTTCTCAAAGCATTACCACTTGCCTATCTTTTCTAAATCCAGAGCTGGATTTGACACAGCAGTCTTACAAGGCGTGCTAGCCAGCCCCAATACTTTTTAACTGTCTCCACCCTTCCTCAGCTTTTGGAAACTATCCAAGTGTGATGACTGCAACAGTGAAACACGAAGAACATAGTACAGTTGTGTACACTTACCATAAATGTAGATGTTCGAGTGTATTCACTGTTGCAGTCTTGATTACCCTCCCTCCAGCCCCCTAACTTTTTTCTATTCTTGCTATCTATCCTCTTTTTTGGCCATATCTTATGGCAGTGGTATACTTTTTACTGGAGGTGTACCACACCATGTAATTGCTTCCCATTTTTAGGACTCCTGACATCTAGGGCAAAAAAAACTGATGTAATGACGTCGGCTGCATGTTTTATACCCCTGACGACTTGACGTCATGGAAGAGAACAGCATTCAACGCAGAAATCCCAAGATTCTGGTATTCAGTCCGACTGAGGGCTACCTGCAGGCAAGATAACCCAAGTGTGATGACTGCAACAGTGAATACACTCTAGCATCTACAGTTATGGTAAGTGTACACAACTGTGCTTTCTTGCTGGCCTTTATGGCTCTTAGGCCTTCAACATTCACAGTTGCCTCATTGCCTGTCCTCAGCACCAGGCCAGCCTCCGATGTTCTTCGTGTTTCACTATTGCAGTCATTACATTTGGGTAATCCGCTGGCAGGTTGCCCTCAGTCGGCCTGAATTCCAAAGTCCTGGGTCCTGCATCGGTTGCGGTCACCTCTTCCATGTCATCAGGTCGTCGGGTATAAAACATGCAGCCGACGCCATTTTCTTTAGTCTTTCTTGCCGCGCGGTGCCCAAAGCAGAAGCATTTCGCAAGTGCCGGTCGGCCGACTACTGAAATATTCGCGTTTGAGCTTCAGAACCAAAGTCTTCACTAAAGCTAAGTACCCCATTGGGGAAACTTTTTTCCTGCTTTTTACCAATGTCAGAAAAAGTTAATAATTGTATTACTTGTGGGAAGCAAATACCTCATAAGGATTTCCATTTGTACTGTATTCCTTGCCTAGGCCCTGATCACAATGTGCCTGGCTGTCTGTTTTTGTGCTAGATTTAACCAACGCACTATTAAGCGTCTGTATATTTTTGCATCTAAGTATTTTGGAAACAGATTTAACTACCCAGAAATGTCGTCGGATAGCAATCAGACTACCGGAGTACATAAAAAAATGCAAAGAAAAGGTCAGAGAAAGGCAGTCTAGATCCAAAACAGACGACGAAGCTTTTTCTAAGCCAGTCGCTTTCGCAGCCCCTGATGTTCTTAGTGTTTCACTGTTGCATTCATTACATTTGGGTAATCCTGCTGGCAGGTGCCTTCATTCGGCCTGAATTCCAAAGTCCTGGGTCCTGCGTCGGCTACTGTCGCCCCTTCCTTGATGTCAGGTCGTCAGGGGTGTAAAAGATGCGGCTTACGCCATTTTCTTTAGTCTTTCTTGCCACGCAGTGCCTGAAGCCGAAGCAGTTCGCAAGTGCCGGTCGGCCAACTCCTGAGATTTTCATGTTCGAATTTCAGATCCGAAGTCTTCTATAAAGCTAAGTACCCCATTGGGGAAACATTTTTCTTGCTCCAGACCGATGTCAGAAAAAGTTAATAATTGTATTTCTTGTGGGAAGCAAATACCTCATAAGGACTTTCATTGTTACTGTATTCCTTGCCTAGGCCTTGACCATAACGTTTCAGGGTGTCTGTTTTGTGCTAGATTTAACCAATGCACTATTAAGCGTTTGTATGATTTTGCATTAAACTTTTTTGGACGCAGGTTTAATTATCCAGAAATGTCGTCGGATAGCCATCAGACTACCGGAGTTCACAAAAAACGCAAAGAAAAAGACAACCGAGGCCCAAAACCGACGAAGCTTTTCCTAAGCCAGTCGCCGGTTCTCAGTGAGGCGCTTTCGCAGCCCCCGACACCCATTACTTTAGAGTCGCAGGCCGCTACCGACTCCCACGTGGAGTCTGCTATGCCGCTGCAAACTCAAGGTAATGGAGCCTCGGACGCTATTCCTTCAGATGGGTCTGGAGCCGGTGAGCAGGCACTGGCTTCTGAGGGTGTTTTCAGACCTAAACATCTATACATTAAACAGACTTCAAAGGCTAAAGCACCTTCAAAGGCAAAGAAACAAACTCAAGAGCCACGTGGACAGGCCTCCATGCGCAAAAAGCAGATGCTCAAAATGGCCGAAGACTTGATTACATTGATCAGGGGTTCCCATCCCCCTCCTGATAAGAGGCCTAGGCAAGAAACTGACTATGAATCTTGAGATCAGGTTTCCATTTTTTCTGATTCCTCTTCTGATCAGGAATATTCTCTTCCCCCCATGAGGATTCTGATGCTGAAGAATCTATACCTTCAGCTTCTCCTCCAGAGGACTATTCTTTTGGGGAAAACTTACATACCATGAGGGAGCATTTCCATGAAGAGCTAAGATTTTTCAGAATCTAAAAAGAGGCTCCTGGATTTCCTGTTACAGGGTCTCAAAGGAGTTGAGGCTTCCGCTGCAAAAAACCCCTACCCCCTCTGACAGAGATTCTAGGGCACTGGATAGATGGGGAAAAAAGGTTTACACATCTGTTACCTTGGCTATAAGGGCCTTAAACTGTCAGTTTCATATGCTCAAATATCAGCAACATGTCATGGCATTGCTTAAATAGAAAATGTTAAACTCTGTGCAGAAAACAAGGAAATGTAGGGTTTACTGCATGCAGCTGAACAAGTTGGAAAGCATACTTTGCAATGTGGTTTTGATTCTTTAGAGGCCTCCTGCAGGGCCGCAGTTACAGGTTCTGTAATTAGGAGGCATGCTTGGTTAAAGGAACAAAATCTGCCTGATCATGTTAAAGTTAACTTATTAGATGCACCTTTACAGCATGATACTTCGTTTGGTGTTAAAGCAGAAGAGGTGTTAAAGAAAATGTAGAACAAAGCTAAATCTATGCAAACGGTCAAAGATTTTTTTACAAGTACAGCCACCTAGGTTTAGTAGACACTGGCCAACAAAGAATTGGTCCTTTCCTTTGTCCGACAGACCTCAAAGGGCAGATCCAGACATCCTAGAGGCAGATCCCAGGTGCAAGGTTCCTTCTGCTCAAAACAATGGAGGGCTTCTACCTCCAGAGTTGGAGAAGACAAATCACAACCATTCAGGAAACAAGTCCCAATGACTTCCCCCTGCCTGCACCAAGCACTTATCTCCTGGCAACCCCCTTAGGGGGAAAATTAGCACTTTTTTCTCAAAATTGGCACATTATAGCCCAGGACAAGTGGGTCTTAAATATTGTGTCACAAGGCTGCAAGTTCCATTTCCATAACCTGCCAAAGGCAAACGGCTGGCCAGATCTGCCAAAAAGTCAATGGTCAGAGGCACAAAAACAAGTCTCATCCCTCATGGACATGGGGGCCATTCAACTAGTGCCAGAGCAAGAGCAGGGACAAGAATTTTACTCCAGACTGTTTTTGGTACCCAGAAAGGACAAGGCCTGGAGGCCAATACTGGACCTATCTATTTTGAACGCATTCCTGGATATACCAAAATTCAAGATGTTGACTCTGCAGCAGCTTCTGCCCATGCTGGGCAAGAACCTTGGCTTGTGACTTTAGACCTAAAAGAGGCATACCTGCATGTCCCAATCAGACAAATATGCAGAAGATACCTCAGATTCAAGGCTGGCTCAATGCATTACCAATTCTCTGAACTGCCCTTTCGCTTATCTACTGCGCCCAGGGTCTTTACAAAGTGCCTGGCACCAGCAATTGCATTCTGCAGACAAAGAGGAATACAAATATATCCTTACTTAGACGACTGTCTAATTCAAGCAAAGAACAATGACATTCTTCTACAGCATCTGGCGTTTGTGAAAAGACTTCTAACATGCCCTAGGGTACACAGTCAACGAAAAGAAATCAAAACTAGTACCCTCTCAAGAGATGATATTCCTGGGTGCAAGCTTAAAAACAACTGCCCAGATGGCTTATCTCACGCCAGACAAAGGCAACTGACTACCTATTGCAAAATGCTGGCAACAAAGGCCCAGTTATCTGCAAGAAAAATTCTGCAGGCTTTGGGCTTCCTGGCATCCTGCATCGTACTAATTCCATATGAAAGACTGCATATGAGGAAACTTCAATGGTACCTAAAAAGTGTTTGGACTCAACATTGCCACAGCCTGGAAACTATGATTACTCTCAATCCCTGCCTGCAACAGGAGTTTCGATAGTGGGCAAAGGCTTGTCACCAAACGAGGGACAGCCATTCACATTACCCCCAGCCAGGCAAACACTAACAACGGATGCATCAGATTATGCCTGGGGGGCCCATATGGCAGGAAGATGCATTCAGGGCACATAGGCCTCAAACCAAATGCATCTACATATTAATCAAAAAGAAATGCTAGCAGTTCAAAATGCCCTGACAGCCTTCAAGGACCTACTTCATCCAGGACAACTACTGATAGACACCACGGTCATGTGGTATATAAACAAGCAGGGGGGCACACATTCTTACCCCCTTTGCAGACTAGCCGTGACTTTGTGGGACACAGCATTGACTTACCAAGTACATCTGCAGGCACAATTCCTGCCAGGAAGGAAAAATACTCTGTCAGACTAAGCAGAAACTTCATTGATTCCCATGAGTGGTACCTGGATTCACAAGTCTTCAGCATGATGATAAGGAAATGGGGATGCCCGGACATCTATTTGCCTCCCCTCACAACTACCAACTAAAAAGATTCTGCACAAGAATTTATCACAGACAAGCATGGAAAGTGGATGCCCTATCAGTATACGCGTTTCCCCCTCTGCCTCTCCTCCCCAAGGTACTCCTAAAGGTCAGACAGGAGAAGCCAAGGATGATACTAATTGCCCCAGACTCGCCCCGCCAGTACTGGTATCCAATACTAAGGAGCTTATATCAATGCCCAGCTTGGACCTTACCTCAGATACCTCATCTACTGTCCCAGCAAAGCA
The DNA here is from genome assembly GCF_019279795.1 of Protopterus annectens. Classification (NCBI taxonomy): domain Eukaryota; kingdom Metazoa; phylum Chordata; order Ceratodontiformes; family Protopteridae; genus Protopterus; species Protopterus annectens. The sequence continues at coordinate 390,651,015 of NC_056742.1, forward strand.
ATCAGATCCTGCACAGCCAACTCAGGACTTTAAACCTGGCAGCATGGCGGATAATGTCATACAAAACACACCTCTCAGTAAAGCTGTGATGGATGTCATTTTGGAGGCCAGAAGGCCTAGTACTAGAAAATCTTATGATGGAAAATGGAAGAGATTTTGTGCTTGGAAAGGAACTGATACAGCTGTGCCAAATATTCCTCAGATTTTGCAACACTTAACTGAGATGCTGGACAAAAGTCCGTCTTTTTCATTTATTAAAATTCATGCCTCTGCCATTTTGGCTCATTACAATACAGAGCCACCAATCTTTTCTCATCCCTTACTAAACTAGTACCTCAGAGGAGCCAGAAACTTAAAGCCTCCAAGAAGATCACCAATGCCTGCATGGGACATCAACTATGTCTTGGAAAAACTCACCCTGCCACCTTTCGAGCCAGCTTGGAAAACAGCTCTGCTCCTAGCAATAACTTCTGCAAGACGAGTTTCAGAGCTTCAGGCACTCATGGCTGTGGAACCTTTTATCATTTTTTATCCAGACAGGGTCTCTCTGAGGACAAACCCAACATTTATGCCTAAGGTGGTGTCCAGTGTGGCTCTTAACCAAACTATTCATCTGCCAACTTTTTATCCAAATCCACAGAACAAGGGGGAGAGAATTCTGTGTTCTTTGGATGTACACAGACCGCTTAGAATTCTGCTTGGACAGAACCAAAGTTTTCCGAAAGACAGAACAATTACTAGTGACATATGCTGCAGGATCACAAGGAAAGGCTATCTCAAAGCAGACTATTTCTAAGTGGATAGGCCACTGCATTTGTTTCTGCTACTTGCAGCATGGCAAGCCAGTGCCTAAGGGCATTAGGCCACATTCAACCAGAGCTGCAGCCACTTCAGCAGCCTTTCTCAGGGGAGTACCAACCAAGGACATTTTAGAGGCTGCTACGTGGAGTTCAGTGCACACCTTTACCAAAGCACTATCATCTGCCACTCTACTCTAAATCCAGGGCAGGCTTTGCCACTGCAGTCCTGCAGGGCGTCATAGCCGCTCCTACTGCTGTTTAGCTCCAACCTGCCACCCATAGCTTTGTTACTCTACCCAAATGTAATGACTGCAACAGTAAAACACGAAGAACATAGTACAGTTGTGTACACTTACCATAAATGCAGATGTTCAAATGTATTCACTGTTGCAGTCCAGGTTACCCACCCGCCATCCCCCTTTCTTCTGATGGAACCTATCTTTCCTTCTCTGATTTATACAACCCTATGTGTTGTATTTGCTCGCAGATGAAGGTAAAGTTTATATTGGTGCAAGTATTTATATGTATATAAATTTTGGCTACCCTTTTAGAGGGCACCTGACATCTAGGGCAAGAAAAACTAAAGAAAATGGCGTCGGCCGCATCTTTTACACTCCTGACGACCTGACGTCAAGGAAGGGGCGACAGCAGCCGATGCAGGACCCAGGACTTTGGAATTCAGGCCGACTGAGGGCAACCTGCCAGCAGGATTACCCAAATGTAATGACTGCAACAGTGCATACACTCAACATCTACATTTATGGTAAGTGTACACAACTGTACTATACCCGCTACCTTCGAGTCGTAGGCCTCTACCGACACCCATTTGGTGTCCGGCATGCCGCAAAATACTCAAGGTATTGGACCAACAGATGCATCTCCCTCGGATGGGTCCGGAGCTGCTGAGCAGGCACCGGCTTCTGAGGGTGTATTCAGACCTCAACATTTTTGTCAAACCGATGAAAGCTGCAAAACCAAAGGCAAAGACACCTTCTAAAACTAAAAAAAAAAAGACGCCTGAGCCACGTGCACAGGCCTCTATGCCTAAAAAACAGATTATCAGAATGGCTGAAGACCTTATTACCTTGATCAGGGGTACCCATCCCCCTCCAGATAAGAGGCCTAGACAAGACACTGACTGTGAATCTTCAGATCAGGTTTCTGTTTCTTCTGATTCCTCTTCTGATCAGGAATTATCTTTACCTCCCTATGAGGATTCTGATGCTGAGGAGTCTATTCCATCTGCATCTCCTTCTGAGGATTATTCATTTGGAGAAACCTTGCATACTTTGAGGGAGCATTTTCACTGGGAGAGTCAAGACTTCTCAGAATCAAAAAAGAGGCTCAGGGATTTCCTCCTCCTCCCTCCGCACAAGCCCTTAGCCATTCCCCCTGTTTTAGACATTGTGGATGATGTGTTTTCGGAGTCAAGCCTGACCCCTGACTCCTTACCTCTGGCTCCCAGTAAGCCCGACAGATATTACAGGGTCCCTGCCTCTCATAAATTTTTATTTAGAAACCCTGCTGATGATCATTTTATTTATTTTTTTATTTTACATTTGTTGACTGGGCTAGTCTAACTGGATACATGTCCATTTTCAGTAGAGGCCTGGGGAGAAAAGCTCCACTTTTGAACTAGATAAAATCAAGACAGTACAAAAAAGATACATGCAATATGTAAAGTAAATAAGAATTTCTTCATCAACTTAAGTTATACAGAACTAAAAATATACAGATTTTGAGTACTGGGTTTAATAAGGTAAAGTACAGTATTATTACCAAGGGAAAGAGATAGATCATTCAATATTATTATAATGGGTATGAATGTGCCTTTGAAATTATATAAAAAAGTTATGAAAGGTGTATAAAAAGGTTATGGAAGGTGTATAACACCGGGAAGTAGGAGAAATTATGGAGGATAGGGAAGTAGAAGAAATTTTGGAGGATAAGTACATGAGGAAGTAATAAATAGTCATAGTGAAAGAAATAGATTGGTTTATGTACGAGGTGGGAAGATAAGATTTCACTGAGGAAGGAATATGTAGTAAGGAGCATGCTCAGTGATAGCATGATGGGAATAAGATACTAGGATGGGGAAGAGTGATGAAATTGCTAAATACTTCAAAGTGGGTTGAGGAGATATATAGAAAAGGTTATGGTGGGGGAGGGGAGTTAGTCAGGGTTAGTACATGGACAAAGCCATTGTGTTTTTAAGTGAATTTTTAGTTGATTTTTAAAGAGGTAATGATGAAAGAGATGTAAGTTTAGTGGGAAGTTTGTTCCAAATCTTCCCCACAGAATTAGAGAAAAGAGAATCACCTGCCTTGTTGTGGGATTTCTTGGTGGTAACCAGTAGTTTATTTGCTGAGCGAAGGTTAGAAAGGTTTGTGTAGGGGGAGATGAGGCTACTGAGAATAGGAGTATTACTAGGCTGGTATAGTATTTTATCAGTAATGGAGAGTTGTTGAAAATTTAGTTCAAGCCATCCTAGAAGTTTTAGGTTTAGACAGTGATGTGTTCTAAATGAGGACCCAGTAGCAAACCTGGCAATATTGTTATAAGAAGTAGACAGTTTGTTTAGGTTGCTTTTGGAAAGATTAGTATAAACTGGGGAGGCATAGAAGAGAGTGGAGATCAGATGGGACTGGGCAATAGTAGTTCTGGCTTCTGGCATAAGAAAAGGTTTTATCCTATATAAGGATCCAAGTTTTCTGTTTACAGTTTTGATGGTGGCATTAATATAAGCGTCAAAGTTGAGGTTGTGGTCAATCAATACACCTAAAAGATTTGTAGTTGGGTCAGGAGCTATGATTGTACCATCGATGGAGGTAATAGAGAAGTCTAGTGGAGTGGATTTGTTAGTTGAAGTAAATAGTAATAGTTTGGTTTTTTGGCGTTAAGGAGGAGATGATGTTGTTGGAACCAGTTTTCTACTTGGTTGAATACTGATTGGGTGATGGCATGGAGTTCAGATAAAGTGGTTGCTTAACAAATCAAAGTGGAGTCATCTGCATATTGTATGCAGGTAGGTAGAGGTAGATTAGTAGAAAGGTCGTTAATGAATATGGAGAAGAGTAGAAGTCCCAGGATAGAGCCCTGTGGGACACCAAGGGTAATAGGGAGATGTTTGGATAGGTTATTATCCCAAAGGACAGCTTGCTGTCTATTGTGCATATAGGATTTGAACCACTGTAATGCCTGTGTGTCAAGTGAGAATGAATTGAGTGTATTGAGTAGTAATTGATGGTTGACCATATCAAAAGCTTTAGAGAGATCAATGAACAGAGCAGAGGAGAGCATATTATTGTTACGAAGTTTATTAATACAGTCTGTAAAGGATAGGAGAGCAGTGGTGGTACTGTGGAATGGTCTAAAACCATGTTGACAGTCAACTAGAAGGTTATATTTGAGAATGTGGTCTAGAATTTGTTGGATACATTTTTCCATAATTTTGGCTAGTGGTGATAGTAGGGCTATGGGCCGAAAGTTGGAGAGTTCAATTGAGTTCCCTCCTTTGTGAAGTGGAATTTATGTGAGAGATTTTCCATAGTGAAGGAATGGAGCCTTCAGTTATGGTTCTATTAATTAGAATAGAGATGGGGTAGGCAAGAGCTTTAGCAGCAGTTTGAAGGTATTCAAGTGGTAGGAGATTGGCTGAGAAGTGTTACAGGGTTTGAGTTTATGAAGCAGAGTATAGATGGGGGCTGTAGGAATAGGTTTTAAGTGAAAGGTAGGTGGTAAGGTAGTGGGGGAGGACAATAGGGTAGGGCTGAGAGGTGGTAGGGAGTTAGCTAGAGATTGGACAGTTTCAGTAAAAAAGCTGTTGAAAGCATCAGCAATCTCATTTGGAGAGTTTTGGGAGAGACCAGATGGGGTGGGTGTTTTGGAATGTCCTGGATGTAAGACTTTATGCTTGACCAGAAGCTTTGGGGTTGATTGTGCTGAGTTTGTTGGAGTTTGAAGAAATAGTTTTTTTTATCCTGTAGTATTTTTTTTTTGGTGGCATTTCTTAGTTGTCTAAAGTGCTGCTGTCAATTGGGTCTTTGGTGTTTCTCCTTTTGGACCAGATTTTATTTCTTTGTAGGATTTGTTGTCTGGTTTCTTTAGTGAGCCATGGGGCTGCTTTGCATCTAGTTGTTATGGAGCGTGAGGGGGCATGGAATTCTAAAATTTGTAGAAATTTGGAGTTAAAATGGGATACTGCTTCGTCAATTGGCAGGTGCCTTAAGGGTGACCAGTCACAGGCTTGAAGCTCAGCCTGAAAATTGACTGGGTTAAAATGTTTTTTTTGTTGCGGGTGATTTTAAAGGTAGGTTGATTTGGAATATAGGATTTTTGTCTAGATAGGTAGGTTAGTGAGTGGTCACTAATATCAGGAATGACACCTACTTTGTAAGAGAGAGAATGGCAGTTTATTAAGATCCAGTCTAATGTACTTTATTTGCTGGTGGGTTTATGGATTCTAGTGGGGGTGGTAATAGTTTGAGAGAAGCTGTAGAGGTTTATATGGGTTGTGGGTTCTAGAGTGGTACAGGAGTTCCAGTCTATATTAAAATCACCGGGTACTATGGTTTCTTGAGGGAAGGATGTAGAAAGCCAGCAGAGGATACTTTCTATGATGCTAATGTTATTGCCTGGGGGTAGGTAGGAGCATATTATGTTAATAGATTTAGTATTATTGAGCTGGAGCTTGGCAATAAGAATTTCCACATTGGTTTCTAGAGGGGGTTGTACCAGTATGGATGTGACCTGTAAATGAGATTTGTGCAATATTGCTACCCCACCACCCTTTTTGGTAGTGCGGTCTAACCTCAGGATGTTATAACCAGGTGGGAGTATTTCATTGTCTTTTGTAACAGGTTTAAGCCAGGTTTCAGTTAAGCATAGGATATCAAAAGAGTGAGTATCTAGTAGAGCGTGCAGTTGGCTTACTTTATTGTTAACACTCCTTGTATTGAGATGAGCTATGAGTAGTGAATTAGTGGGAGTGAAGGGGGGTGAGCTGTCTTAGGGTGTTGTTATAAGGTCCTGGGTTGGGATAAATGTCCCCGTGAAGGAGAGGATATTTGAGAGGACTATATGGATGCTTCAGTGGTTTAGTGTAGTTAAGTTGCGCTTTCCTAAAATGTGTAAATGTAAAATGGGCTACTCTGTGGTATTTAGGTGATAGATAGGATGAGGTGGATGTTATGTTAGAATGGCTAAGGATTTCAAGATTTATTATTAATGTTTGTTTAAGGGATTGGTGAGAAGATAAGTGTAGGTTCTCGTAATGAGTGAGAGTATAGGGAATAGAGAGGATAGATAATAGTAAAAGTAGGAGTGGTAGTTTAATGTAAATGAGTGAATAAGTAAAGGGCATGGTGAAGGAGATGATAAAATGTAATAGGGAATTAGGAGGTTGGAGTAAATGAGGGTGTGGACTAAATAGATGTGAAAGATGTAAGGGAGAGTGATCATTTGGGTGATGAATCTATCCTCCCAGCACGCCCTATTAATAGCCGTGCAGGTTTAAGTCAGTATCAACCTGGGTCCCCAGGTAACTTCTTAACTTCTTCTGTGCTTATGAGTTTTTCAACCTATTTTGTAGGGTAAGGTAAACTTATTTTGTGACAAGCTTTGAGCTGTATTTTTGCGGCCGATAACTCTGGCACCATTTATCTGGCTCTGTGAGACCGCAACCAAGTTTAAATGTATGGTGTGTCTTGTTGATGGCGCCTTTCTTGCTGGATCAAAAGTCTGCAAATTCCCTCCTGTCTTTGTTTATGAGGTCAGTAGATGCCCTTCCATGGCTTTGCAGACTCGGCTTGTCAACATGGCTGGGTCCACCAGATTTGTCTGTCGGTGGGACACAACTATGACTCTCTGACATCTGACATGGCGCCAGGCCCCTTGACCTCGTGGGTTCTGTCATGAGCTTTTTGATGCACTTGATATGTCCTTCATGATATTTGCCAGATAGCTGATTGTAAGATCAATGCCGGAGGGTAGGGTGGGAGAGAGCAGTTCTCACTTGGGCGCTGGAGATGTTTGGGCTGCAAATCGTTTGGATAGATATATCTCCTTTTTGGGGAGGGGGGGAGTTTGCACTGAACCTGTCAGCCAGTATGTTGGCAATGTCTGTAGGATCCAGTAAGTCTCACACACATTTTTAATCTAGTTTGCTGAGTGTCTTCCTCCCAGGTTTCTCAGGTTAAAATAGCTAAAGAGGCCTTATGATTGTTTTTTTTTTAGCTTTTTTTTTTTTTCTCTCTCTTTTGGATGATTTTATGAGAGCTCTTAGTTTTTTACTATAGTGATCAAGGGTGTCTTACCTTTAAGGATTTGATTTTCCTCCAAGTTGCTCATCAGTATGTGAGTGGCTGTGTAAGTGGTAGGTCTGTAGAGAGTGGTGAAAGATTATTTGATAGGAGTGAGGGGGAGTGGCTTAGTAAGTATAAAGGTAGGACCACTGGGGGTGGGTGGGAACTGGGGGTAGGGGAGCGGAGTGAGCCCGCAGGGCGAACTGAGCAGGTTACAGAAGGCAAGTGAGAGTCTACAGAGACAATCAGGGAGCCACAGACTCCTTAGGTGTCACTGGGTGAGTAGAGTGTGGTAATGCAGGAGAGAGGTAGTGAGTGATTGTGGAATAAAGGGAAGAAAAAGAGTACAGCTAGATAGTGGGGAAAAGAAAAGGTACTAGTAGAGTGAAAGTAGCAAGAGGATTTTCAGCTCAAGGGATAAGAGCTATAAAAGTAGTAAGAGTAGATAGTTGGGAATGCGGAGTCCAAGGTATAACTCTAGATTGGAATTTGGTGTCACCTAGTGGGCAGAAAGTATAGTAGACGAAGGTAACAGTATTAGATACAGCTAGAAAAAGGAGTTGCAGATAAAAGTAGGTAAGGGGATGAAAAAAGGCAAATTGCTATTGGGGTATATAGGAGAAAAATATTTGTTGCTGGTTCCCTGCTCGCTAGCTTAGATGTCCTTCAAGAATGCAACTGCAGTCATAACATGTGGGTTGTCCTGCCTCAGGCAGCCCTCGGCCGGCCGGATTCCAAAGTCTGGGTCCGACGTCGGCTGATGTCGCATTTCTCTCGACGTCAGAGTGGCTGGAGTACATAAGCATCAGCCGACGCCATTTTCTTCAGTCTTTCTTGCCGTGCGGTGCCCGAAGCAGAAGCAGTTCGCAAGTGCCGGTCGGTCAGCTCCTGTATTCTACGATACCGAAGTCATCAAAAAAGCTAAGTACCCCGTTGGGGACCTTTTCTTGCCTCAGCCGATGTCAGAAATTACTGAAAAAGTTAACAGTTGTCTTTCTTGTGGTAAGCAAATACCTCATAAGGATTTCCACTCTTACTGCCTCCCTTGCCTGGGCCCAGACCACGATGTCTCGGCCTATGTAGCCTGTGCTCGCTTCAACAAGCGCACTCTCAGGCGCCGGGCGGAGTTCGCTGAAGATTATTTCGGCGATAATTTTGCTTACACCATGCCGTCGGATCTTCCGACATCGTAAACTCCCAAAAAGCGAAAAGACCGGGACCGACATCCTCGGCCCGCCTACCACCGACTCCACGCCAAAACCTAGCGAGTGATCCGGTTCCCTCTGAGACGGTCTCTCCACCGCTCGAACCGAAGACACCGACACCGACTACTCCGATTCCAGACATTACTCCGCCAGTTATAGATTTTCCTCCGGATACCGAAACCGAGGAAATGCCCGAGACCATTGCTGTAGACAAGGTCACTCCTGCACGTGGAGCTGCCAGGCCCCCTATGGCCATGTCTATTAAGGCCTACACTAGGGCTAAGGCAGCCAGCAAAACAAAGCATATTACTTCTAAATCCTTACCTCAGCCGACTCCAGAGACACAAATTATGTCCATGGCTGCTGATTTGATTTCCATGATTAGAGGTTCACAGGCCCATCCTGAGAGAGGATCCCAGCTTCCTCCTGATAAAAGGCCCCGGGTTGAGCCCTCTGATCCTACTCCTTCATATGAAGATTCTGAGGGCTCTGTCCACTCAGATAGCCAGGAAGAGCTCTTCCAGACCTATGAGGACTCGGATGCAGAAGATTCCATCCCCTCGGCCTCCCCTCCTGAGGATATTTCTTTTGGGGAAGTTCTGCATACCATAAGGGAACATTTCAAGTGGCAAGGTCAGGAATATTCTGATTCTAGGAAACACCTTAGGACTTTCCTTAAGAAGCCTCAGCACAGGCCCTTAGCTATTCCTCCTGTACTGGATGTTCTGGATGATTTGTATTCTGACTCCCCTGATTCTCTTCCTCCTGCTCCAGCCAAGCCAGACAGGTATTACAGGGTCCCAGAAACTCATTCCCATTTATTCAGGGCCCATACTGCTGATTTGGAAACTATTTCACAGGGGCCTAAAGGAGTTTCAGCCTCCACCTCAAAAAATCCTTTGCCCTCCAACAGGGAAGCTAGGTCATTAGAGAGATGGGGCAAAAAGGTTTACACATCCACTACCTTGTCTATGAGAGCTTTAAATTGCCTTTTTCATATGTTACAATATCAGGATTATCTGTTAGAAGATTTACAAAAAACATTAGCCACTCCTGATCCTTTAGACAGGAAGACTTTGCAGGAAGCTGTACATAACACTCAGCAAGTAAGCAATCACTTCCTGCAGTGTGGATATGATGCACTGGAAGCTTCATGTAGGGCAGCTATGACAGGGGCAGTCATTCGTAGACATACTTGGTTAAAAGATCAACCTCTACCAGATCGTGTAAAAGCAAAACTTCTGGATGCACCTTTGGAAAAGAACAAGCTTTTTGATGCAAATGCTAAGGATGTGTTAAAGACCATCGAAGAAAAAGCAAAATCAGTTCAGACTGTGAAAGATTTCCTCCAGGTTCAACCCCCCAGATTCAGTAGGAATTGGCCTTCAAAAAACTGGTCCTTTCCTAATCCAGAAAAGTTTCAAAGGGGTAAGAACAGACGTGGCCGAGGAAGAGGCCAATACAGAGTCCCTTACAGGGGACGACAATGGCAGCCAGGAAACCAAAGAAGTGACGCGGGTTTCACCTGCCCCACAACCATAATCTCAATGACTTTCCTCTACTACCGCCTACCAGGGAACAACTAGAAGCTCCCTTGGCCGCCAAATTATCTCTGTTTGCAGAAAACTGGCACAGACTGACAAAGGACAAATGGATTTTGGACATTATAGACCGAGGGTACAGGTTTCATTTTCATACCTTACCAAGAAAACAAGGCATGCCAAACCTACCACAAAATCAGAGGGCAGAGGCTATCAAGCAAATCACTCTGCTGACTCGAATGAAAGCAATAGAAAGAGTTCCACAACAAGAACAAGACCAGGGGTTTTACTCAAGACTGTTCCTTGTTCCAAGAAAAGAATCTCAATGGAGACCAATACTGGACTTGTCCGCATTAAACACCTTTCTCATAGTACCAAAGTTCAAAATGCTGACTCTACAGCAACTCCTTCCCATGCTGGGCAAGGGGTCGTGGCTGATTACTCTGGACCTCAAGGAGGCATACCTGCATGTCCCTATCAGACACAGCTGCAGAAGATACCTCAGATTTCTTGCAGGGCCACAGCATTATCAATTCTCAGCATTGCCATTTGGCTTATCTACTGCGCCCAGAGTATTTACAAAATGCCTGGCTTCAGTAATTGCTCATTGCAGGCTCCAGGGTATACAAATTTATCCGTACCTGGACGACTGCCTCATACAAGCGGACGACAAATTGATGTTGACAAAAAAACCTGGATTATGTCATACGATTACTTCAAGCTCTGGGATACACAGTCAACTTCCAAAAGTCAAGACTGCAGCCATCCCAGCAAATAATCTTCTTAGGAGCCAAACTAGACACAGCCTCTCAGATGGCTTACCTGACAGAAGACAAGCAAGAGAAGTTAACTCATTACTTCAAAGGTTTAGCAAAACTCACCCAGATGACTGCAAGGAGATTCCTACAGGCCCTGGGTTACATGGCATCCTGCATTCTCCTGGTTCCATTAGCAAGACTACACATGAGAAAGCTTCAATGGTGCGTAAAAGCATTTGGTCTCAACACAGCAACAACTTGGAGACAATCATACCACTCATTCCATGCCTACAAAAGGAATTCCTATGGTGGGCCTCGGTGAGCCAGGCAAACACAGGTATGTCATTCAAAAACCACAGATAACACAGACCATGACTACAGGCGCCTCAGACCTTGGATGGGGGGCGCACATGGAAGGCAGGTGTATACAAGGACAATGGTCTCCAAAGGAAACACATCTGCATATAAACCAAAAGGAAATGCTGGCAGTAATGCATGCCATCGAGGCTTTTCAACACCAACTCCAGCAAGGCCATTTAATGATACGGACAGACAACACCACTGTGATGTGGTACATAAGCAGGGGGGCACCCACTCTTACCCCCTTTGCAGACTGACAATGCAGCTTTGGGAGAAATCACTGAACCTAAACATCCAGTTACAATCCCAGTTTGTTCCAGGAAAAGACAATGTGTTGGCGGACAGCCTAAGCAGGAATTTCACAGATCCACACGAGTGGAGGTTACATCCGAAGGCCTTCAGACAACTCACTTCGACATGGGGCAAGCCAGAAGTGGACCTATTTGCCTCTCACCTCCAAAAGCTTGGAAAATAGATGCCCTCTCATTCAACTGGAACTCCCTAGCAATCTATGCATTCCCACCTCTGCCACTGATGACCTCAGTATTACTAAAGATCAAAGCAGAGAAGCCCAAGGGAATCATAATAGCTCCGGACTGGCCAAGACAACACTGGTACCCACTACTACGGAGCATATGCCACACCAGGAGGTGGGCCCTCCCCCAGTGGCCTCTATGTTTGACTCAACACAATTTCGAAACACTGCATCCAAATCTTCTGACACTGCAGCTAACAGCCTGGGAGATCCCATAAATAACTTCAGCTTATCTCTCTCCAAGGAAGTTCAGCGGATACTAACAGAGGCTCGAAGACCATCCACCAGAAAGGTTTACTTAGCAAAGTGGAAAAGATTCAGCAATTGGAATACCAGCAAGGGACATGATGCATCATTGTTGAACATCCCACTCATCTTGGAATATTTGGCAGATATGTTAAAGAACGGCCTCTCATATTCTTCCATAAAGATACATGCATCTGCTGTTTCAGCTAGATACAACACTGATCCTCCTGTTTTTTCTCACCCCTTACTAAGGCAATTCCTCGGGAATCAAGAACATTAAGCGCCAAGAAAGGCCCCAGTGCCAGCCTGGGACCTCAATTTTGTCTTAGAAAAACTGACTCTACCTCCATTTGAGCCAGCAGCTTCAGTTGACTTGCAATTTCTCTCATGGAAGACAGCTTTCCTGTTGGCAATTACCTCAGCAAGAAGGGTTTGAGCTTCAGGCCCTAATGGCAATACCACCCTTTATCATTTTTCATAGAGACAGGGTTTCATTAAGGACCAACCCTACTTTTATGCCAAAGGTGGTTTCTAAGGTTTCTTTAAATCAAGCCATCCATCTGCCTGCTTTCTTCCCCAATCCTGAGAATAAGGGGGAAAGACTGTTGCATACCTTGGACATTCACAGACAACTTCGATACTACCTGGACAGAACAAAGGCCAGTAGGAAGTCTGAACAACTTTTTGTAGCTTACGCCCCGGCAGTCCAAGGAAAAGCAATTTCAAAACAGACTATTTCTAAATGGATTGGACATTGCATCAGATTCTGTTATTCCTTTCATGGAAAGACTGTTCCAGCTGATGTCAGACCACATTCCACCAGAGCTACAGCCACCTCTACAGCATTCTTAAGAGGGGTGCCTACCAAGGACATTCTAGAAGCTGCTACATGGAGCTCCGTGCATACATTCTCCAAACACTACAATCTCCCTCTATACTCCAGATCCAGAGCAGGCTTTGCTTCGGCAGTCCTGCAGGGTTTGATTGCCACACCATCTCTTTCCTAGAGCATACCTCCTCCCCCAGCTAAGCTATGGTATTCTACCCACATGTTATGACTGCAGTTGCATTCTTGAAGGACATAGTGCAGTTTTGTACCTACCATAAATGTAGATGTCCGATAGACATGCAGCTGCAGTCGGATTTTCCCTCCCTCCATACCCCTCTATGCCTAGGGTCCACTCCTATCCCTGGTACTCTTAGCTGGGGATATCTGTTATGGTGTATTTGTTTTATTGCTTATTTATTTGTTTGTAATCCTGTTTTTGTCTTCCAATTTGATTACAGCCTTCCTTGGAGGGCACCTGGCATCTGGGGCACTGAAGAAAATGGCGTCATCTGATGCTTATGTACTCCAGCCGCTCTGACGTCGGACAGAAATGTGACATCAGCCGACGTCGGACCCAGACTTTGGAATCCGGCCGATCGAAGGCTGCCTGAGGCAGGACAACCCACATGTTATGACTGCAGTTGCATGTCTATCGGACATCTACATTTATGGTAGGTACAAAACTGTACTTTTTTCTTGTTGCTAGGTAGTTATAAATAAATAAATAAATAATGCAGTTTAATAGGTAGGTCCAAGGTGGAACATACTTTCTTAGTCCTTTTGGAAGCTGGGAAAACAATATATCTGCAGGGGCAACAGATTTCCTTGTCCAGATGTTGGGATGGTTGTGACAAAAAAAGCAGAGAAGGGTCCTGAAAGATCAAGCAGGTCCCTTAGTATAGGATAGAAGGTAGAGAGTTTTAGTCCTTTTGGACGCTGGGAATACAATATATGTGCAGGGGCAACAGATTTCGTTGTCCAGATCTTGGGATGGTTGTGACAAAAAAAAGCAGAGAGGGGTCCTTGAAAGATCAAGCAGGTCCCTTAGTATAGGATAGAAGGTAGAGAGTTTCTTAGTCCTTTTGGAAGCTGGGAACACAATATATGCGCAGGGGCAACAGATTTCCTTGTCTAGATGTTGGGATGGTTGTGACAAAAAAAGCAGAGAGGGGTCCTGAAAGATCAACAGGTCCCTTAGTATAGTATAGGAGGTTGAGAGTTTTAGTCCTTTTGGAAACTGTTTCACAGGGTCCAAAGGGAGTTAAGGCCTCAACAGCAAAAAACCCTATCCCCTCAGACAGAGATTCAAGGGCACTGGACAGATACATCTGCAACCTTGGCAATCAGAGCCTTAAACTGTCAATTTCATATGCTTAAGTACCAACATGTTATGGGATTGCTGAAACAGAAAATGATGTTGATTTCAGAATGTGCAGAAAATAAGGAATTGCAGGAATTATTGCATGCAGCTGAACAAGTTGGAAAGCATACTTTGCAATGTGGTTTTGATTCTTTAGAGGCCTCCTGCAGGGCCGCAGTTACTGGATATGTGATTAGGAGGCATGCCTGGTTAAAGGAACACAATTTGCTTGATCATGTTAAAGCAAAATTGCTAGACACACCTTTACAGCATGATTCTCTGTTTGGTATTAATGCAGAAGAGGTTTTAAAGAAAATGGAAGACAAAGCTAAGTCCATGCAAACTGTTAAAGATTTCTTACAAGTGCAGCCACCTAGATTCAGTAGAGACTGGCCTACAAAAAATTGGTCGTTTCCTGTGTCAGACAGAGCTTAGAAGCAAATCCAGACGCCCTAAAGGTTCCAGATACCTGGCTCAAGACTCATACAGGTCAAATCAATGGGACGCATCCACCTCCAAATCTGGAGGAGATAAAGGGCAAACCTACAGAAAGCAATCCCAATGACTTCCCTCTGCCTACACCAAACACTTATCTATTTGCATCACCCATAGGGGGAAAATTAGCACTTTTTGCTCAAAACTGGCAGTTAATAACCCAGAACAAGTGGGTACTAAACATCATATCACAAGGATACAGATTCCATTTCCACACTCTGCCAATGACGAATGGTTGGCCAGATCCGCCAAAAAAAAAAACCCCAATGGGCAGAGGCACAGAAACAGGTTACGTCCCTCATGGATATGTGGGACATTCCGACAGTACCAGAACAGGAAAAAGGACAAGGTTTTTACTCAAGACTGTTCTTGGTATCCAGAAAGGACAAGGCCTGGTGGCCAATACTGGATTTATCTATTCTGAACACATACCTGGACATTCCAAAATTCAAAATGCTCACTTTGCAGCAGCTTTTGCGCATGCTGGGCAAGAATGCTTGGCTGGTGAATTTAGACCTAAAAAGAGGCATACCTGCATGTCCCCAATAAGACAGTCATGCAGAAGATACCTCAGATTCAAGGCTGGCCTAATGCATTACCAATTTCCTGCACTGCCCTTTGGCTTATCTACTGCACCCAGGGTCTTTACAAAGTGCCTGGCACCAGTAATTGCATTTTTCAGACAAAGAAGTATTCAAATATATCCTTACTTGGATGACTCTCTCATTCAAGCAGAGAACAAGGACACTTCTACGACACCTGGCATTTGTGAAAAGGCTTCTAACATGCCTAGGGTACACAATAAACAAAAAGAAATCACAACTGGTACCCTCTCAAAAGATAACATTCCTGGGTGCAAGCTTGAATACAACTGCCCAGATGGCTTACCTCACGCCAGTCAAACAAAAGCAGTTGACTACTTACTTCAAACTGATGGCAACAAAAACCCAGTCTTCTGCAAGAATTCTGCAGGCTCTGGGCTTCATGGCATCCTGCGTCCTACTAATTCCATATGCAAGACTGCATATGAGGAAACTTCAATGGTACCTAAAACGTTTATGGAGTCAGCATTCACACAGTCTGGAAATAATGATTCCTCTCATTCCCTGCCTGCAACAGGAGTTTATATGGTGGGGAAAGGCCTGTCACCAAAACATGGGACGGCCCTTCACTCTACCCCCTGCCAACCAAACCTTAACAACAGACTCATCAGATTATGCCTGGGGGGCCCACATGGCAGGACGATGCATTCAGGGCATATGGGCACCAAATCAAATGCATCTACATATCAACCAGAAAGAGATGCTAGCTGTTCAAAATGCCCTAAAAGTCTTCAAGGACTTACTTCATCCAGGATAACTACTGATAAAGATGGACAACACCACAGTCATGTGGTATATAAACAAGCAAGGGGGCACTCACTCATACCCCCTTTGCAGATTAGCCATGGCACTGTGGGACACAGCTTTGACTGCCAAATACATCTTCAAGCTCAATTCCTGCCAGGAAAACAAAACACTCTGGCAGACTATTTAAGCAGAAACCTTATGGATCCTCACGAGTGGAAATTCAATCCACAAGTCTTCAGCGTGATAACAGAGAAATGGGGGAGCCCAGACATAGATCTATTTGCCTCTCCTCAAAATTATCAACTGAAAAGATTCTGCACAAGGATTTATCACAGACAAGCATGGAAAGTGGATGCCCTATCCTTCAGTTGGAAAAACCTATCAGTTTACGCCTTTCCTCCTCTGCCTCTTCTACCCAAGGTCCTCCTAAAAGTCAGACAACAGAAACCAAAGATGATATTAATTGCCCTGGACTGGCCCCGCCAATATTGGTACCCAATCCTAAGGAACTTGTCTCTATACCCAGCTTGGACCTTGCCTCAAAAGCCGCAACTACTGTCCCAGCAAAACAATCAGATTATGCACAATCAACTACAGACTCTGAACCTGGCAGCATGGCTAATCCTGTAATCATACAAACGACACCTCTCAGTAAAGCTGTGATGGATGTCATTTTAGAAGCCAGAAGACCTAGTACTAGAAAATCTTATGCTGACAAATGGAAGAGATTCTGTGCTTGGAATCGAGCACAAGGAACTGATACAGCAGAACCAAATATTCCTCCGATATTACAATACTTAACTGAGATGCTTGACAAAGGCCTATCTTTCTCATCAATCAAAATCCATGCTTTGCCATTTCGGCTCATTACAATACAGAGCCACCAATCTTTTCTCATCCTTTACTAAAGCAGTATCTTAGAGGAGCCAAAAACTTAAGGCCTCCCAAAAGATCACCCTTACCTGCATGGGACCTCAATTATGTATTGGAAAAGCTCACCCTGCCTCCATTTGAACCAGCTGCTACCGCTGATATAAAGGTCTTATCATGGAAGACAACTCTGCTTCTAGCAATTACTTCAGCAAGAAGAGTGTCAGAGCTACAGGCCGTCATGGCTGTAGAGCCTTTTATCATATTTTACCCAGACAGGGTGTCTGAGGACAAATCCAACTTTTATGCCTAAGGTCATTTCCAGTGTGGCCGTTAAACAATGTTAAGTTGTCTATCTCGCCTTCATTCTTGCTGGATGGGTTCGGAGCAGATCCTCTGCTCCGACTCGGCCAATACTAAAGCTCTAGAGCTAATTCCACCGGCTCGAGGCTCCCCCATATCCCACAATGCTTGGCGGTAACTCCTCAGATCTCGTTTGCCGCTTAGCTGACCAGGTGCTTTTCCAACCGGCTCTGCAGGTTAGTTAATTTCTAAAGTTCTAGTAAAACTTAGACCCCCTTTAAGTTAGTTTTCTATAGTATTTTAGTTAGTTAGTTTATTAGCACTCCCTTACAAATATCTTCCCTTTCCAAAGATTTTTTCCAAGGTTTTCTTTCCTTAGGCCCCTTCCCACCCCTCCTAGTAGTTGGAGTGAGTGTGTTTTTTTTTTTTTTTCTAATCAGGATCTTTGTTAATTTAGTTTAATTTAATTTTTAGTGTAATCTGTGTGTTTGTGTGAGTGATTGCACTAGTGTTGTCACTTTAGATATGTCTAAAGAATCAAAGGTCTCAGGCTTTAAGAAGTGTGACTCGTGCTGTCAGAAGATATCTGACAGACGGTCACACTTCTTGTGTGTATTGCCTGGGACCTTTACACCTGCAGGACTCTTGTGCTGTCTGTCACGGTTTCAGCCCTAGAGTCCTGCAGGAACGTAAAAACAAATTGATCTTGAGGGGCTTATTGAAGCCCGAGGGTCCCCCGACCCAGTCACAGTCGGGAAAACCTTCTAAGCCCTCCAGGCAGTCTGATCCAGTGTCTGAGCCATCCTCCGGAGGTTCAAAGACCGTTCATACGGTTCAGACGGCTCCGGTCGGAGCCGATGATCCTAGACCTGCCACACACACCGTGTCCTCGGCTCCGGCCGGAGCCAAGACAGACAAGTCGAAGTCGGTTCCGATACCCTTGTCGGAACCGACTACTAGAAAGAGATCCAGGTCTCCTTCTATCGGCTCCGTTCATTCGGCTCCAGCGTCACCGCTCTTGTCTGAACGGAGCCATAGGTCACACTCCTCTAGGTCCACCAGACTTTCGGACCATGATTTGCAGAGGGTGGTGAGTAGACTTAAGTCCGAGGCACTGGTCCAGATGTTACACAGCCCGACTCAACAGTCGATGGCTAACCCCGTCCAACTAGATAGTCCTCCTCTGACTCTCTTGAGTTTGGAGCCGGTGCTGCTCGGAGCCGAGACTGTGGGAGCGTCGGAACCGATACCTTTCCTTTCGGCGCCGTCGTCTGGTCCAATTTTCTCCTTGGAGGGATCTCGGCACCGGACTTCCCTCGGCTCCGAGGGGGCGAGTGGCATCGGACCCTTGTCCGACCCCGCTCTCCCTCTCGGTGCTTCGGCGCTGGTTAGTTCGGCTCTGACATCGGCTTCAGAGCCATCCTTGTCGGTGCCGGGGGAGGTTTTTGGCTCTTCGGAGCGGAGACCTCTGGCCCTGCCTGACAGGGGTACCTTTGAGGTCATACAGAGCGTGTTAGAACCTGGTTCGACTCCACAGTCGGCTCCATCAGCCCCTCCCTCCACAGTGCCTGCGGAGATTTCTTCTCACCCCCTTGCTTCGGACCGTAGAGAATCTGCGCCTCAAGTATCCCCTGCAGGAATTTCCTCCTCTTCCGAGGCCTCTCCTGGCCTTGCAGGAGACCCCCTAGGAAGAGACAGTGCAAGAGGAAGCACATTGACTCCCCTGAGTCTGCTACCTCTGACACTGATTTGGAGGATTCTGAGGGTTCCCCTCGTTCCCCCTCTGAAGATGTCTCCTTTGCAGATATACTCGAAATCTTGAAACAGAGGGGAAATTGGCCAGCCCTTAACCCTTCAGAGGACGAATCGGTGTACCTTGAGGCGTTTGGTTCTCGACCTTCCACCTCCTGGGTGTCCCCTCCCTTTGACCCCCTCATGGAAGTGGTGGCGAGGAAGGCTTGGGCGGCTCCTGACTCGGTGGAACCCACCCCTAGGAGGCCAGCCAGATTTATAACTGCCCCCAAAGACAAGGAGTTTTTGTCCAAAGGTGTCTCTGTGGATGCCATGGTGGTGGCTGCAGCAACCAAGAAGGAACTGGCGGATCCTTCGGTACCTGTTCATCCTCCTAATAAGGAATCTAGGGCCATGGACAGGTACGGTAAGCGGATGTTCTATCAGCGACCTTTTCTATGCGTTCGCTGAATTACCTGTGTCATTTCACTCGTCTCCAAAGGGACTTGCTCAAGGATATGAGTGAAGTGTTAAAGGACCCATCAGCTGTGGGGTTTCAAGATAGGATGAACTCCCAGCTGGCGACCCTTAACTCAGTAGTCAACTCCTCCATGTGCCTGGTTTCGTACATGGCTGATGGAGCGAGCAGGGCCGCAGGTACAGGGGTGGCCTTACGCCGCCATGCCTGGATGCGGCTATGTAGCTTTGCGGACCCTTTCAAGGCGTCCTTCACTAACTCCCCTTTTGTTGGATCATCTCTCTTTGGTCCACAGGTGAAGGATACTCTGACAAGGTGCGAGGTAGAAGGTAAGACTCTTTCTGCCGTTGGAGTCAGTTTTTCTACCCCTTCTAGGCCTTACCCCAAGGGTCAGAAGGGGGGGGGGGATGTGGTTCCGCAAACAACCTCAGGGAGTCTTATCGGACGCACAGAGTCATTTCCCCTCTAGAGGCAGAGGGGGGAACAATAATAATAGACGCCGTCCTAGAGGCAGAGGGGGCCCGCAGAATCAGGGTAGTCGAGAAACTTTCTCTGACAAACCCTTTCAGCACCCCTGAGGAGCTGCCCGACTGTCCACCTTTGGAGGCAGTCAGGGGAAGATTATCTCTGTACCCAAAAGCCTGGCTTTCCCTTACTCAAGACAAGTGGGTACAGTCTGTCATATCTGAAGGCTACAGAATTCCATTCATTCACATCCCAAAACAATCCAGAAACTCCCTTCCAGATGTTCCACCCAGTCAAAGGGAGCAAGCTGCACTAGAAATTTCAAAGCTGCTAGCAAAAAGAGCCATTCAACCAGTTCCAGCAGACCAGCAAGGATCCGGAATCTACTCCAAATTCTTTTTGGTTCAAAAGAAGACAGGGGACTGGAGACCCATTTTGGATCTCAGCAACTTGAACAAGTTTGTCAAGAAAACAAAATTTCGGATGGTCACGCTGCAGTCCATTCTGCCTTTTCTGGGTCAGGACAACTGGATGTGCTCCATAGATCTCCAGGATGCGTACTATCACATCAAGATGAACAGACGATCCAGGAGATTTCTCCGCTTCAGGCTAGGAGCCAGTCATTTTCAGTTCAGGGCCCTGCCCTTTGGTCTCACTACAGCCCCCCGAGTGTTCACCAAATGCATGGCAGTGGTCGCCGCTCATTTGAGGGGCCAGGGATTCCAGGTGTTTCCTGACTGCCACCACCAGGCATCTACTTCTTTTAGCCAGAGACTACACTTTACGAACCTGTCAGACTCTAGGCATCTCTGTAAATTACGAAAAGTCTGTCTTGTCACCTTGTCAGTCTATTACCTTTATAGGCGCAAGATTAGACACAGTCAGTCTGTCAGCCAGACTCCTGGAACAAAGAGTAGCAGACATTCACAAGCAGGTTTTTCTTCTATTACGACACAACAGGGTCAAGGTCAGACTGGTGTTGAAAGTCGTAGGGATTATGGCGGCAGCTATTCCTCTCCTCCCCTTAGCCCGCTTCCACATGAGGATTCTTCAGTGGATGCGTTTCACTCAGTGGTCATTTCAACTTCTGCCAATGACCCACACTATCAGCATAACTCAGTCATGCAGGAATCATCTTTCCTGGTGGGTCACATCTCCCCAACTTCTTCTAGGGAGACCTTTCATTCCCCCGCCCCCAGCTGCAACTCTGACAACGGACGCCTCCCTGATCGAGTGGGGGGGGGGGCATTACCAGGGCAGGACAGTCCAGGGCACGTGGCAGCCGATCGAGTGCCACTTGCACATAAATGTTCTAGAGATGAGAGCAGTGCTTTTAGCGTTGCAAGCCCTTCAGGACTCTCTTCCCAAGGGAACTATAGCATTTCAGACGGACAATATGTCCGTAGTGTGGTACATCAACAAGCAAGGCGGGACCAAATCTTACCCCTTATGTCGAGAAGCACTCAGACTGTGGCAATGGGCGATCTCTTCTCAGCGTTTCCTGATAGCAATGCACATTCCCGGCAAGTCCAATGTGATAGCAGACAGATTGAGCAGAGCAATTCTCATGCCTCATGAGTGGTCTCTGAAGAAATCAGTGTTGGAAGAAGTTTTTCGAACTTGGGGCCAACCTTGCTGCGATATTTTTGCCACTCCCCAAAACAGCAAGTGTCCCGATTTCTTCACCCTCTTTCCCCTGCCAGGTCATCCCATCAGAAACGCTCTAGTTCACGATTGGCCTCCGGGACTCCTGTATGCCTTTCCCCCCTTCCCACTGATACCTCAGCTGATTCGGAAAGCCATCGCTCTGAAGGCCTCAATGATCCTCATTGCCCCTTATTGGCCTCGACAGGTTTGGTTTCCCCTTTCTTCACCGTTACCTTTTGGTGCAACCATGGCATCTGGACCCAGTTCCAGATCTCTTGACCCATCAATCGGGTCAACTGCACCAATCTCTTTCTTCTCTGAACCTCACAGCTTGGTTCCTCCAATTCCAACCTTAGCCAGGCTTCCCTTAATATCTCACTCAGTTAGGGATATTTTAATAGCTTCTCATAAGTCTTCTACCCGGAAGATTTATAGCAGCAAATGGAAACGTTTCTCCTTCTGGGCAGCGTCAAGGGAAATAGATCCTTTTACTGCACCTTTTCAATCCATTCTGGCGGCTATATCCAATTTTCATGTGGGTGTGTCAGAGTCTACTATTATGTCTCACAAACTCTGTAAAGCCTTTTTGAAAGGAGTCTTTCTTCTTAAACCCCCTATCAAGGATCCACCTCCTCCATGGGATCTGAACTTGGTTCTAACATCTTTGATTCTACCCCCCTTTGAACCTGCGGCTTCATGTTCTATGAAGTTGTTGTCTTGGAAAACGCTTTTTCTAATAGCCATCACTTCAGCTAGAAGGGTATCGGAACTCCATGCTCTATGCTGTCGTCCCCCGTATTTACTTTCACAAAGATAGAGTATCTTTGCGTACCAATCCATCCTTTTTGCCCAAAGTGTCCTCTCAAGCAAATCTGAATCAAACTATTGATCTCCCAGTGTTTTTCCCCAACTATGGCAACAGGTCAGAACAGAAACTGCACTGTTTAGATGTTCATCGCCAACTTGGGTATTATTTAGACAGGACTAAACAGTTTAGAAAGTCAGACCAACTGTTTATTTCATATGCGGAAGGCAAGATGGGCCTTCCAGTCACTAAAGTGTCACTTTCTAGATGGCTTACTTCTACGATTACCTTTATTTATGAGATCAGGCACCAGCAATTGCCCTCGAAGCCTAGAGCTCATTCTACTAGGGCCTTAGCCACATCCATAGCTTTTCAGGATAGGCTTCCTATTGATTCTATTTGCTCAGCAGCCACCTGGGCTTCCCCTCATACCTTCATTTCTCATTACAAGTTGGACATAGCCTCCAGAGACCGGGCCAACTTTGGTTCCACTGTTCTCAAGAGTCTGTTCCAATAGGCCACCCGGGACAAGGTGCTAGGGACGCGGTCCCATCCAGCAAGAATGAAGGCGAGATAGACAACTTAACATTAAGAAGTTATGTACCTACCATAACGTTCCATGTTAGTTGTCTTCTGCTTCTTTCTTCGTCCCTCCTTCCCCCTAGCCTGGACAGACCTAGAGGAGATTGTCTTGTGACCTTTCAATCCTTTTCTCCCACGCTCAACCACCTCTGTATTTTTCCTCTGTTAGGTTTAGGACACCTCACAGACAGCCTTACAGAGGTGGGTTACCCTTCTCCATGTTATGGAGTTTTTCTTGCTTGGCCTAGCTTTCAAACGAGATCTGAGGAGTTACCGCCTAACATTGTGGGATATGGGGGAGCCTCGAGCCGGTGGAATTAGCTCTCGAGCTTTAGTATTGGCCGAGTCGGAGCCGAGGATCGGCTCCAAACCCATCCAGCAAGAAAGAAGGCGAGACGAAGACAACTAACATGGAACGTTATGGTAGGTACATAACTTCTTAATTCATCTGCTAACTTTTTATCCAAATCCGCAGAACAAAGGGGAGATAATTCTGCATTCCTTGGGCATACACAGACCGGTAAGATTCTACTTGAGCAGGACTAAAGCTCTAAGAAAAACTGAGCAATTATTAGTGTCATATGCTGCAGGATCAGAAGGAAAGACCATTTCAAAGCAGACAATTTCAAAGTGGATAAGCCATTGCATCCGTTTCTGCTACTTACACCATGGCAAACCTGTGCCCAAGGGCATTAGGTCTCACTCCACCAGGGCTGCAGCTACTTCAGCAGCCTTTCTCAGAGGAGTACCAACCATGGACATTCTAGAGGCTGCTACCTGGAGTTCGGTTCACACCTTTACAAAGCATTACCATTTGCCTCTTTACTCTCGAGTCCAGGGCAGGCTTTGCCACTGCAGTGCTGCAGGGCCTTATAGCCCCACCTAATGCTGTTTAGCTCCAGCCTCCCAACCATAGCTTTGGAATTTTACCCAAATGTAATGACTGCAGCAGGGAAACCTGAAGAATAGTACAGTTGTGTACACTTACCATAAATGTAGATGTTCGAGTGTATTCACTGTTGCAGTCCAGGTTACCCTCCCGCCATCCCCCTGTCATTCTACAGTTTTCCTTCTCTATCTTCTACAACCTATGTGGTGTATTTGCTTGTAGATGAAGGTAAACTTATATTGATGCATGTGTGTGTGTGTGTGTGTGTATATATATATATATATATGTGTATATGTGTATATATATATATATATATATATATATATATATATATATATATATACATATAAAACCTTTTGGGGGGGCACCTGACATCAGGGGCAAGAAAAACTAAAGAAAATGGCGTTGGCTGCATGTTTTATACCCCTGACGTCATGGAAGAGGTGACCGCAGCTGACACAGGACCCAAGACTTTGGAATTCAGGCCGACTGAGGGCAACCTGCCAGCATATTACCCAAATGTAATGACTGGAACAGTGAATACACTCGAACATCTACATTTATGACAAGTGTACACAACTGTACTTTGTCTCCATCTGTCATAACCCACACCCAGGAAGAAGATTCCTCTTCCGATGAGTCAGTCACCTACTCCTGTCAAGTACCTTCCCACTTTGGACTACTCCTTCCCAGATGAGGACTCCCTGGAGGGGAGATCCCCCCCCCCCCTGCGAAGACATTACCTTTGGGGAAATCACTAAAATTAGGGAATACTTTAAGTAGGTACTTGCTCCAATAACAGAAGTCCAAAAAAGGTATTTTGAGTTACTACAGGTGGAATCACCCTCCCCCCTCGGCTATCCCTCCTGTGATTCCAGCCAACTTGGATGCCTTTACATCAGCTTCTAAGGCTCCAGATTCACACCTACCAGCTCCCAAAAGACCTGACCGCTTTTATAAGGTACCTGATGAGCACAATTTTCTTATAAAACTCCCCCTTGGCAGATGCTGCTGTTACTGCAGTGTCCCCTTACACACAGTCCAGACTCCTACCTTCTTCCTCCCTCTTACCATCAGACAAGGACAGCAAAGTCATGGACAGGCTGGGGAAAAAGCTATATACCTCTTCCACGCTAGCTTTCAGGGCAGTCAATTACCAGACCCACATGGTCAAATATATTCTAGATTTGGTTTCACAGGCTTCCTCTTTACTGTCCTCCTTGCCCGACTCTCCCGACAAGTCTCTGATGGCGGGAGCTGTCACTGGCATCTCAGGTTACCAGGCACTCGATAAAGTGCAACTATGTTACAGCTGATGCTTTGGCAAGATCAGCATCTGCTTCTGTTCTACGCAGATATGCCTGGCTTACGCTGCAGCCCCTGCCTGAAGATTTTAAAACCAAAATTCTGGATGTGCCTCTGGATAACAAATTCCTGTTTGGTAAATAGCTGAACTGTTGAAAAGTTGGCAAATAGCTGAACTGTTGAAAAGCTTACAAGAAAAAAGTAAGGCGTTCCAGGACTTAAAGCACTTACTGGTCTCTCCAGTATCCACATTTTACAGAAATTACCCAGCCAAAGCTTCCTTTGTCAGGAGAGCCCCTGTTCCAACCTCCTCCTCCACTTCCAGACACAGAAAAGGGTCCAGGAAGGCTCCCTCTACTAAGGCAACCCCCTCTCAGCCTTCCAATAGACAGCCCTTTCAAGACAGGAACAACAATGCCTGACTTCTTCAGCTACCTTCTCTTCTCATCCCACCTCTCTCACACTGTCTTCCTCTCTGGAAAAAGGTCACTACAGACCACTGGGTCCTGGCAGTAGTGGAAAAAGGATACTTCCTGTCATGGCAGGAAAAACCCATACCACTAGGCATTCCCTTACCTCCAAAGAACCAACTTCACCTCATCCCACAGGTTATCCAAGACCTTCTCACCCAAGGGGCTATAGGAAACTGTTCCCCCAGGCCAAGAAGGAAGAGGGTTTTACTCCAGATTATTCCTGGTGCCAAAAAAGGATGGCCCTTGGAGGCCCATCCTAGATCTATCCTCCCTAAATCTCTTTCTAAAGGTCCCTTCCTTTCGGAATGCTCTCTCTTCACAAACCTGCTTCCACTATTGCCACCCAAAGCTTTTATGGCCACTTTGGACGTGAAGGAGGCATACCTCCATATACCTATCCACCCAAACCCACAGGAAGTGTCTGCATTTTGCTGGACCCCTCCTCGCACTTTCATTTCACTGCCTTGCCCTTTAGTTTATCCACTGCACCAAGGGTCTTCACAAAATACCTTGCCTCAGCAATCACCTACTGCAGAACAAAGGGCATTCAAATTTACCCTTACCTAGACAACCTCTTTCTAGCAGAAGGGGAAGTCACCCTCAAAGATCATCTTCACTTCTCCATGTCCCTTCTCCAGAGTTTGGGATTCATCCTCAACCTTGAAAAGTCATCGCACACTCCAGCTCAGGATAAAATTTTCCTAGGCTGCAGAATCAGGACAGACTTGATGAAGGCCTTCCTCCCTCAGGGCAAGGTCTTTTCCCTAGCCTGCCACCTCCAGGACATCCTCCAAGTCAACCACCTGTCGTTCAGGAAGTTCATGCGCTTTCTAGATCTCAAATTCCTATGCTGACCTGGCCAGGCTGCACATGAAGTTCCAGTGGTACCAACACAGCCACCCCCTGGACTTTCAGGTACCATTCCTACCATGCCTGAAAACAGAACTGAGGTGGTGGATCCAGCAGGTGCAAGTAAACCCAGGCCTACCCCTGCAAACTCCCAAACCAATACAGTGCATGCACACAGATGCCTCCGATCTAGGCTGGGGAGCCACTATGAATGGCCTCAAAGTGCAGGCCCTATGGGGAGCCCTCCCTCCAGAAAAAGCATATCAACATAAGGGAGATGACTGCAGTCCACCTAGCCCTACAGGCCTTTCTCCATGTCATGCAACTTGGACCCCTACAAATCTTCACAGACATTACAACTGTGATGTGGTACATCAACAAAAGGGAGGACCCGGTCTTACCTGCTCTGCAGGCTAGCAATGTAGGTATGGGAATTAGCCTGTCAGAACAACCTGTCACTGCAGGCAGTTTATATTCCATCCCAGGACAACCATCGGGCAGATATCAGCAGATCATTCTCTATATCACAAATGGATGTTGCACAGAGATGTCTTCTTAGACTTTGCCCACCATTGGGGCACACCTCAAATGGATCTGTTTGCCTCCCCCCAGAACAGATCATGACAACCTTTCTTTACCGAGGATCCCTCCCCACAAGCTTGGAGAGTGGATGCCTTCACCATCTCTTGGAAGGGACTGTTCCTGTATGCCTTTCCTCCCTTCCCACTCATTCAGAAAGTCCTCCAAAAAGTCAGGAGAGACAAGCCAGAATTCTTGCTGGTGACTCGCTGTTGGCCAAGGCAGCATTGGTTCCCTCTTCAATCTCTTGCCAAGAGCAATCACCACAAGTTGGCTCACAAGGTAGACCTGCTCACATAACAAAAGGGATCTCTAATTCACCACACCTAGACATTCTCTGCTTGACCCTCTTGGTGATGAGCCTTTGACCCCCTTCAGACACAGTGTAGCAATCTATCCTGCAGAAGGCCAGGAAACCCAATACCAGGAAGTCCTATGTTTCCAAATGGAAATTTTCAAGTGGTGTCTCCAAAGGCATAGGGACCCCTTCCAAGCACGTAGTTGTGAATTTAGTAGCAAAAATACTCCTGAGGTTTTTGAGATCAAATTTTGGGCTAACTGTAGCACTGAGTGGGTCATCTATTTGGTGACCTGCACTTGTTCCGCGTTCTATGTAGGTCAGACTTCTAGGGCTTTTCGTCTTAGAATCTGTGAACATATAAGTGCCATTAAGAACAAACGTGATAACAATGCATTATACAAGCATAGTTTGAAACACACTACAGCTAATTTTATGTTTAGAACTATTGACTGTATTAGGGGTAAATGTCAGAATAAGTTACAGTGGCATGAGATACTTACTTCTAAGGAGAGGAAATGGATTATTAAACTTGGGGCTTTGTTCCCACCTGGTCTTAATGACCAATTTTGATTTATTGGTCATGGATTGTGATTGGTTCTCTTATACTCCCAGTTCTATATATGTATAGCCACTGGGTTTGTCTTCATATCTATTTATTATTTTCACTGAGGAAGGCTCTGCTGAGCCGAAACCGGTCTGTATGAGCTACTTTATCTTTGAGGGATTTTTCCTTCATTGTGATTAAACATTTGTTGTTTCAGTAACCAAAAGCTGCTGGCTTTGCTTGTTTTTTGGTATCCCTGGATTACAGCCGTGCAGCGTCTTCCGTGCATCTGTTCTGGACTAATTGTTACCTCTATAATTACCTTCATCTATGAAATCAGACATCAAAAACTGCCTTCAAGACCTAGAGCTCATTCAACTAGGGCATTAGCTACATCTGTAGCTTTTCAGGACAGGCTACCAATAGATTCTATTTGTGCAGCAGCCACATGGGCTTCTCCTCATACCTTTATTTTGCATTACAAATTGGATATGGCCTCCAGAAACCGTGCCAACTTTGGTTCCACTGTTTTCAAGAGTCTGTTCCGATAGGCCACCCGGGGTAAGGTGCTAGGGACGCGGTCCCATCCAGCAAGAATGAAGGCGAGATTGACAGCTTAACATTTAAGAAGTTATGTACCTACCATAACGTTCCATGTTAGTTGTCTTCTTCTCGCCTTCTTTCTTGCGTCCCACCCTCCTTCCCCCTAGCCTGGACAGACCGATGGGAATATTTGGGATCTTCCATTGGGATTTTTTCCTTCCCACATGTTCTACCACCTCTATTCTCCCTTTTTATATTTGTGGTAGCTTACCTACAGGTTTATATATAGAGGTGGGTTCCTTTTCTCTCTTCTCCATTCTATGGAGACCAGAACTGCTTGGTTTTAGCTATCAAACAAGATCTGAGTAGTTACCGCCTAGCATTGTGGGATATAGGGGAGCCTCAAGCCGGTGGAATAAGCTCTCGAGCTTTAGTATTGGCTGAGTCGGAGCCGAGGGTCGGCTCCGAACCCATCCAGCAAGAAAGAAGGCGAGAAGAAGACAACTAACATGGAACATTGTGGTAGGTACATAACTTCTTATTTCTCATTATGGTAGACATGATGGTCAAAGGCTAGATTACTGTCAACCGACTGTTGGGTTGACTCTTAGTGGTGTGTTGTCAATATGAGTCGTCAGGGGTGGCCAACTTCACAGAAGATACCACTGTACATTTCTTGGCATTTAATTTTAGTCCATGGCTCTGATACCAGTTGTTTGCCTGTGTCAGCAGTTGTTGAACATTAATGTTGGTGGGGCAGATAAGTGTCATCACGGAGATGTCCTCTTTTCAGTTGTCTGAGATGGGTGTTTCAGTGTGGTAGCTTGGGCCCTTATACTGTCAGGTAGATATTCCGTGGTCACTCTGTAAAGACTCCGCAGAAAGCTGCTAAGGCTCAGGATTTTTGCATGTGTAGTCAGACTGGTTTTCAGATGCTCATAGTCCAGAAGGGAGAAACCTCCTTTGTTCTGACAAAAATACCTAGCAAACACATGACTGTCTTGAAGCACCAAATTCCACAGAAACAAAATTCCACAGAAACAAACCAAATACAAACGAAAGCTGGTGCCTGGACCCAAAACAGCTGTTCTCAAAGCATCCAATACAAAATCGCCAAACTTTTAAAACATGAACACTTTAATGGCATAAAAACAATAAAACATGAGCGCTTTCATTTAAAACAGAGTTAAACTTCATCAGACATGGTGTTAAACACATTTCCTCTTCAAGTACTTCCTACTTGCATTTGATTGGTTATGCTCCTGCTTGCTTCAACACCACAAGGTCCTGTTTTAAAGTTAGTGTCATTATTCCATGTAGTACTGTTACTGTTTTTCAAAGACATAGTACTTTATACAGAATTGTGTTAAAGAAAATAAGCCAAATGTATTGGCTTTAATCTATTTTCTTCCTCTCCAATGCCTTTAACTTTAGAACTGGGGTAATTGAACTACGATCATTGTTACCTGGCCAGCTGTCAGCTTGCATACACTTGCCATTTCAACTCTTAACTCTAAGTAAATACCCCATGCCTTCTTGTCATCAATACAAACTTGATCAATGACTATGACCTTGAATTGATGTCCTACTTGGTCACTAATATGTTTAGCCAAGGCGTTGTTTAAATTATTCATCTGAAGTAGGGACTTCATTTGTCAGCAACCTTTGGGATACGGCTCCGATCTCGGATCCGAGCCGGCAACTTCTATCATAGCATAGATCCGAGCTCCTAGCTCCTCCCCTTACCCATAATCCCCTGCTTACCCTGACTGACCTCAGATCTAGTTTGCCGCTCTTCAAGCAACAGCTAGATTCCAGAGCTCTTGGCGTTTTTGTGAGAAAAAAGTTTTCTTTCTTCTTTTCTGATTGAGTGATTGTGTGTGCGTGGTAGGTTTATCCTTAACGCTAAACTTAAAATATTCCTCCCTCCCCCGCTGGTCGTAGCGTGTGTGTGTGACTTGAGTGTTGGGGACCTAGTGAGTGTGCTTTACTTTAGTAATGTCGGAGGCCCCTAAAGCCATTTTTTCGAAATGCACAGAGTGTGGTCACAAGCTTTCTCCGGCTGATGGCCACACTCTGTGCGTTAGGTGCCTTGGGGTTGAACACCTCTCTTCGGGTTGCGCGATTTGCGCGGCGTTTAACCCCAAGGCACTTAAGGATCGGAGGTCGAAGCTGGTTCTGGCGGGCCTTTTACCCCCAGACTCTGCTTTGGCCTCCGGTATTTCGGTGACCGCTACCCCTCCCGGTAGCGGTCACTCCTGCCACCCTTCCTCTGATCGGGACTCAACCTCCCACTTTGGCTCCAGAGGATAGGGAGTCCAGGAAAGAGAAGCGGAGGGAGAAGCACCTTAAGTGGCGGGCCGAGGACTCATCGGCCCCGCCCGCCAAGAGGGCTTCTCCGTCCAGGTCTTCTCGGTCTCCTCCTCCTTGTATCCGATCCCCTTGTTTCTCCCCGGGACCTGAGGGAGGTGGTGACCCGGTCCCCGTCGAGGTCATTGAGGTGGCACTCCAGGTCTGCCTCGGTGGCCTCTTCGAGGTCCACTTTTAGCATGTCAGATGCGGACATGGACCGGATGATGAGGAGATTCATCCAGGCCCAGATGCAGATGGGAGTGCTCTTGCCTCCCCCCCCCTTTTTTCGCCCCTATTGCTCCTTCTCCGACCTGCATTCTGGGTTTGGAGTGCACGGTGGATCCGGGGGTGGGTCAGAGCCGACCTTGCTGGGCACGTCGGCTATGACAGCTCCCTCGAGTTTGTCGGATCCGACCTCTCTGAGCCGTGGGCCGAGCTTTGGATCCGAGGGATTCAGTGTGCTTTCGGCTCCGTCCCGGTCGGAGCACACTGGTCCCTCGGATCCGACGTTCTCTGGGCCGGGTCCGATCCCCGCTTCGGATCCGAGTGGGAGTCGGATCTCGGATCTGTCAGAGAGCGGCTCCCCCTCGGCTCTCGCTGCAGTGGAGAGGGCACTGTTGAGTGCTTCCAGGCCCTCCGGTCCTGGCTTCGGCTCCCTCCCGCACTCCTTCTCATCTGGTCCTGGCTCCCCTCATCCGGCCCTCGGGGCAGCCTACCTCAGCGCCTCTAGGAGTTCCAGTGGAACAAGATACAGTCCGTGAGGACTCCTCGGACAGCCCCCCCCCCCCCCCACCGAGGAGATTCCTGACAAGGCAAAGTGTAAGAGGAGGCACATAGACTCCCCTGAGAGTCTTACCGAAGATACGGACTTAGATGAAGGGGAAGGCTCCCCTAGGTCACCCCCCGAGGATGTCTCCTTCGGAGACATCATGGAAATGCTCAAAATCAGGGGTGGGTGGTCTTCCCCCAAGGCTTCCTCTGATGAGTCCGTATTCCTTGAGACGTTTGAGGCAGGACCATCTACCTCTTGGGTGTCCCCTCCACCCGACCCCCTGGTGGATCTCATATCCACTAGGGCTTGGAAGGAACCGGACACTGTAGAGCCAATCCCCAAGCGCCCGGACAAAATTTTGAACCCCCCCTGCAGAGAGATCACACTGGAGCAGAGGTCCCCCTGTGGATGCCATGTTGGTGGCTGCAGCCACCAAGAAAGAGTGGGCTCAGGAGAGCCCCACGGTTCATCCTCCGAGCAAGGAGTCTCGTGGGATGGACCGTCTTGGGAAGCGGGCCTTCAGTTCAGCGACCTTCTCTATGAGGGCCTTGAACTACATGGCACACGTAATTCGGATGCAGCGGGATCTAATTAAGGAATACGCTGCTCCCCCCCCCCAGGGTCCATGTCGGAGGGAGACGAGGATCTGTGCTCCTCCCGAATGGCCACCCTCTGCTCTATCTCTAACACCTCTATGCGGCTGTTGTCTCATGCTACGGAGGGAGCTGCTAGAGCAGGCGGAGTCGGGCTTGTCATGAGGAGACAGGTCTGGCTCAGTCACTGTGACTTCTCGGAACCCTTTAAGGCGTCATTCGCGAATGCCCCTTTTGATGGTTCTGCACTGTTTGGCAAAACCGTTCGCGACACTCTTGTCCAGAGCGAGAAAGATGGGAAGACCTTGTCTGCCATCGGAGTCCGCTTCTCTGCGCCCCAGAGGTCCTTTTTTCAAGAACGAAAAGGGTCAGAAGAAGATGTGGTTCCGAAAATCGCATCATTCCCAGTCTGCTCAGGACAACCAGTCTTCTCGTGGCAGAGGAGGACAGGGAGGACGCCGCCCCAGAGGCAGAGGGGGTCCCAGGAATTTTGGGTCCAGAGAACGATTCTCTGAGAGGCCCACGCAGAACCTCTGAGGGGTTACCCGGCTGCTCCACTCTGGAGGCAGTCGGGGGGCGTTTTTCGAGGCACCTAGCAGTGTGGGAGTCCATAACAACGGATTGCTGGGTGCTTCTTATTATATCCAGAGGTTACCAAATTCCCTTTATCGTAACCCCCAGAATCAGAGGCCTCCCCGACATACCACCCAGTCAGAGGGAGGCGGCTGCTGCAGAAATTCAGCAGCTTCTGCAAAAAAGAGCCATCCAGCCTGTCCCCCCAGATCAAGTCGGATCAGGGTTTTACTCCAGGTTCTTTCTGGTGCCAAAAAAGACGGGGGACTTGAGGTCCATCCTCGACCTCTATCTCCTAAACCTGGCGGTACCCAAAGAAAAGTTCCGAATGGTCACATTGCAATCCGTCCTCCCCTTATTGCAGGAGGACGACTGGATGTGCTCCATAGACCTCAAGGATGCGTACTATCACATTCTAGTGGACAGGCGTTCCAGGAGGTTTCTCCACTTCCGGCTGGGAGCCAGTCACTTTCAATTCAGGGTCCTCCCCTTCGGCCTCACCTCAGCCCCCAGGGTGTTCACCAAGGTCCTAGCGATAATAGCGGCCCACCTGAGACTCCAGGGAATTCAGGTCTTTCCATACCTGGACGACTGGCTCCTTACGGCCCCAACAAGGCATCTACTTTGTTCTTGCAGGGATTATTTCCTCAGTGTGGCTCCACTATTAGGATTAACCATCAACATGACCAAATCCTCTCTCATCCCTACACAGGTGTTGGATTTTATAGGGGCGAGACTGGATTCCAGACAGATGCTTGCGTTCTTGACTCCAGATCGGCTTCGGAACCTGATGTTGCACGTGCAGGCCATCCTTCAACTGCAAACTCCTTCGGCGGAATTGGTCCTGAGGGCCCTAGGATCTATGGCGGCTGCAATCCCTCTGCTGCCATTGGCCCGGTTGAACATGAGGGTTCTGCAGTGGACCCTCCAGGTACAGTGGTCCCTGTCTCGCAACCCCCTGTCTCACCCCATTTCCTTAAGCAAGGTTTGCAGAAGGTCGCTTGTGTGGTGGCTCCAGTCTCCCAATCTCCACACGGGACGTCCCTTCTCACTACCACCGCCAGTCGACACAGTGACCACGGACGTTTCTCGCCTGGGGTGGGGGTAGGGCATTTTTCAGGCAGGACAGTCCAAGGCACGTGGAACGACGTAGAGACCTCTTTGCATATCAACGTCCTAGAGATGAGGGCGGTGCTTTTGACGTTGCAGGCACTACACAACTCTCTTCCGGTAGGGACGATTGCAGTACAGACAGAGACAACATGTCAGTCGTCTGGTACATCAACAAACAGGGGGGAACCAGGTCTTACCCCCTTTGCCGCGAGGCCATGAGAGTCTGGGAATGGGCGATTTCCACCAACCGCTTTCTCATAGCAACGCTCATTCTGGGATGGTCCAACATTCTAGCGGACAGGCTCAGTCATACTAACCTGACTCCTTACGAATGGTCTCTCAACCATCGAGTTGCAGAGCAAGTATTTGCCCGATGGATGCCTCTGATCTAGGGTGAAGAGCAACTATGAATGGCCCAATGGGAAGCCTCCCTCCAGAATAAATGTATAAACATAAGGGAGATGACTGCGCTCCATATAGCCCTACAGACCTTCCTCCCTGTTATGCAGCCAGGCACCCTCCAAATCTTCACAGACAGTACAACTGTGATGTGGTACGTCAGCAAAGGGGGGGGGGCAGTCTTGCCTACTGTGCAGACTAGCAATGCAGGCATGGGAGCTAGCCTCTCAGCACAACATCACACTGCAGGCAGTCTATATTCTAACCCAGGACAATAACCAGGCGGATGCCCTCAGTAGATCTTTATTTCTGCATCATGAGTCAGTTGCAGCTTTCTGCTCCACAGATCCCTCCCCACTAGCCTGGAGAGTGGATGCCTTCTCCATCTCATGGAAGGGACTGCTCCTTTATGCCTTCCCTCCCTTCCCACTCATTCAGAAAGTCCTTCTAAAACTCCAGAGGTACAAGCCAGGAATCTTGCTGGCGACTCCCTATTGGCCAAGGCAGCATTGGTTTCCTCCCTTCAATCTCTTGCCAAGGTCAATCACCACAGGTTGCCTCGCAAGGTGGACCTGCTCACACAGCAGACGGAATCTCTTATTCATCCACACTTGTAGATGCTGTGCTTGACCATCTGGGTGATAAACTCCTGATTTCCTTCAGATACTGGTACTCAGATGATGTGCTGTCCATCCTGCAGGAGGCCAGGAAACCCACTACCAGGAGATCCTATGTTTCAAAATGGTGTCTCCAAAGGCAAAGGGGACCCCTTCCAAGTGGATGTTCCACTAGTCCTAGCCTGTGTGTGAGCTCATAAAAATCTGAGCATCTGAAGTAGTTTACTTCATTTCGTCTTCATCCTGTGGGTCACGGATCTGAGCCGGCAACTTTTACTAGCATCAGCTCCGAGCTCCAAACTCCTCCCCTTACCCATAATACACCTCCACTGTCTTCCATCCCCAGATCTTGTTTGCCGCAAATTGCTTCATCATCGCGTCTTCTAAGCGCCAACTAGTCAGTGGGTTTAAAACCTTTTGTGAGTAAACAATTTTTCTAAATTTCTCTCCTTGTTAGTATAGGTCCCCTTTCTCCTCCCCTCACTTGGTGCGTTGAGTGTTAGTGTTTTTTAGGTTAGTATAGTTTGTTCTTGTGGTGTAGGTAGTAGCGCCCCCCCCCCCCCAGTGTTTTCTGTAGAAGAGTGTGGTGAAGTGGGTGTGTGTGTTTAATTAGAACTTGCCTGTCTTTTTTCTAAGGCTATCTTTCTAGTATTTAGGATGGCTGAAAAGCTTGTTTTCAAGCACTGCACAGTGTGTGGCTAAAAGTTGTTACCAGCGGATGGCCACACTCTGTGTTTTTGTGCTTGGGTGTGGCCCACCTGAGTGTGGATTCTAGTATTTGTGTGGGCTTCAACCCCCTGCACCCTAAAGGATAGGAAGGCCAAGTTGGCCCTCAAAGGTGGTCTTCCTCCTCCTGATTCTGTTTCCTCGTCTCCGGCTTCAGTCACAGCGGCTGCTGTGGCAGCCTCTCCCTCCTCTCTTCCTCTGGTTTCTCCTCCCTTCCAGGCTGGGACTCACCCTCCTGTAACAAAAGCCTGTGGTAGCGGAGCAGAAGAGGGGTAGACAGAGGGGGGGGAGAGAGTCAAAGACAGGAGAAAAGAGGAAGAGGTCCCCAGACCTCACTTCTCTGAGTAAGACACCACGGATCTGCGACTCCCCTCTGCTCTAATCTTAGAGGTTCTCCCCGGAGCCGGAGGAGACACGTCCAGCCTCTCTTGCGTCTGTGCCCAGACCTGCTAGGTTGGAGTCTGTAGCCTCGTCATGGTCCACCCGCTCCTTGTCAGATATGGATCTGGATAAGATGATGAGGCGATTTATCCGTACACAGATCCAAATGGTGGTCTTGCCAGCCCCTCTCCCTCTGGAGAGGGGAACTCACTTCCTTTCAACCCATTTCTCCTTCTCAGATCCAACCTTCGGTTTCGGAGTACTCTGATCCGAGGTTGGCTTTGGTCAGGGGATCGGCGCCGACAGTACCTGCTTCCTCAACACCGACAGCTGCCTGGAGCGTTTTGGATCTGAGCCACTCTTGGAGCCGGAGCTCTGGTGTAGGATCTGAGGGAGTGGAACCTTTTTCATCGGCTCCAACTTTGTTGGGTCAGGTTCCCTCCCTCGGAGCTCCATCCACCTTGGGCCTGGCTCCGATTGTTGCATCGGACCCAGGGAGACCGACCTCTTTATTGGTTTCCCAGGAGGTTCGCTCTCCTTCGGTGTTCGTGGTAGAAAGGGTTCCCTGATCGAGAACCCTGACCACCCCCTCGGCTCTGTCTACAGTCCCCATTGTCTTATCAGAGGGACAGCCCATGCTCAAAGAGCCCCAGACTGCCCCCCCCCCGAGGAAAAAATTACTTGCGAGATCCCCTCGAAGAGCCCCACCGGAGATGTGCCTCACAAGCATACGTGCAAGAGGAGGCACTTGGACTCCCCCAAATCCCTCTCAGAGGACACGGACTTAGATGACGGAAAGGGTTCCCCAAGGTCACCTCCCGAGGATGTCTCCTTTGGAGACATCATGGAGATACTTTGTCAGCGGGGAGGTTGGTCTGCCCCCAAACCTTTTTCTGATGAATCTGTGTTCCTGGAGGCTTTCCTCACAGGCCCATCTACTTCCTGGGTGTCCCCCTCCCATGGATCCTTTGGTGGATCTAGTCACCTCGCGGGCATGGAAGGAACTGGACACCATGGAACCTAAGCCCCCCATAGATAGGCCATCTTGGAATAAGGGCTCCCCCGTGGACGCCATGGTAGTAGCAGCCACTAAGAAGGAACTTGCCCAGGAGAGTTCCTCTGTCCATCCTCCTGACCGAGAGTCGTGGATGATGGACTGCCTAGGGAAGCAGGTGTACACTTCAGCTACCTTTTCAATTAGGGCGCTGAACTACTTGGCCCATGTCACCAGACTCCCAACGCGACCTAGTAAAGGAGCTGGAGGAGTCTCCCTCCAAGTCCATATCACAGGAGGACAAGGCTTCGTTCTCCATGAGGATGGCCACTTTAAAAGCAGTATCTTAACACATCCATGTGACTCCTCTCCCATGCTACGGAAGGAGCGGCTAGGGCAGCTGGGTCTGGCGTGTCAACGAGGTGTAACACCTGGCTCAGGTTATGTCAATTTTCCGAACCGTTCAAGGTGTCATTTGCCAATGCCCCTTAAGACTGCTCTACACTGTTCGGTAAGACCGTCAAGGAGACATTAGTCCAGAGTGAGAAGGACTGGATGACACTGTCTGCTGTCTGGTTCCGCTTCTCTAACCCTCAAAGGTCCTTTTCTCAGAACCAGAGAGGGCAAAAGATGTGGTTCCGGAAGTCACAGTATTACCGGGACACTCAGGGCTCTTCTTCCCCCAGAGGCAGAGGGGGACAGAATGGACGCTGGCCCAGAGGCAGAGGGGGTCAGTGGAATTTCTGGTCTCGACAACCTTTCTCGGACAGACACAGGCAGCAACCCTGAGGGGTTGCCCGACTGCTCTACTCTGGAGGCAGTCTGGGGACGATTGTCCTTGCACCCAGCGGCATGGGAGTCCATAACAGCAAACCACTGGGTGCTTCAAATCATATCCAGAGGTTACACTATCTCCTTCATGGGTTCCCCCATATCTCCCAGACACCTCCAGGATGTACCACCCATGCAAAGAGAGGCAGCAGCACAGGAAATTTCCAAGCTGCTAGAAAAACAAGCCATCAAAACCGTCCCCCCAGATCAGTCCAGATCGGGCTTCTATTCCAGGTTCTTTTTGGTGCCAAAGAAAACTGGGGACTTAAGGTCCATTCTGGACCTTTCTGCCCTGAACCTGTCAGTTGCCAAAGAAGTTCTGGATGGTCACGTTACAGTCCATCATACCAAACCTGCAAGAGAGCGACTGGATGTGCTCGTTAGACCTCCAGGATGCTTACTATCACATAAAAATGCACAGGAGGTTCCTCCGCTTCTGGCTAGGAGTCGATCATTACCAATTTTGAGCCCTACCCTTTGGTCTCGCCAGAGCCCCCAGGGTATTTACCAAAGTGATGGCGATAGCAGCTCATCTGAGGCTTCAGGGGATTCAGGTCTATCCGTACCTGGACGATTGGCTCCTCATTGCTCCCACTAGGCGTCTACTTTCCCAAACCAGGGATTATTTCCTGACTCTTCCCCTGCATTTGGGAATCACAATCAACGCATCCAGATCTCTCCTCGTTCCTGTACAGTTGATGGGCTACATTGGTGCCAGGATATGTACTCTTCAGTGCAAAATATTCCTTACCTTGGAAAGAGTTCAAAACCTGAGGATGCATGTCTCCCTGATCTCCTATTCTCCTCTTCCAGTGGCAGTGTGTGTTGAGTGTGTTTAGGGCCCTAGGCTCGATGGCGGCAACCATAACTCTTCTCCCGTGTGCTCTGTTACACACGAGAATTGTACAGTGGATTCTAGCTGTACAGTGGTCC
The DNA here is from genome assembly GCF_019279795.1 of Protopterus annectens. Classification (NCBI taxonomy): domain Eukaryota; kingdom Metazoa; phylum Chordata; order Ceratodontiformes; family Protopteridae; genus Protopterus; species Protopterus annectens. The sequence continues at coordinate 390,689,443 of NC_056742.1, forward strand.
CTGTTGGAACTGCCATTGACATATCCAATTCACCTCAGTCGAGTCTGTCGGTATCCCTCATATGGTGGATGAGCTCTCCGGACGTTTTGGAGGGACGACCTTTTGTTCTAGCCCCGGCCCAAACCACAGTAACCACGGATGCCTCCCAACTCTGGTGGTGGGGCCGTTGTTCGAGCAGGACAGTCCAAGGCCTGTGGCCCCCATAGAGACCAGCTTGCATATAAATGTCCTAGAGATGAGGGTGGTCATTCTAGCGTTGCAAGCCTTTCATGCCTTTCTTCCTCTGGGGATGATTGCTATTCAGTCAGACAACATGTCAGTGGTCTGGTATGTCAACAAACAGGGAGGGACCAGATCTTCTCCCCTTTGTCGCGAGGCAATGAGTGTGTGGGAATTGGAGATCTCCACCAGTCGCTTTCTCATCGTAATGCACATTTCGGGACGGTCCAACATCCTACCAGACAGGCTAAGTCGGACTATTCGGATGCCTTACGAGTGGTCTCTGAATCTGTCAGTAGTGGAAGAGATCTTCAGTGAGTGGGGTCAACCTTGCTGCAATTTCTTCGCATCTCCTTTCAACGCGAAGTGCAGCAAGATTTTCGCTCTGAATCCCCTGCCGCTGAGTCCCCCAGAGACTCTGTAGTTCATGCTTGGCCTCCCAGTCTTCTGTATGCTTACCCACCAGTACCTCTCATTCCGAGGTTTCTACAGAAAGCTCGTCAACTGGGGAGCAAAGTGTTCCTCATTCCCCCATTCTGGCTTCGCCAGGTATGGTTTCCCTTCCTTTGGTCTCGCCTTCTGGCTCCACCTTGGATCCTAGATCCCATTCACGATTTAATTTCACACCCGTCAGTGGTGCCCCATCCGAGTCTGGACAGTCTGAAGCTCACAGCTTGGCTGCTCCAGTTCCCATGATTGCTAGGACTCCTGGACTATCCTCCTCCGTTAGATCTATTTTGGTAGCTGCTCATAAGTCTTCAACCAGGAGGATTTATTGCAGCAAGTGGAAATGTTTTTCTTTCTGGGCCTCTCAAAGGTGTTTAGACCCTTTCACGGCTCCTATTTCTGCCATTCTTGATTTTTCTAGCTGATATTTTTCAACACGGAGCTAGTTGTTCTACTGTCAAAGTTCAGTTGGCTGCCATTTCTCATTTTCATGTGGGCGAGAATTCTGCCTCTTTAGCCTCTTCCAGACTGTGAAGCCTTTTTGTTACGCCCCCCCCCCCCCGGTCAAAGATCCTGCCCCTCCCCCGTGCGACCTTACTATGATTCTTCAAGCTTTGGATGTTCTTCATTCCACATTGCTGCAGTCCTAACTATTGGGTAGTCCGCTGTCCAGGGTTGGCGTTCTGAAGTTTTCTGAAGCAGAAAGTTTCAGAGGTTTTGCCTGGTGTTTCTTTGGAGTCTCAGGGGAGACTTTTACTGTTACAGGGATGTATCCTCTCAGGAAGTAGGCCAGGCTGGGGCTTCTTCGGGTGGCTGTTCTTCTCTCTCTCTCTTAGGTGGTCAGGTCAGAGCCTCCTCCTCCTTCTTCTTCTTTGAGGGCAGGCGTTTGTTGCTTTGGGGGTTTCTCCTAGTACTTCAGGGTCTTTGCCTAGAAACATATGCTTAAAAATGCAGAGGATTTGATTACTATGATAAGGGGTCTATATGCCCCCTCCTGATAAGAGGCCTGTGGAATCTGAGTTTGAGTTTTGAGTTTGAGAGGAGGCTTGAAGGTTTCTGAGTCTGAGTCTTGACTTATGACTGATATTCTGATGTATTACCCTATGATTCTCTACCCTTCAGCTTTAAAATATCAGAATTATCTTCTTTCACAGTTGAATCTAAAGGTGGATGCTCTACACGGCGGTATTGATTGAGTGTAAAGAGTTGATTTATTTCATGTCCTGTGTCAACAAGTGGGTAAAACACATTCCTTACAGTAATGGTTTGCTGTGCAGGCCTCCCTCCTCCCCCACTGGCTGCTGTTCTTCGTAGAGCCGCCTGGTTGAGAGACTGGAAACTAGCTGGAGCATGTTACAAGGATTTTGGATATGCTCTTACAGTCTGATGTGTTGTTTGGTTGTTTGGATGTGTAGGATTTTGTTTTTTGTGGAAGCATGGAGGACAAGTGCCTAACAATAGGCCAAGGTGTTGCAAACAGGTGCAAGTTTAGAGTTTAGTAGAAATTGGCCAAGTATGGATGGAAGGGATTATATTATCCTTCCCATCTAGGGGGTCAGGACGGAATAGTAGGGGCAGAGCTGGTAGGGCTTTAGGCCTAGGTCAGGAGTTCACCTGCTCAGACTTCTTGGGGTGCAGGGGTGGTCAGAGTTCTCTGCAGCAGACCCAATGACCTGCCTTTTGCCCTGCCTTTTCCGCTGCCCCAATTACCTGGGAGCAGAGGCACCTCTCTCTTCAGGAAGACTGATTTAATTAAACAAGACAATGATTTAATTTTAATTCACCACTTCTTATTGTTACAGGTTTTATTTCTTTTGCCTCCTTTCTACATCATACCTTGCCTGCCTCCTCTACAAAGACAAGAGGCTCACAAGCAAATCTCTCAAATACTCCAAATAGGGCAATTCAGGCCCGGTTCCAGTGAGGGAAAGCCATTCAGCGGTTCCTGTGCCAGAAAGGGGCCTAGGATTTTTATTTCTCCACGTGGAGACCAATTTAGATTTATGGAACCTATCCTCTTATCTGGCGGACCATATCCTCAAAACTTATTGGCGTTACATCAAAAGTCAAAATGTTGGCCGTTACAACAGCTTTTACCTCTGCTGGGCAAGGATCACTGGATGGCTTTCTTAGTCCTAAGGCTAAGTTGTTAAAAATGTGCCTATAAAGCTGGAAATTCTTATCAGTATCCTCTGGGATTTGGACACTGTCATTCAAATAATACCTTGCATTCAAAGGAATTTTTTTGTGGTGGGCTCAGGAATGTCACCTAAACAAGACTCTCTGACCCCAGCCAAGTGATCAAATTCAGACGACAGAGACCTCAGACATTGACATTGCTTGATGGAATGTGGAGCGGAGACAAGACAAGTGGCCTGCCAGACCACAGCATCTACATGATAACATGATCAACATGAAGGAGAGTCATTTTTGCATTAATGGCTTTCTTTGAGTTGCTACTTCTTGGGCGAGCAGGTGTTCTGTCAGACAACACCACACATCACATGTGGTACATCAACAAACAAAGGGGAATCAATTCACACACACTTATTGCCAGGCAAATAAAGATTTTTAGGGAGACTGTGCTAAGCTGGCAACTAACTCTTCCAGCAGGGGTTTCTGCGAGAACACAGAAGCTCTCAACAGATGGTTATAGCAGACAAATCATGGATTGGATCCCCCCGCAGTGGAAACTGGATCTTCAAGTATTTTTCAGAAGTTGACCTAGGAACTCCAACTCCAGACCTGTTTTGCCTCTCAAACTCCACACCAGCACCAAAAGTCACACACAAAGGAAAGTGGGTTTCATCAGAGTGGATTGGAAAAATCTTCTCTTTCAAAGCATTTCCAATGTTGCTGTGTCTGCCTCTTCTCTTCTAAAAGGTTCTAAAGAAGAGACAAGACAGACCAAGACAAGACAATTTAATAGCTCCATGCATTGGCTCCCATTAGTACCCGCAGCATTGGTGTGGGAGTCTGGCCTCCAGCCTCTTTGGCCTTTACCATTGATTCCACATCTGTTGTCTCGTGAATGTCAGTCTCAATGTCTCATGTCACTCTCTGCATCCTGTCTTCAGGCATATTCTCTTTGGAAAGACAGCGAGTCTCAACTTCCTCAACAACAGTTAAAAACTTCTATGGAAACCAGAAGAGAATTATGCTTAGGAATGAAGAATGAAGAAAAAGGAAAGAGTCTGCAGCAGAAAAATGGGAAAAAGATTTTTTTAATTTTAGACCCTAATTTGAATGTGGCTCTTCAATACTGGACTGAGTTATTGGACAAAGGTTTGGATTAATTGCATCGCCTTTCAAGCCTGCTGCAACTGCAGATATGAAAATTTGTATCTTGGAAAACAGCTTTTCTGGTGGCTGTTACTCTGCAAAAAGGGTTTCAGAATTACAGGCCTTGTCCATCAAAATTCCTTACATGAGTTTTCACAAAGACAGGGTTTCCCTTTGAACCAATCCATCCTTTCTTCCTAAGGTAGCATCACCAGCCAAGGTCAGTCATACCATCAATTTGCCTGTGTATTTTCCTAATTTTACTAATAAGATGGAATACGAACTCCACATGGTTGTTCATATACAGTTACAATTCTATTTACACAGGACAAAACATTTCCGTAAATCTGATCAATTGTTTGTATCCTTCTATAAACCCTTTTTGGGGAAACCTGTCTCCAAGGTCACTATAGCTAGATGGATTTCTTCTTGCAACCTGCAGGTCTAGAAGGATAGAGGCATGTCTCCTCCAGGTCAGGTGAAAGCTCATTCCACTAGGTCCATGGCTACGTCTGCAGCTTTTTGGTCTAGTGTCTTTGTATGATACTTGTTCTGCAGCTACTTGGTCCTCATCTCTCACGTTTATTTCTCATTACAAATTGGATTTGATTTCCAGAAGGAGAGTATCCTTTGGATGTTCTTCGTATTTCACTGTTGCAGTCATTACATTTGGGTTATCCTGCTGGCAGGTTGCCCTCAGCCGGCCTGAATTCCAAAGTCTTGGGTCCTGTGTCGGTTGCTGTCGCCTCATCAGGGGTATAAAAGATGCAGCCGGTCTCCCAGGAGTTTTTAGTAGCTGGGGACTCTGTCCTACAGGTTGAAGACCAAATTATGTAAACTACTTCAGATAAAGAAGTTATGTACTCACCATAATATTCCATCTGAGTAGTTGTACTTTGTCTTCAGCCGTCCCTCCCTCCTTCCCCCAAACCTTGGCGCATGATCAGCCTACGGGGCTGCAGTATAGGTCACAAGTAAATCATTTAGCTCGGGTTCTCAATATAAGTTCAGCAAACTGTATCTGGGGATCGAAGGCAGTGGAGGTGTATTATGGGTAAGGGGAGGGGTTTGGAGCTTGGAGCTGATGCTAGTAAAAGTTGCCGGCTCGGATCCGATACATATCCGTAACCCACAGGTTGAAAACAAATTAAGTACAACTACTCTGATGGAATGTTATGTTGAGTACATAACTTCTTTTTTCATGTTCTTAAGTGAAAGTCCACTTATCTGCCATTTCTGCCTGCTTTTATCTATGGATCCACCTCTTCTTTCCAGATTGGATGTTAAACTGTTCTTGAAAGGGGTTCTCCACGTTAGGCCACTAAAGAAACCTATTCCACCGCCTTGGGACCTAAACTACATACTAGAGAGGCTCACAGTTGCACCCTTTGAACCACCTAGCTCAGCTTATCTGCAAATGTGCACATGGAAAACTGTCCTATTAGTAGCCCTTCATCCCAGGTGGGTTTTCAAACACTCATGGCATCCCCATCCTACACAGTCTTTCACAAAGAGAGGTTGACCCTTCGCACTAATCCCTCCTTCACGCCCAAAGTGGTTAGTGAGCTGTCCTTCAATTAGTCTATTCATTTACCCACCTTCTTTCCCTCTCCTCTGACGGTGAGAGAGTACCCCACTCCCTTGATGTCCACAGACAAAGTTCTATTTGGGGAAAACCAAAGCCATTAGGTAGTCCAGTCAGTTCTTTGTGTCCTTCCACCCCAGGGCCCTGGGCAAGGCTGTATCCAAAGAAGCTGTATCCTCCTGCTACTCTTACCATGGGAAAGACTCGCCTTACAAAGTTAAAGGCACGTATTCTACAAGAGCCATGGCATCTTCTAGAGCCTTCCTCAAAGGCCTGGACACGGCCACCCTTCTTGAGGCAGCCACATGCTCCTTTGCATACCTTTACCAAGCATTGCAAATTGGACCATGGCTCCAGAGCCAGGGCATGATTTGCAAGGCCAATCCTGCATGAATTCCTGGAAACTATTTCTTCCACCACCCTTTCCTCCTCTTGAGCTGTAGCACTCTCCCACAGTAAAAATACTGCAACATGGTAATAGAAGGGCATAGATTAGTTGTGTAAAATCTTACCATAACCATAGATGTCCTTCTCTTCCATGTTCCAGTGTTCCTTCCCACCCACCTTAACCCCCTTCTTTACATTTACCCTGTCTAAAGGGCATTTTTCTTGTACTCCTTAGACTGTCTGACTGGGCGGTCGGTTCTGAGGTCTGTGCTTGCAGACGTCACATTTAAGGCCCATGGTTTATGGTTCTGCGTGTGGTGTCCCACGCACCTGGCAGCAACCAGGCTTAAGCTTTTGCATAGGAGCCGGATGTTTGGGTCACCTGAGGCAGAGTTTCCCACGTTAAGAATGCTGCAACGCGGAATAGAAGGACATCTGTGGTTATGGAAGATTTTACACAGCTAATCTATCTTAGTGGTGCCCATATTGAAGGTGTTTATCTATCAAAAGTTGACGCTATGTATTTATCTCCTGGCTAACCCTCATTTACCCAAAACCTCGTACCACAACTTGATATTTATCAACCCTTGGATTATAATATCCTCCTAACCAAGACTACTTTTGAAAATGCCTTCTTCATCCGCTTAATATGTTTGCCTCTGTCTACTGTTTTTATATCTTAATGTCTGTTTCCCTCACCTTTTCATCCTTTTTGCCTTTCTGCCATATGCTTTACTAGATGTTCTTCGTGTTTCACTGTTGTAGTCATCACCTGTGGGTTTATTCCTGCTGTGGTAGCCCTCGGCCAGCCCGAATACCAGAGTCAGTTTTTCCGCTGCTGTTGCCTGTAGACTGACGTCAGGTCGTCAGTGTTATAAAGCAAGGCAGCCGACGCCATTACATCAGTCTTGCTTGCCATGGGGCCCATAGCAGAAGCAGTTTGAAAGTGTGCTGGTCGGTCACTACCAGAGTTTGAATTACAGCTGAAAACGTCTAAAGCTAAGTACCCTGTTGGGGATCCTTTTTTCTTGCACTAACTGATGTCCGAAAAAGTTAACAATTGTCTCGCCTGTGGAAAACCAAGCCCACACCGAGATTTCCATTCATACTGCGTCACTTGTTTAAGCCCAGACCACGACGTCCCCCGTTGCAGGTTCTGTGCCCTCTCTAACACGAGAGCCATTCTCCGTAGAGCTCTTATTGTCGACAGTTATTTTTGTCTTCTGTATTCACATTCCGAAATGGCATCTGTCAGCCAACAATCCGCAGATATCCAAAAAACATAGAGATAAAGATGGAAACAGACCACACAAGGCTAAGCCTTCTGATGACTCCACCGCTAAGCAGGTCGTCAGTTCTCTGGAATTCAGAGAGGCGCTTTTGCAGCCCCTGATGGCCCGATATGAAATCCACACAGGCCTCTACAGAGACCCTATCGCCTTTGGCTGTTACTGCTTCAGTTTGGTCTGGAGCAGCGACGTAGGCACCGGCTTCCGAGGAGGCCTCTTGCACTACCGAATCTAGACAAAAAATAGTCTTCTCATCCGATTAGCATTTCTCTCAGACCAATAGATACTCTTAGGCCTAGAAGCCAGACCACTCCAAGAAAATCTTGCTCCTGCTCCACCACCACCCCTAGCACAAATGTTTAAAATGGCAGAGGATCTTGTCTCACTTATTAGAGGTAGGCAGGCCACAACTTCTAAAAGGAAAAGACACCCTTCTCTTGAAATCGAGAGAACAGGATTCAGAGAAGTCAGATTATTCAGATTTTGAAGAGGAACAACCTCTTGACTGCTTATGAAGATTCAGATGCAGAGGAATCCATTCCTTCTGCCTCCCCACCAGAAGACCTTTCCTTTGTGGAAACCCTTCACACCCTCAGGTAACATTTCCAATGGGAATCTTGGGACTTCACCCAATCTAAGAAAAGACTGAGTTTCTGAACCTGCCACAGCACAGACCCCTGGCCATCCCCTCGTCTTAGAAGCTGTGAATGATGTTTTCCATGAATCCAGCTTAGCCCCTGATGCCCTCCCACCTCCTCCCAGTAAACCTGACAGTTATTACAGAGTACCGGATTCTCACAAATAACCTGTACAGAAATCCTGCTGCAGATACAGAGGTCATTACACAGGGACCTAAAGGAGCTAATGACCAGTTCTGCCAAGGATCCTATTCCTTCTGACGAGGATTCCAGAGCTCTGGACAGATGGGGTAAAAAAGTATACACCTCTGCAACCATAGCTATCAGAGCACTCAACTGTCAGTTCCATATGTTAAAATATCAACAACACACTTTGGAACTATTAAAGCAAAAGGGACTGTGCCAATTCGAAAGAGCAGATATACTGCACTCTACTTGTCAAGTGGGCAAACACTCATTACACTGTGGATATAATGCCCTAGAAACCTCAACCAGGGCAGCAGTGTCAGCATCTGTCATTAGGAGACATACACGGTTGAAGGAACAACCTCTCCCTGATCATGTAAAGTCTAAATTAATTGATGCACCCCTGGATAAGGACCACTTGTTTGGAGTAAAAGCAGAAGAGATGCTTAAAAATATGGAAAACAAAGCAAAATCTATGCAAACAGTACAATATTTCTTTCATGTTCAACCACCCAGGTTCAGCAGGAACTTTCCCTCTAAACACTGGTCCTTCCCTGCACCTAGCAGACCGGGGCAAGGTAAGCCCCGCAGGGACAGACCACCCAGGCCCCTGTCCCAGGGCAGCAGAGAACCAAACAGTGGACCACTTCTGCCCCAAAGGCAGGGGATTCTAAGTCAACCTTCTATGGCAAAAACTCCCAATGACTCCCTCTGCCCTCCTTCCACTCACCAAAAGCTAGAAGGAAGGCTCTCCCTCTGCAAAGAAAATTGGATTTCTGTAACAAAGGACTTGAAGATAATTTTTCAGGGATACAAATTCTCTTTCAGCAAACTCCCAAGAGGGTACCCAGGCTTGCCTCTCAGTGGGCAGAGGCATTGAAACTGGTCCAAACTCTCATATCCCAGGGGGCCGTAGAACCTGTCCCCTCAGATCAAACAGGCAAAGGCTTTTATTCCAGACTTTTCCTTGTTCCCAGAAAAGAGGGCACTTGGCACCCCATCCTGGATCTATCCATTCTGAAAACTCCTGGTGGTCCCCAAATTCAAAATGCTAACTTTGCAGCAGCTGCTGCCTATGCTGACAAAAATTGCCTGAGTAGTGACCCTGGACATAAATGGTGCCTACCTCCACATCCCCCATAAGGGAATCCTGGGAATTCCTGCGCTTCAGAGCAGGCTCACAACACTTTTAGTTCTCTGCACTACCCTTTTGTTTATTTATTGCTCCCAGAGTATTCAAATGCTTAGCCCTGGCCATAGCATTTTGCAGACAGAGAAATATACAAATGTACCCTTATCTGGACGACTGCCTCATTCAGGCAGAGTGCATAGAAAAGCTGCTCCAGGACCTTCTCTTTGTCAAAACCCTCCTAACTTCCCTAAGGTTCACCATCAACAAGAAGAAATCAAAGCAAACGCCCTCCAGGAAGCTGATTTTCTTGGGAGCACTGCTGGGGCACAGCATCCCAAATGGCCTTCTTATCCCAAGAAAAGCAGAGCTTCCTGCCTGTCTGCTTTACCCAGCTGGTATCTAGAAGTCACCTCATTGCGAGGAAGTTCCTTCAAGCCTTGGGGGTACATGGCATCTTGCATCCTAATTCCTCTGGCCAGGCTTCATGTAAGGAAACTTCAGTGGTATCTATAAGAACTTTTGGTGTCACCTGTCAGGCTGTAGAGGTCTCTCTCCCTGTGAACCCCTGTATAAGGGCTGAGTTTCTCTGGTGGGCAGGGACCTGTGCCAAGAACAAGAGTCTTCCCTTCATCCTCTGCCATACCAAACAGACCATCACCACCGACGCCTCAGACATAGCTTGGGGCGTTCACCTAGCAGGCACGTGCACCCAAGGTCTTTGGGATGCCCAGCACCTTCCCTTACACATCAGAAGGAAATGATGGCAGTACAAAAGGCTTGGACATCCTTCAAACCCCATCTCAGGCCAGGGGTTTTCCTTATCAAAACAGACACCACCACAGTAATGTGGTACATCAGTAAACAGGAAGAGACCCAATCTTACCCTCTGTGCAGGCTAGCCATGAACCTCTGGCTGACTGCCTCCTCCATGGGATTATACCTAATTGCCCAATGCCTACCAGGGATCAACAACATCCTGGCAGACCACCTAAGCAGGAACTTACTGGACCCCCACAAATGACAGCTCCACAGAAAAATCTTTTTGCAAGTTATTCAGGAGTATGAAACTCCAGAGTTGGATCTCTGCTTTGCACCTCAAACACCAGGTGAAAAAATTCTGTACCAGGGAGTATTTATTTATTTTATTTATTTATTTGCAGTTGGTTTACCAGGATAGTCCATTGGGCCAAGATGAACCCGTTTTCAATGGAGTCCTGGGGAGAAAAGCTCCAAAACAGTCTAAGTACAATAGATTATTGTTGATAATTTATACAATTCTAAAATGTTCAAAACAAATAATTTCAAATAGTTAGCAAGCATTAGAAATAATACAGAGTTGTGATGGAACTAGCAGAGCAACAGTTTATCAAAGGCATGTTGTAAGGCAGTGCAAGAAGATTATTACATGTTAAAAAGCATAAACTTAAGAGGTTAGGTCTGATACATTAATTGCATATATCATAGGAATAATAGAGTAGTTAGAGAAAAAATAGCTGGAATAAACAGGGGGATGAAGGAAGATGAAGAAAGAAGCAGTTCTAGTGTTAGTTATGAGGGGTGGGAGCAGAAGCATTCCCACTGGGAAGATAGGTAAGAATGAAGAGATCTTTTGAAAATAAAATGGTTAGGGGTGGTGCGAATGGATGGCGGTAGGGAGTTCCAGAGGCGAGCAGTGCCATAGGATAGAAGGTTTTTGCCTGGGGGTATTCACTACCTAGCATGGAAGGTGGATGCCTTGACCTTCCCCTGGAACTCCCTCTTTGTGTACGCATTCCCTCCTTTGCCTCTTATTCTCAAGGTGTACTGATCAAGGTAAGGGAGGAGAGACCAAAGGCATCCTCATTGCTTCAGATTGGTCCAGACAGCATTGGTACCCCTTACTGCCCAGCCTGACATTACAGCCTCCCAGGCAGCTTCCCCTGATCTCAGACCTCTTAACCCAGGTGGGGGTTGCACCCAGACCTGCAGACTCTCAAACTGTCAGCATGGCTAATACTTTAAAAGCAAACAAGGGGCCCCTGTTAAGTAAACCGGTTCTAGACATTATCACAGAGGCCAGAAGGCCCAGCACCAAAAAATCTTACACAGGGAAATGGAAAAGATTCTGCTCCTGGAGCCAGTCCAGAGGGGGCAGTACCTCACAACCCTCCATCCCTCTGATCCTGGACTACCTAACAGAGTTACTCAATAGTGGCCTCTCCTTCTCTTGTATTAAAATCCATGCCTCAGCCATTTCAGTTCATTTCGATACTGACCAGCCCCTTTTCTCAGATCCTTTGATTAAACAATTCCTCAGAGGGGCCTCTAATATCAGACCTCCCAGAAGGCCACCCACACCAGCCTGGGACCGGAATTATGTTTAGAAAAACTAACCATCTGATGTTAATCTTAGTTCATTCCTTACTGATGGGTTATCGGTTTTGTCCTCTGAACGGAGCCGGCCAATATCAAGCTCGCATCAGCCAGAAACTCGAGCCAAGGTCCTACCCAGAATGCTCTGCTCCCTGTTACCTCAGATCTCGTTTGCCACATTGCTGTACAGCCGTGTCAAGCCACTGTCAGCTAAGTGTATAATTTTTTTGAAAGTTTTTATTGCTCTAAATTTTTCTCAAAAGTTTATTCTAATATTTTCCTACCCTATCGCACACTTTAGTCTCTCTCCCTTTATTCTTTTCCCTTTAGTCTTTTCCCGTTATTATCCTCTTTTCTTACCTTGTGGTAATTCTCCATTACCATCGTTGGCAATCCTTCCTTTTCTCTTTTTACCCTTTTCTTGGGTAGCAGTTATTCTTCCTTTTGCTACTGTGCTTCTCCACACCAGTTATGTCGGATAAAAAAAGTACCATTGGTTTCAAGCATTGCAAGGATTGCGGGCGTAACTTACCACTTTCCAATGGCCATGACTTGTGTCTACTGTCTTAATGTCTCCCACTTGACTGTGGATCCTCCATGTGGGATTTATAAAAATGTCTCTACCAGGACTCTCAATGAGAGGAAGAATAAGTTGATTTTGAAATGTTTCCTTTCTCTGAGGCTATTTCTGGGTCAGAGGGCTCACTTCCTCCTGTTAAACCCCACAAAAGGCATTCTTCCTCTTTTTCATTGTAGAAACTCCCTTCTCCCTCTTGAGATCGTAGGGAGTCGACTCACAAGAAGGTGAAATTGATTACTACTGCGGTGCTGCCCCCTGTGACCCTATCTGCTCCGACTCGGCACCGCCCCAAATGATTTTGACTATAGCTATGTCTGTTTTACAATACCAGCACCAGAGTTTCTGGTGCAGACAACTACAGTTCCGACACTTCTGTCGCAACCCCTAATGGCGTTGTCTATACAGGTTCAGTCCCCTTCGGCACCGTTAGTACAGTCACCTTCGGCTCCAAGTATGACTCTTCTGTACTCCACGACACAGACATTTTTGGCACAATGTGCTTCAGTGCAGTCCTTCTCGGCACCGTCCTTTATTACCGGTGCTGACACTTTCCACTATGGCACCATACCCTTCGGGGCAGACCTTTGCATTTACAGTGCAGATACCTTCAACTACTATGGCTCTGACATCTTCGGCGCATAGTTTTTCCACACAGATTTCTTTGGTGCAGACCTCCTCGGCTCTGAGCTCTGCACCTATTGAATTAGCAAGGACTAAGTATTCCCCTTCACTGGATCCTTTTGCTAGCAGTCAGTATAGTCCCTTCCTAGAAAGCCCAGAATAGTCATCGGCTTTCTCCATGAGGTCAACCAAGAGTCTTTCTGAACAGGATGTGTTGCAGCTTATTGACCAGTTGCTTGTGGCCAGAACTCACTCAGCTGTTGAAGTCCACGTTCCCTCATTCAGGTGAGTGTATATTGCCTCAAACCCCAACGTATACTCCTCCTTCGACTTCCACTCAAGTCTTGAAGCCTATTACTGCAACAGCAGCTTCCCTCCCTCCAATTCCAATAGTGGATCTTACTTTGGAACCCGAGTCGTCCTTGTGGCCTTCGGTGCACTGGGTATCGGGCTCTTCTCAGGCCAGTGGCTGTGCCTTTGGGAAGGGCACTCCTGGCTCCACTCCTATTTTTTTTTTTCTTTCTATGGCACCTTCCAGGGATGCTCTCTTATGGTTCCCGGTCCTCTTGAGACTCCTGGTATGGGGGTGGGCTCGTCAGGGCAGGGTGTCACCCCAGTTCCGAGGTTGTTGTGCTCTGTTCTGGGCTCCCACCCTCCTTGGACATGCCAGCCTTCCAGGCCATGGAGAGGGTGATTGCCTCCGCTGGCAAAGTTAATTTGTCAGAGTCTTCTCCCCCCCTCTGTGCCACAACTGCCACAAGCTTCACTGACACCGGGCACAGGAGCCTCTGGTTTCTCGTCCCCAGGAGACCCCCCCTCTTTGCAGTCTTCCCCAGAACCTCCCATTGAAGAAGTACCCCGCAAAGCATTGTGTAAGAGGAAACACATGGACTCCACTGAGGGGGTCATTGACTGAAGATACGGATTTTGATGACTGGAAAGGGTCCCCACCATCGCCGTGTGATGGTGCCCTCTGGCAGAGGGGTGACTGGAAGCCCTCTAATCCTGTCTTCTTGCAGGCTTTTCGTGCCCGGCCCCCTACCTCCTGGGTTACCCTGCCTGCCGATGAGCTCGTTCAGCTCATTGTGCAGCGAGCATGGAGTGCTCCTGACACCATGGAAGCGATACCTAAGAGACCAGATAAAATACTATCGCCGCCAGCTGAGCACCCCCATTGGTCATGAGGTTTCCAGTAGATGCTATGGTGGTGGCAGCTGCTACTAAGAAGGATTTGGCAGAAGAGAGCCAAACTGTCCATCTGCCCAATAAGGAGTCCCGGGTGATGGGAAGCTGGTATTTGCTTCATTGACCTTCGCCATAAGGTCTTTGAGTTATTTGGCACATTTTACCAGGCTTCAACGAGATCTGATCAACCAGCTCTCTGAAACCTTGGTAGGAGTTGTTTCTGACAAAGTCCATGATAATGTGGCTTCTCAGCCACCCTAGAGTCCATTTCCAGCTGTTCCATGCATCTTATTTCTCATGCAACGGAAGGGGCGGCTAGAGTGGCAGGCACAGGTATAGTCACCAGACATGCTTGGATGCACCTTTTCAACTTTGCAGACTCCTTTAAGGCATCCTTCATGAATGCCCCCATAGAGGCCGCTTCTTTGTTTGGCCCTAAAGTCAAGGATACACTGGCAAGGAGCGAACAAGATGACAAGACCCTGCCTGCCGTTGGTGTCGGACACTCCACTCCTCAGCGATTCTACTCTAGAAATCAGAGGAGCGGAAAGATCTGGCACAAGAAATCACAGGGTTCTTTCCGGGATGCAAGTGCCGAGTTCTCCCCTAGAGGCAGAGGGAGGAAACTCCAATGGAAGACTCTCCTTTCAGGGCAGAGGAGGTCCACGAAACCAGGGTACCAGAGATTCTTTCTCTGGCTAACCCTATCAGCGCTCCTGAAGCGCGCTACCCGACTGCTTACCTCTGGAAGTAGTCAGGGGTCATTTCTCCTTGTGCCCCACTGCCTGTCAAATGGTGACCAACTCTTGGGTACAATGGGTAATATCCAGAGGCCATCACATCCCCTTTCATTTTTGCCCAGTCTCATCAAGAATATTGCCCGTCATTCCACCCAGTCAAAGGGAAACAGCAGCACACTAAATCCAAAAGCTGCTACAAGAAAGTGTCATCCAGACGGTCCCCCCAGACCAGGTAGGATCCGGTTTTTACTCAAGGTTCTTTTTAGTGCCAAAAAAGATAGGGGACTGGAGACCAATTTTGGATCGCGATACACTAAACAAATTTATAAAAACAGAGAAATTACAGATGGTCACTGTTCAGTCTAACCTTCCCCTTCTGGAAGAAGACGATTGGATGTGCTCTGTAGATCTTCAAGATGCATATTACCACATAAAAATGGACAAACGCACAAGAAGATACCTCTGCTTCCATATAGGAGCCAGTCACTACCAGTTTTGAGCCCTGCCCTTCGGTCTCTCTACAGCCCCCTAGTGTGTTCACAAAATGCATGGCAGTGGTTATCGCTCACTTGTGACTTCAAGGATTCCAGGCATTTCCATATTTAGTCGATTGGCTGCTCACCACCCCCACCAAGCGTCTACTGGAAGAAGCCCTGGTATATGTACTCTCAACAGCTCGAAGCCTGGGAATCACTATAAACTGGGAGAAATCCAACACAACCCCAACTCAGTCTTTGGAATTTATAGGGGTACTGTTGGATATGAGAAATTGCACAGCATCTCTTCCAGAACACAGACTTCAGAGAATAAGACAACAAGTTCAACCACTGCACTGTCACCACAAATCCCCAGCTCGATCTATACTCCAACTATTGGGGTCAATGGCAGCCTCGATTACCATTGTTCCTCTACCCAGATTTGACATGAGATTTCTTCAATTGCTACTTCTCACTCAGTGGTACCCTCTACAACATCCTTTGTCTTTTCAGATAAGTGCAACTCAGAGATGCATGCAAGATTTACTCTGGTGGACGTCTCAAAATCTCCAACTATGGGCTCGCCCTTTCAACCCCCATCAACAGATAGCCACAGTGACCACGGACACCTCCCTGAGGGGGTGGATGGGCTATGTGAGGGAAACTCTGTCCAAGGCACCTGGACGGAGACAGAGGCCCTTTTGCACATCAATGTCCTGGAACTGAGGGCGGTGCTTCTAGCATTGCAAGCATTTCACTCAATCCTTCATTTAGGGACTATTGCGATCCAATCAGACATGTCAGTGGTCTGATGCATCAACAAACAAGGGGGCACCAGATCTTGCCCATTATTCCGAGAGGCCTTGAGAATTTGGCAGTGAGCAACAGCTCATAACCGCTTTCTGATTGCAACGCACATCCCTGGGCGATCCAGCGTACCGCTTTCTGATTGCAACGCACATCCCTGGGCGATCCAGCGTGATAGCGGACAAATTGAGCAGGTGCATTCTACAGCCTCACAAGTGGTCCCTCAATCTGATAGTGGGAAAAATCTTCAACCGCTGGAGCTAGCCTTGCTGCGACCTATTTGCCTCCCCAATCAGCTACAAGTGCAGCAACTACTTTGCCCTGATCCCCCCTCGGGGACAGTCACCAAGGGATGTTCTAGTCCACGTTTGGCCCTCAGTCTGCTTTATGCTTATCCTTCTCTCTCCCAATTTCTAAAGAAAGCACGACAGTTGAAGTGCAAAGGGATCCTCATTGCTCCATATTGGCTTCGACAAGTCCGGTTTCCCTTCCTCTGGCCTCACCTGCTAGATCAACCATGGTTCATCAATCCATCCCCAACGTTGATCTCCCATCTGCAGGGTCTGATTCACCCCAGTCTAACAACCCTGAAACTGACAGCTTGGTTTCTCCACTTCCAGTGATTGCCAGGCATGAAAACCTTTTATCCGCTGTGCGCAATATTCTTATTGCATCTCATAAATCGTCCACCAGACTAATCTATCGTAAATGGAAAAAGTTCTTTGTATGGGCAGCAAGTAAACAATTAGTCCCCTTGTTAGCTCCAGTCTCGGTGGTATTGTATTCTCACATCTTTTCCACTCTGGGGTGTCTGCCTCTAGTATTCATGTACATTTAGCTGCCATCTCAAATTTTCATATTGGCTTTCAAGATTCTTCACTTATGTCACACAGACTCTGTAAGACTTTCTTGAAAGGGGTTATCCACCTAAAACCTCCCTTTAGAGAACTTGTACAACCTTGGGATTTGGCTTTGGTTCTGCAGGCTCTAACAGCTTCCACCTCTGAACCTGCGTCTTCATATGATGTAAAATATCTCTCTTGTAAAACTTTGTTTTTGATTGCAATCACATCGGCTAGGTGATTGTCAGAACTCCAGGCCTTCTGCATCAAACGTCCCTATCTTATCTTCCATAAGGATATAGGGCATCACTGAGAACTAATTTTTCCTTTTATCCAAAAGTGGTGGTGTTCTGCAATAGGTCTATTGACCTTCCAGTGTTCTTTCCTAACCATTCTAACAAGAGAGAGTATTGCCTGCACTCCTTGGATGTTCATAGGCAATTACGATTTAATCTGGACAACAGCGTAAATCAGTCCAACTGTTTCTGGACCTAGACGGGGTCATCCTGTCTCAAAAGTTACATTGGCTTGATGGTTGAGAAATTGTATAACCTTTATCTACAACAAAAGCAATCTCACCTTGCCTCAGAGTCAAAGCACATTCTACAAGATCTATGGCAGCTTCAGCAGCTTTCCATACCAAGGCTTCCCTCAATGATATTTGCTCAGCTGCAACTTGGGCCAAACCTCATACCTTTATTCTTTATTACAAATTGGACTTGGCCTCCAGAGGTAGAGCTGCCTTTGGCTCCGTGGTGCTCAGGAATGTCCTTCCATGAGTGCCACCTAGGAATACAGGTAGCTGGGGACTCTGTCCCATCAGTAAGGAATGAACGAAGATTAACATCAGATAAAGAAGTTGTCTTTCCATAACGTTCCATCTGTTGTTGATCTTCGGTCATTCATTACTTCCCACACTCCATCCCCCATCCGGAGGTTCTTGATTTGATCTCATGTACTCCTTTCTTGTAGGTCTGTTATGACCAGAGGTAGCCTCTACTTTTATCTATCAACTTGCAAACTCGATCTGAGGTAACGGGGAGCAGTGCATTCTGGGTAGGACCTTGGCTCGAGAGTTTTTGGCTGACGTGAGCTTGATACTGGCCGGCTTGGTTCCAAGGACCGAACCGATAACCCATTAGTAAAATGAACAAAGATCAACAGCACAGATGGAACGTTATGATAAGACATAACTTCTTTTTACCACCATTCGAACCTGCTGCTTCAGCAAAATTGAGATACCTCTCCTGGAAGACTGCTTTCCTACTAGCTGTCACCTCAGCCAGAAGGGTTTCAGAACTTCAGGCACTCATGGCCGTTGAGCCCTTCATCATTTTCCATGCAGACATGGTCTCCCTGAGGACTAATCCCTCCTTTATGCCCAAGGTGGCATCTGATGTAACCCTCAACCAGGCCTACATCTACCAACCTTCTTTCCTAACCCTCAAAACAAGGGGGAAAGAATTCTGCACTCACTGGACGTGCACATACAGCTCAGATACTACCTGGACCGTACTAAATCCTTCAGAAAAACAGACTCGCTTCTTGTCAGCTTTGCCCCAGGGGCAGAGGGTTAGCCCTGTTTCCAAGTGGTTATCACATTGTATCCATTTCTGCTACAGACTACAAGAAAAACCACCCTTAAGTCTATTCGTACCCATTCCATTAGGGCAGCCTCCATTTCCACAGCATTCCTCAGAGGAGTTCCCACCAGTGACGTCTTGGAAGTTGCCACCTCGACCTCTGTCAATACCTTTGCAAAGCATTGCCACCTACCTCTTTTCTCTAAAGCTAGGGCAGGGTTTGCCTCTGCAGGGCATGCTGACCCATGTCTAGGTCTGTAATCCTTCCACCCCTCTCCTCAGCTTTGGTAATCCTCCCACAGATGATGACTGTAACAGTGAAACACAACGAACATAGTACAGCTTTGTACACTTAACATAAATATAGATGTTTGAGTGTATTCACTGTTGCAGTCTTGCTTTCCCACCCTCCATCCCCCTAGTCTCTCCCTCTCTCTCTTCCTCACTCCTTACAGGGATTTTTGGTATTTACTTTCTACTAGTGGTGTTCTTCCTCCATAACCTAGCACCCTATTTGGGAGCGCCTGACATTTGGGGCAATAAAAACTGATGTAATGGCATCGCCTGCCTAATTTTATACCATTGACGACCTAATGTCAGTCCTGGAGTGACAGCAACAGACGCAGAAATACTAAGCCTCTGGTATTTGGGCCGACTGAGGGCTACCCCTGGCAGGATAACCCAAGTGTGATGACTGCAACCGTGAATACATAACATCTACATTTATGGTAAGTGTACACAACTGTACTTTCTTGCTTACGTGTGTCAATTGATTGAGTGGACTTTCCTACCCCTCAGTGAAAGTACATCTATCTGCTATGTCAGCCTGCTTGCCTCTTGATCAACCCTTGCTAGCCAGACTCTGTGAAACTCTTCCGTAAAGGGGTGCTACACATCAGACCCCCAAAGAAACCTATCCCTCCACCCTGGGACCTTAACTACATCCTAGAAAAACTTAGCCAACACCCTTTCAAACTGGCTGGGACATCTTCCCTACAAATTTGTACATGGAAAACTGTCATAATTGCTATCACTTCAGCCAGAAGGGTTTCAGAGTTATAAGTCTTGATGGCTGGTCCCCCTGCACTACCTTCCACAAGGACAGGGTCACCTTGAGAACTAATCCCTCCTTTATGCCCAAGGTGGTCAGTGAGTTGTCTCTTAACCAATCCATCCACTTATCCACCTTCTTTCCTTCCCCCACTAATGAAGGAGAGAGGATACTGCACTCCCTGGGTGTGCACAGGCAATTGAGATTTTACCTGGACAAAACCAAATCCATTAGGAAATCGCAGCAACTCTGTTTCCTTCCACCCTAGGGTTCTGGGCAAGACAGTCTTCAAACAAAACCATTGCATCTTGGATCAGAAAGCCATTTGTCTATGCTACTCCCTCCACTGGAAAAGCCCCCCCCCCCAGTGGGAGTAAAGGCGCACACTACTAGAACAGTGGGCACCCCCAAGGCTTTCATAAAAGGTCTGGACATGGCATCCATTATGGAAGCAGCCACATGGTCCACTATCCCCACCTTCACCAAACATTACAAATTGGACCAAGTATCCAGAGCTTGTACAGGCTTCACCAGGGCTATCCTACAGGGCTTTGTAGAATCATCATCAGCATCTGCCACCCTGTCATCCATCTAAGCTGTGGTACTCTCCCACAACTACAATACTGCAACATAGGAATAGAAGGACATAGAATAGTTGTGTAAATTCTTGCCATAACCATAGATGTCCTTCTCTTCCATGTTGAATTACCCCCCCCCCCCACCATTTCTCCATCTTCATTCTCCTTTATCCCCAGCTAGAACCTGGCGCTATCTATGCTACAAAAGGACCCTAGGGTCACATACCTGACACTTCTGGCTTTTCCTCCTGCTGGGCCTCCTCTTCTACCTGCTGGCCTTCAGGTTCTGAGGACATTCACTAAAATATGAAAAAATATAATTTTCAAAACCTAACTCCTAAAAATCTGATCTGTACATGTGTACAGCATACAGACAGTTCTTTTGTCATGTTGTAAGGACTAACACCCTCTTCAAAATGAGGCATGACTTGGCACAATTACATGCTACCCAGCAAAGTTGTATCTTTCGGCTTTTCCCGGTTAGGGGTCGCCACAGCGGAACTCCGGTCCTCTAATGATTGGCAGTAGATTTTTACGTACCGATTTGCCAGCTCTGAAGTGCAACCTTCAACGAAGGTACGCCCATTCACGCATGTCTCCACACAGAAGGTGCTTTAGCTGAGAATCGAACAGGACAACATCTTACTGTGAGGTGACAACGCTACAGCAGAACCACCACCGCAATCATGCTACCCAGCAAAGTTACCTACCAAAATATCATAAAATAATTTCTATAACCGGAGTCCTAAACAAACTGATATCTATACATGTGCACAGCATTCGGACCCGGTTATTTTACCATGTAGACACATGTCATTGTAAATAGACATATTCTTGGTGTAGCCAACATAATGCTGAATGGGTGCATGTAAAGAGAAAAAGCAAGGTAAGGACTGCTACTCCACTAATAAACCCAGGACAGGCATTGGACTTCATTGGCATGCAAGGCCATCTGTCCAATACCTGTGCTGGCTACCCACTCGGACAGTTGGATACCACTACATTCTCATGACCTCATTCACTGTCAGCAGTCTGCCTTATCTTTGCCTTTTTTCTTTGTGTCCATTCATCAGTGGACCTAAAGGATCAAGTTCTGTATTACTACGCCCTTCCTGTCATCTAAACTCTACACATGCCTGATAAAAGCAGTAGGAAAAAAAGAATTGCAGGATGGTTATGGACATTCAGTTGTACGTGGTAGCACTCTCCTGAAACAGTTTTCTCAGCATCTTCACCAGCTCATTACCACAGTTATTTGCGAAACTCAGAAAAATATCGTATATTACACAACACAATTCATAAGCAAACGCTTATTTGTATCTGTGCACAGCATACAGATAGTTGTTTTACAATCTGGAAGTGTTACTCAGCATGTGTACAAGATGTTCGTGTTTCACTGTTGCAGTCATTACAATTGGGTTATCCTGCTGGCAGGCTACCCGCAGTCGGCCTGAATTCCAAAGTCTAGGTCCGGCGTCAGTTGCTGTCGCCTCCTCACTGACGTCAGTGCGCCAGGGGTATAAAAGATGCAGCCAATGCTATTTTCTTAAGTCTTTCTTGCTGTGCAGTGCCCGAAGCAAAAGCAGTTTGCAAGTGTCGGTCAGCCGACTCCTGAGATTTTCAAATTGGAATTTCAGATCCAAAGTCTTCATTAAAGCTAATTACCCCATTGGGGAAACTTTTTTCTTGCTCCAGACCGATGTCAGAAAAAGTTAATAATTGTATTTCTTGTGGGAAGCAAATACCTCATAAGGATTTTCATTCTTAATGTATTCCTTGCCTAGGCCCTGACCACAACGTTGCTAGTTGTCGGTTTTGTGCTAGATTTAACCAACGCACTAAGCGTCGGTAGGATTTTGCATTCCATTACTTTGGCAGAAGATTCAATTATATAATGCTGTCGGAACAGCCAACTACCAGAGTTTATAAAAAGCGCAAAGAAAAAGAGAAGGACAGGCATCCGAGATCCAAAACCAACGACGAGGCTTCTGCTAGGCCTGTCGCCAGTTCTCAGTGAGGAGCTTTCGCAGCCCCTGACGCCCGCTACCTCAGAGCCACCGGCCGCTTCCAACTCCCACGTGGAGCCGACCAGGCTACTGGAAACTCAAGGTATTGGACACTCGGAAATTATTCCCTCAGATGGGTCCGGAGCCGCTGAGCAGGCATCGGCTTCTGAAGGTGTTTTCAGGCCTACACAGTTATATGTGAAACCTACTTCAGCTACAAAGGCAAAGACTAAAGCAGCTCTAAAGACAAACAAGTACAGCATTCTCCTGGACAGGCCACCATGCCTAAAAAACATGCTTAAAATGGCCGAAGACCTAATTACTTTGATCAGGGGTTCCCATCCTCCTCCTGATAAGAGGCCTAGGCAAGAGATAGAATACGAATCTTCAGACCAGGTTTCCATTTCCTCTGATTCCTCCTCTGAACAGGAATATTCTATTCCTCCCTATGAGGATTCTGATGCTGAATAATCTATCTCTTCAGCCTCTCCTCCTGAGGATTATTCTTTTGGGGAGACACTACATACTATGAGGGAGCATTTCCACTGGGAGAGCCAAGATTATTCAGAATCCAAGAAAAGGCTCAGAGACTTCCTTTTATTGCGTCAGCAAAGGCCCCTTGCTATCCCACCTGTTTTAGACATTGTAGATGTATTTTTCAGAGTCCATCTCCAGACTCTTTACCACCAGCCCCTGTTAAGCCAGACAGATACTATAGGGTTCCTGATTAACATACATTTCTTTATAAAAACCCTGCTGCTGACCCAGAAACCATCTCTCAGGGTCCCAAAGGGGTCAAGGCTTTCACTGCAAAGAACCCTATCTCCTCTGATAGGGATTCTAGAGCCCTGGACAGATGGGGTAAAAAGATTTATACTTCTGCTACCTTGGCTGTAAGAGCTTTAAATTGCCAATTTCATATGCTTAAATATCAGCAATATCTTATGTCACTGCTTAAACAGAAAATGTTAAATTCAGAATGTGCAGAAAACAAAGAAATGCAGGATTTATTGCATGCAGCTGAACAAGTAGGAAAGCATACTTTGCAATGTGGTTTTGACTCTCTAGAGGCCTCCTGCATGGCCGCTGTTACAGGTTCCATCATTAGGAGGCATGCTTTGTTAAAAGAACAGAATCTGTCTGATCATGTTAAAGCAAAACTATTAGATGCTCCATTACAGCATGATACTTTTTGGTGTTAAAGCAGAAGAGGTGTTGAAGAAAATGGAGGACAAGGCTAAATGTATGCAAACAGTCAGATTTCTTGCAGATACAGCCTCCCAGATTTAGCAGGAACTGGCCTACAAAGAATTGGTCCTTTCCAGTGTCAAACAGGCCACAAAGAGGCAGATACAGATGCCCCAGAGGCAGATCACAGCCCCAAGGCTCATACAGGCCTAAACAATGGGGCGCTTCTACCTCCAAAAGCGGAGAGGAAAAATCACAGCCACACAGAAACGGTCTCAATGACTTCCCCCTGCCAGCACCAAGCACTTATCTTCTGGCAGCCCCTTTGGGGGGAAAATTAGCACTTTTTTCACAAAATTGGCACATCATCAATCGGACAAATGGGTCCTAAGTATAGTATTACAAGGTTACAAGTTCCACTTTCACACCCTGCCAAGGCCAAACGGTATGCCAGACCTGCCACGCAATCAATGGGCAGAGGGACAAAAACAAGTTTCATCCCTCATGGACATGAGAGCTATTCAGTTAGTACCACAGCAACAGCAGGGACTAGGATTCTACTCAAGGCTATTCTTGGTGCCCAGAAAGGACAAAGCCTGGAGACCAATACTGGACCTGTCTATCCTAAACACATTCCTGGATATTCCAGAATTCAAAATGTTAACTGTGCAGCAGCTTCTGCCCATGCTGGGCAAGAGGGCTAGGCTTGTAACTTTAGACCTAAAAGAGGCATACCTGCATGTCCCAATCAGACAATCGTGCAGAAGATACCTCCGATTTATAGCTGGCTCAATGCATTACCAGTTCTCTGCACTGCCCTTTGGCTTATTTACTGCGCCCAGGGTCTTCACAAAATGCCTGGCACCAGTGATTGCATTTTGCAGACAGAGGAATACAAATATATCCTTACTTGGACGACTGCCTTATTCAAGCAGAGAACAAGGACATTTTACTACAGCATCTGGTGTTTGTAACGAGTACTAACAGGTCTAGGGTACACAGTAAACGAAAAGAAATCAAAACTCGTACCCTCTCAAGAGATAGTATTCCAGATGGCTTATCTCACGCCAGACAAACACAGACAACTGACTATTTATTTCAAATGTTGGCAACAAAAACCCAGTTATCTGCAAGAAAAATTATGCAGACTTTGGGCTTTATGGCATCCTGCATTCTGCTAATTCCATATGCAAGACTGCATATGAGGAAACTTCAGTGGTATCTAAAAAGTGTTTGGACTCAACATTGCCACAGCCTGGAAACAATAATTAACCTCATTCCCTGCCTGCAACGGGAGTTTCGATGGTGGCAAAAGCCTGTCACCACAACATGGGACAGCCATTCACCTTGCCCACAGCCAGGCAGACATTGACAGCAGATGCATCAGCTTACGCCTGGGGGCCCATATGGCAGGAAGATGTATTCAGGGCACATGAATCAAAGAGATTCTAGCTGTTCAGAATGCCCAGTCAGCCTTCAAGGATCTACTTCATCCAGGACAACTACTGATAAGGACGGACAATACTACAGTTATGTGGTACATAAACAACCAGGGAGGCACACATTCCTACCCCCTCTGCAGACTAGCCATGAACTTGTGGGACACAGCATTGACTTACCAAGTACATCTGCAAGCACAATTCCAGCCAGGAAGGACAAATACTCTGGCAGACGAATTAAGCAGAAACCTAATGGATCCCCACGAGTGGAAATTGGATCCACAAGTCTTCACCATGATAACAAGGAACTGGGGATGCCCCAACATAGACCTATTTGCCTCACCTCACAACTACCAACTACAGAAATCCTGCACAAGGACGTATCACAAGCAAACATGGAAAGTGGATGCTCTATCTTTCAGCTGGAAAGACCTAACAGTGTATGCTTTTCCTCCTCTGCCTCTCCTCCCCAAAGTACTCCTCAAGGTCAGACGAGAAACCAAAAATGATACTGATTGCCCCAGACTGGCCCCGCCAGCACTGGTACCCAATCCTAAAGAGCTTGTCTCAATGCCCAGCATGGACATTACCTCAAATTCCTCACTTATTGACCCAACAAGACAGTTAGATACTGCACAGCCAACTCCGGACCTTAAACCTGGCAGCATGGCAGATACTCTAGCCAGTCAAGGCACACCTCTCTCTAAAGCAGTGATGGATGTTATTTTGGAGGCCAGGAGGCCTAGCACCAGAAAATCTTATGCAGAAAAATGGAAGAGATTCTTTGCTTGGAACCAGGCACAAGGTTTTGACGCGACTGTTCCAAATATTCCTCAGATTTTGCAGTATTTAACTGAGATGCATGAGACCTCAACTACGTCTTGGAAAAACTTACACTGCCTCCGTTTGAACCAGCCTCTGCAGCTGATATTAAATTCCTGTCCTGGAAAACCGCTCTGCTCCTAGCAATAACCTCTGCTAGACAAGTCTCAGAGTTACAGGCACTCATAGCTGTGGAACCTTTTATCATTTTTCATCCTGACAGGGTTTCTCTGCGGACAAACACTACATTTATGCCTAAGGTAGTGTCCAGTGTGGCCCTTAACCAAACAGTTCATTTGCCTACCTTCTATCCAAACCCACAGAGTAAGGTTGAGAGAATCCTGCATTCTTTGGACATTCACAGGCAGCTACACTTCTACTTGGACAGAACCGAAGCTTGCAGAAAGACTGAACAACTTCTAGTGGCATATGCTGCAGGATCACAAGGAAAGCCTATCTCAAAGCAGACTGTTTCAAAGTGGATAGGTCACTGCATTCGTTTCTGCTATTCACAGCATGGCAAATCAGTGCCTAAGGGCATTAGGCCACATTCAACCAGAGCAGCAGCCACTTCAGCAGCCTTCCTCAGAGGAGTACCAACCAAAGATATCTTGGAGGCTGCAACTTGAAGTTCAGTGCATACATTTACAAAGCACTATCATTTACCTCTCTACTCTAAATCCAGGGCAGGATTTGCCACTGCAGTTCTGCAGGGCATGATAGCCTCTCATAATCCTATTTAGCACCAGCCTCCCAACTTTAGCTTTGGGATTCAACCCAATTGTAATGACTGCAACAGTGAAACACTATGAACATAGTACAGTTGTGTACCTACCATAAATGTAGATGTTCGAGTGTATTCACTGTTGCAGTCCAGGTTACCCTCCCACCAACACCCTTTTTCCTTTGCTGGGACTTATCTGTACTTCTCTATTCTATACAACCTATGTGGTGTATTTGCTTGTAGATGAAGGAAAAGTTGTTTTTTGTGCATGCATGCTCATGGGCATAATTTAGCCTAACATTTTTAAGGGCACCTGACATCTGGGGCAAGAAAAACTGAAGAAAATAGCATCGGCTGCATCTTTTATACCCCTGGCGCACTGACGCCGGGGAGGAGGCGACAGCAACCGACACCGGACCTAGACTTTGGAATTCGGGCCGACTACGGGTAGCATGCCAGCAGGATAACCCAATTGTAATGACTGCAACAGTGAAGACACTCAAACATCTACATTTATGGTAGGTACACAACTGTACTTTCCCTAGCACATCTTTTCCTGTGTTGTAAGTAGTGACAATGGTGTTCATAAATATAACAGAGTTTTACTTATCATACTGGTCCTACTTGGTCTTGGGTGTTTTCCATTCTTCTCACAAGCTGCACGTTACTAATTTATCGTGCATAGGTCTCTCCACGCCATTGTGGAGGTCAGTCAAGAACAATGCAATTCCCTCCTCAGTTAGGTGAATGCCATCCCTTCTGAAAAAGTGAACATCATCTGCAGTGATTCTGTCATGACAGATAGTGGATCCCACCGACCCTGTGCATCAAGCCATGCATGAACCCATTCTGTAAACATCTGGCTTTGTGCACTTCATGTTGACTGTTTGCTGTTTTCCATATCTGTCAAGGAATTATGTCAGATGTGACTGATGACATTCCCTCCAATGTGCAGCACAAGAATGTCGGGCTCAGGGTAGATGGAACACCTCTCTTCCAACAACTGCAGTACTCCGCTCCAATGCATACCTCTTTTTGCAATCCAGTATACCTTCACAGTAGATGTGGGGAAGCTCAAGTTGTAGTGATTTCCACTTAGAGGCATGGCTGGCAGCCCAGTGAATGTAGGAATGGCCACATACCCACACTCATCGTTCTTCTGCTCGTGAAGCCATGTCCGTGTCAGAAGGTGGACAAACCTGCACAGGAAAGAAAATGCAAAACAGATTACTACTGATTGAGAGATGTATGACTACATACACACATATATATATATATATATATATATATATATATATATATATATATATATATATATATATATATATATGTATGTATATATATATATATATCTCATATGCATCATCTGGTTAGCCCATCCAAATCTTCACTCCTATCCACAGGATAAAATGTTCAATTGCAGTAGTTTACAAAGATATGAAGCATATATAACCACAATCAGGACTTTACTGTGTATCAAACAAATTGTAAAAATGGCAGAAACTGGTGGGGGTTGGGGTGTTTGAAATTACTCCATGTAGGCCACAACACAAAACTGGCTTGTGCATTTATCAGTGTGATGACCTCTACTTATGTGAACGTTGACAGGTGCTGGTGTTTTACCTGAAAAGTGATAATGACTCAGCGCTTTATTGTAACTGCACTCATTGTTAATGTGATAATCAGCTGCATTTCATTACTGCAAAGTTATGCATGCTCAGACACAGGTGATAATTGCTACATATAACCTGTTGAGTAGGCATTCATTAGATTAACTTGCAGCTGTTATGTAACACACACCAGAGTAATTCAGTAAAGACAAAGCCAAGAAAAAAGTCCAAAATATATGGTACCTCCATGCTGCTAGTAGTCTGCAAGTAATAACCTTCGTTTCACTCAGGGAAGTACTTAGAGAAATACAATAACACAAGCAAAGATGTCAGACTTACCTGGCTTATCCAAAAAGTACTAATTCATGTTATCTCACCTAACCATATAAATATATGAATTAATCAAGGCAGAAAAAACGTCCTTGTCAGTATGAATGCTTTACAGTGAATCATATGTAGTAAGGGTGGGGAGTAGTCCTAGAATCCAGGAACTGATTTTTTTCCCTATTTGATAACTGCTTTCTGGTTGACCAATACATAGTCTCTATGACTATGTCCCATACATACCTAGCAGATGAACAGTCCCACGTCATATCCTTGTAGACAGGTTACTAATGCAGATGACCATTATTTAAATTGTTTCAGTGGAGAAAGCTGCAAGGTATGTATTAACTTAAAAAAAACTTGTAACATAACAGATATTTTGTAGTGGCGTGATGGATTACCATTTTACACACTACTCTCTTCTCTACTGAGGTATGCAGCATTTCAATTTGTATTACCATATTCACACATTTATTATACATATGGGTTCTTTCATTATAAAAGACGCATTTATTCCCCTGTTGTAGTTCTCCTGTGAGATAGATAATCTCTTTCTCTTTCTACAAATGGAAGTTTTTGTGTTTTTTTTTCGAATCTTGGTATTCTACAATGCATCCATGGCTTGTAGATATTGCCACCATGTGATTCCATCTTGAAATGTGCCTGGTCAGAGATCATTATAGTCCACAGTTTATTTTTCACACATCCACCAAAATACACTTTCCCTTCACAGAACAAGCTTCCCAGATAATAAGGGTGTATTGCAGTCTGAATATTTGCTCACCCCATGTTCATCTCCAGTAACTCCCTTTACTATCTCCTTCTTTCCACTTCCATGCAGTAATTTCTACTCACTTCTAACCCTGTTGTGTCCCACATCTTCATATCTCGCGATCCTAGGTTGCTACCCATAATACTGTCAAGTGACACCCATTGTGTGGATGGGTGTAATCTTGCTGTAAGATATTGACATTTATCCACTGCTTCATGATATCTTTTGAAATCTGGGAGACCAGCAGTCTGATATTTTAGAGGCAAGAATAGTGTTCTCTGCACACACAGTTGAGTTCAATCCCATAGGAAACCAGAGACCATTTAAATTTATTTAGATACCGCAACTTGTAAAAAAAATATGGGAGATGTTTTAAAAAGGTACTTTAGGAGGTGTAAACATTTT
Organism: Protopterus annectens; assembly: GCF_019279795.1. Lineage (NCBI taxonomy): Eukaryota > Metazoa > Chordata > Ceratodontiformes > Protopteridae > Protopterus > Protopterus annectens. The sequence continues at coordinate 390,718,713 of NC_056742.1, forward strand.
CATTATTTGCACCCTTTTAAGAAATACAAATTTCCTCTTTTTCTACTCCTGCATTGTATCCTTCACACTTTCATAAAGGCTTACTATTTCTAAAGTAAAAGTTACTCCTGATTATTAGAGTTCTTAAGTCTTTTATTGCTAGTTCAGAAATGTATTCTAATTGTTAATAGAGTGTAATTTAATCGGTGTTGCATTCTGGATGGGATAGCCACAGTACGCCATCATCCACAAACCATGTGGAAATCAGCATTCCCCCAAGGAGGTATATATATATATATATGTATTCAGATATTTTATTAACAAATCATGTTGCTATAACAAAGTGTAGAGGGCATCCCTGCTTCATGACCCTTTTCAAGGCTATTGTATGAGCAAATGTCCATTTTTGAGTCAGTTTCTTTCTGATTATTATATAATAATTGACATTGTGAAATTAACTTTATGGAAAACTTACTTCTAACAGAGTCCATATACATGACCCTTTAATTTAATCAAATTTATTTATTTTTTTTAAAGTAAATTAATCCTGCCCCCGCATTTTTTAAAGGATATAGCTTTTGTGTGGGTTCAAACATATTGTCGCTGGATCTGGACTTTCTTTTCTGTGTTTAATGAACCATTGTTGCCATTTTGAAACTTGACATGGCAAATGATGAATTGTTCTATTTGGTACTATTTAGCATATATTTTCAAATCCAGCTGCATTAATAGTTTAAGCCTATGATTCCTCAATGAAGCATTGCCTTTGTTTGCTTTTAAGAACATTAGTGCCTTTCTTTTTTGAATTTCCCTGTAAAGTATTCACTGTTTACAGTCCATGTAATTTTTAGCGTTTGGAATATCAGTTCATGTTTATATTCAATAAAGAATGTTGCTATCAGACCATCTAAAATTTGTGCCTTTCCCTGACTTAGTCCTTCAATAGCTAACATTATCACCCCTTCTTGGGATACTTTTATCAGTTTGTCTGCTTTTCCAAAGTATATGTTTGGTCTTCTAGAAGAGGTACGCTTTCTATATGCAAGAGTCTGAACTGTTGTAAGTGGATGAATCCCATGTGCCTGGGGCAGGGATTTTGAAAAGTGCATAAGATGCATGTCTGGTTGCATTTATCTTTGGGAAGAGTGGTGGAAAGCACAACAGTTGGAAGAAATTCCTCCCAAAAAGGTGCCATATTTGAAGAGAATGCTGCAAAAGACTAATTCCAGCTGGTTATATCAAATCTGAGCCTCAATGATGACATTCTGCAAAGTGAAAAGATAACCTATTCCATTAAGTTTATAGAAGCCCAAAATCCTTTCCGGGCTGTGCAAGAAGGTAAGATGTGATCTGTTAGAGCTCTGCCGTGGCTTCTTTATGTGGTACATTGGAGATGTCTGCTGGATTCCACTAGAACAGGTGTTTTATTCCAGAAAACATGTGATAGCAGAGGCCGTAGTTGATTTTCTTAGCAGAGGCAAGTTGATTTTGCTGACGGTTAGCGCTGTTTTATCAGAGACTAAAAAGAGCTCTGCAGTGATTGATTTGATAACATGTTTTGCTATTGTGGCATGGTAAGTTTTACAGAAAGGCTGGTTTACTGATATTGCTGTGTTTAAGGAGGTGCTTGCTATATCGACTACTGAAGATCATCTCGGAAACTTTCTGTGACACGAAGGCTGTCAGTTTAGTACAGCACGTAAACTTTTAAATGAATGCTGCAATGTAGGAGTGAGTTGAAACGAATCTCAGTTGACTTCGATTTTCAGTTACCCTTGTTTTGCTCAATTCTTTAGTCCCTCAATGTTTGCGTGACAGCAGGGTTATAGTCCTTAGATCGAACTGAGTTCAGCTACATAGCGCAGTAGAAGCGCAGACCCTGGCTGCAGAAACTACACATAAATACAAACATTGTAAACTATAAAGGTTTTAAGAAAATACTTAAAGGATTTTCGACTGGTGTCTGTGTACTTGAAGGATTTTCGACTGGAAACGACTGCCTGCCTTGCTTGGATTACTTTCGAATACTTAGTAATGCTGTACAATTGTATATTTTCTACTATTATTTTTTGTTTTGTTTTGACTTAAGACGAGTTTAAATTCACTACTTCTACTACTATTTGATTAATATACTAGAAATATATGGACTGAAAATCTTCCACACAGAGAAGTTTCTTACACTGTTTTGTTTAAGAAAATACGGTTCAAGCAAGTGCTCATTATTTGGGGTCTTTTCGGATAATTGTTTTGTTTTCAGTTCTTTAGACAAGAAATTGTACGTTATTCTTTTTAATGCAGTTTAGTGCGTCCTCTATGGCTTGTAGGTGAAGCGGGGGTTCCTACGCATACAAGTGACAGTCGAGCACATCGAAGCAAAAGCAGCATATCTCTGCTGAAGGCCACCAACTTCCGGGGAAAATTAGGTTGGGGTGGAGGTGTTACGCAAGTGGTGGCTTGGATTGCAAGAATCCGATTGGCTGCCACCACTTGCTTGATCAACAACTTCTAATGCAGATTTTCTCCTAAAACTTTTATGTCACAAGACTACATCACAAGATGGGTTGCCAACTGGCTCACGGACAGAGCCGACAGGGTGAGAGTTGCGGGAGCTAGGTCCGACTCTAAACTGGTTACAAGTGGCGTTCCCCAGGGCTCAGTCCTAGGACCCCTCCTGTTCTGCATATACTTTTCAGAGGTACAGGCAAGCACAGGAGGACTATGGCTGACCAAGTTCGCAGACTACTGCAAACTAGGGGCTCTCCGGCTGACAGACATCCTCCAAAAGGGTCTCACTGAGATGGATACCTGGTGTCAAAATCATGGCCTCAAGCTAAATGTCAAAATGTGCATAGTCATCCCCTTTGGAAAAAACAAAGTACCCACAAACTACCACATAGGTCATAGTCCCCTAAATACGGAAGACATAATAAGGGATCTGGGGACCCAAGTAAATAGTAATCTCACCTTTGATAATCACATTGCCAAAGTGGTTAGAAAATCCTTCTACATGGCCCACCTAATCACAAAAGGGTTCGCATCCAGTTCAAAAGAGGTCATTGTGCACCTCTGCTCATCACTCCTCAGACTCATCATAGAGTACAACACCCCATTTGGGATGTACCTTACAAGACACCTGCAACAGCTGGAAAGACCAAAGTACCACCTCACCAAGAGATCACTGGCCTCAAACAGATGCCCTATGCAGCTCGACTAAAGAAATTCCAGTTGTACTCAGTTGCATATCGCCTACTCAGAGGTGATCTCTGCCTGACATACAAGGCCATGTCCAACCCAGAATTGATGGACATGCTCCACCTAAAGAAAACCTTATCCCCTCGAGCCACACACTCTAGAGATCTAAACTTTACCACAACAATAAATAGGACATGCTGGTGGGATAGATTCCTGTCCCAGAGACTTCCCATGCTTTGGAACAAGATCCCAATCTATATTAGGCAGAGCTCTTCGCTAACGCTCTTCAAAAGAAACCTTGACGAGTGGATGGGAAACACTTTATCTCTGGGATCACTTCAGTGGCTCTGCTGGACACAGGCACAGGGAGCTAATCTAAATGAATAAATAACTCCCAAATGCTAAAGGTGGTCTGTCACAAAAACAGTCAATATTAGCAGAAAAAAGACAGAAAATCCACACAAGGATGGCCAATCAACGAAATCCACAAGTGTTCCAATTAAAATGTAGTCTTTTAATATGAATAAAACTTCGACTTGAAAATAAAATGAAAAATAAAAAAGCTCAAAACTGTCCCTTGAAGATATCCGATAAGCGCTTTTGACTGTTGTCTTCCTCAGATCGTACAAGACACTAGGGACTTCCATTTCCTTTTATATATGAAATTCTATACTATTTGACCAATCACCATTGGTGAATACTTGGCAACATCCAATCCTATCTTATCTCAAGATTAATTCGCATATAATCAGCTCTATGCTTCCTGTTTCCCGCCTTTATTGAGTATGTAAATTAGATGTTCCAGTCCTTCATTTTGATTGTATGTATCCAATAAACTCCTCCAAGATTCTTAAAATTGGTAAATCCTTTTATTAAAGAACGAACAACACAATAAGGTGAACGAAAATAAATAAGTCAAGCGCTTTCGCCTGTGTAAATCTCAGGCTTTATCAAGATAAAACAGCAGGGTATTGAGCACCCTTTAAATAGGGCAGTTCATTAGTGAATAGTACAATTAATCAATTACATTCATTAAAATGCATTTCTGTTACCTAGTTACGAACTTTGCGCATAAGCTGAACCGTAATTAAGGACAGTTCTTTAAACATTTGACAAATGAAAACATACTGCAATATAAAAACGCAATATAGTGAGCGATGTTCTTTAAACATCTATAAACTCTAGACCCACTAATTTTTGGTAATTGTAACAATCAAATCTTTGTGAAATCTTTATGATAAATTTCATACTTTAAGGTATTATTAAATATCCTGTAACTTAATGCCAGTAATATGCAGTAACTGAATGTTTGATTTATAAGGTTGTGCTTCCTTAAACAAAACTGTATGCAATCTCTTTAAAATTATTGTTAAATATGAACATGAAAACTATCCCTGTATACACTATATGTAAATAAATTAATGTATATTGTAAAATATTATTCCATTTATTAAATATATAATATAAGTGTTAAAATAATATAATAAATATGATATAATAAATATAGTAAATATAATAAATATAATACGTATAATAAATATGCTACTGAATTTGTTAAAATGTGTGCAATATTATATTTATAAACTTTTTAAACTTTTATTTAAAAACTTTTATTTAAAAATGATGCACCCTTATGGTGGAATAATATATTAGGAATAAATAATATTCAACACTTCTTATGTCCATAAATCTAATATTTAACTTGATATGCATATGATTAATGAATTTAAAAATAATTATATGCATGCACTCCATAGGAGTTTGTTATGCACGATGTAGTCCTTTAAAAATTTACTGATTCTTTAAAGCAACATAGATTTTAATATGCCACATGCATATAATTATTTTTAAATTCATTAATCATATGCATATCAAGTTAAATATTAGATTTATGGGCATAAGAAGTGTTGAATATTATTTATTCCTAATATATTATTCCACCATAAGGGTGCATCATTTTAAATAAAAGTTTTTAAATAAATATTTAAAAAGTTTATAAATATAATATTGCACACATTTTAACAAATTCAGTAGCATATTTATTATACCTATATTTATTATATTTACTATATTTATTATATCATATTTATTATATTATTTTAACACATATTATATATTTAATAAATGGAATAATATTTTGCAATATACATTAATTTATTTACATATAGTGTATACAGGGATAGTTTTTATGTTCATATTTAACAATAATTTTAAAGAGATTGCATACAGTTTTGTTTAAGGAAGCACGACCTTATAAATCATAAACATTCAGTTACTGCATATTACTGGCATTAAGTTACAGGATATTTAATAATACCTTAAAGTATGAAATTTATCATAAAGATTTCACAAAGATTTGATTGTTACAATTACCAAAAATTAGTGGGTCTAGAGTTTATAGATGTTTAAAGAACATCGCTCACTATATTGCGTTTTTATATTGCAGTATGTTTTCATTTGTCAAATGTTTAAAGAACTGTCCTTAATTACGGTTCAGCTTATGCGCAAAGTTCGTAACTAAGTAACAGAAATGCATTTTAATGAATGTAATTGATTAATTGCACTATTCACTAATGAACTGCCCTATTTAAAGGGTGCTCAATACCCTGCTGTTTTATCTTGATAAAGCCTGAGATTTACACAGGCGAAAGCGCTTGACTTACTTATTTTCGTTCACCTTATTGTGTTGTTCGTTCTTTAATAAAAGGATTTGCCAATTTTAAGAATCTTGGAGGAGTTTATTGGATACTGCTGTGCTTTCTGCTTACTTTTGTGGTTTTTTTGATTGTATGTATATTATGTTATTGATGATTGTGTGAACAAAGTGAGTATTACTCTTCCATTTTCCTTTAATTCTCAAGACCAATAACAGGTGGCACTGCTCTCAATGATGTAGTATCCAAAGTAAATGGAAGCATTCATAAACACTCCAAATATTAAATCTTCGAAGAAATTTGTGAATATAACTTTCTATTCATTACAATGCTATGCAGGTATGAGGAATCTTTACCTGCGTAATCAAAATAATGCCGCTTAAAATTATGGAATTACAATAAGTATCCTTCATCTAAATTATATCACATTTCGAAAAATACAACCAATGCCTGCTTCAGATGTTCTCTCTAAAATACCAAAGTCTTGCCAAAAACAGGAAAGCGTGTGGATAGAACAGCAACACTAACTGTTCACTTTCCAATCTCTTTCAAGGCAACATCCAATCCTATCTTATCTCAAGATTAATTTGCATGTAATCAACTCTATGCTTCTGTTTCCTGCCTTTATTGAGTATGTAAATTAGATGTTCCAGTCCTTCATTTTGATTGAATGTATATTGTTATTGATGGTAATGTGAGCAAAGTATTACTCTTCCATTTTCCTTTAATTCTCAAGACCAATAACAGGTGGCGCTGTTCTAAATGATGTAGTATCCATAAGTAAATAGAAGCATTCATAAACACACTTCAAATATTAAATCTTCGAAGAAATTTGTGAATATAACTTTCTATTCATTACAATGCTATGCAGGTATGAGGGATCTATACCTTCATAGTCAAAATAATGCCACTTAAGTTATGGAGCTACAATAAGTATCCTTCAACTGAATTGTATCACATTTCGAAAAATACAACCAACGCCTGCTTCTCTAAAATACCAGGGTCTTGTCAAAAACAGGAAAACATGTGAATAGAACAGTAACACTAACTGTTCACTTTCTAATCTCTTCAAGCAAATGAGGGAAATTGCTTCCCTTTTTTTTTTATTTTAGTTCTTTCAACAACAGCAAAGACTTTGATTTTGTCACAGAAAGTGGCTTCAACATGTGTTAAACGATTAGTAGCATGATCTTATTTTTCATTTAGTCATTAATTTAAGAGTTCATTCCTTTTACCAATAAAAAATATATAAAATGTGAGGAAAATGATGTTCGATAAGCAAGCAGTATAATATCCTTTAACAATGGCTAGAATAAATTTGGCCTTAATCAGGTAAAATTCACTTGTTACTATCATCAGACAAAATTCATATTACAGGTTTGTCATGTAGATGGCACAATAGTTTTGTTGTTATATACTTTTTCTGTTCTTAAATATGAAAATAACTATCATCATTATATTCTCTTCATTCCTTAATATAAGGATATATTCCTTTTATTAATAAAGATATGAAGAAGATGGTGTTGGCCAATAAGCGGGTAATGAAATGTCATTTGACAAAAGCTGGAAAATGACTTTGGTCTCAGTCAGATGATGCTCGCATAGTATTGTCTTTGTCAGTTAACTTTAAAGTTGTGAATTTATAGATGGCACAATGGATTAACTACACTTTACATCTTCTGTTCTTTAAAAACAGGTTTAAGCGGGACTATGCTACTTAAACCAGGGGGTTGATCTGCCCTCAGGTTAATAATACATTTTGTTTCAGCTCTGTCAAGGTCTCAATGTCCCCTTTGCGTGGACCAGAGAAAGCTCTATCAATGACTTTAAATAGAAACTTGTGATTTTTATTAATAACGTTGTGCCAACGCATTATGTATTTCCTTGTTCTTAATATCCAGTTGATGTCTCTGTACCCTTCTTTTGAAGCATTGGCTAGTTTTTCCTATATAGAATGATGTACAAACCTCACAGGTAGCTAAATATACAACATCCAAGGTTTTACATGTTGCTTTGATGTTAAAAATATAGTCTTTCCCTGTAACCGGATGTGTAAAGTGGTTGCTGTCATCTATCACACAACAGATATTACAATTCCCACATTTTATTGTTCCTTTCCGTCCTATTATTGTATTTGGTGTCTGGATGTTAGTACAAAATAATCTTTTCATATTGTTTTTGAAACAGAATCTAGGTCTCTCTCCAACTATAGCTTTTAGGTGTGCATCTTGTGTAAGCACTGGCCAAAATTGATTAATTATCTTAGTAATCTGAGCATTATCTGAACTGTATGTTAGAGATAATCTCACAAAGGTATCATTTGATTCAACATAATTTTGTCTTATATTCCCATTGGATTGTAAGTCTTTCTCCTTATAGCCACGGGCCTTCAAGTTGTTACGCAAGAAGTTTATTTAATTCTATTTTCTTCTCGATTGCAATGTTTGTGAATCCTATTTGTTTCATTCTTCATGATGTTCTTGGTTACATGTCTCAGATGCATGCTACTTCTATGTAAGTAATGATTTCTCCAAGTATTCTTTCTGTATAAATCAAAATTCAGGAAACCTTGATCACTCAAACTGATACTAACATCTGAAAAATTGATGTTAGATCTAGAATATTCAGAAGTGAATGTAAGATACGAAGTAGTTTGATCCAAGTATGTATGGAATCTTGTAAATTGTTCTCCATCTCCTTTCCTTAGGATAAACAAATCGTCTACAAATTGACCATAGAATAAGATGTGTTTTTTCCATGGATTATTCTTACTAAGGACAAAGTGTTGTTCCCAACCTACTAGAACTAAATTAGATTGGGATAGATTCCTGTCCCAGAGACTTCCCATGCTTTGGAACAAGATCCCAATCTACATTAGGCAGAGCTCTTCGCTAACACTCTTCAAAAGAAACCTTGACGAATGGATGGGAAACACTTTATCTTGGGATCACTTCAGTGGCTCTGCTGGACACGGGCACAGGGAACTAATCTAAGGGGGCGGTGAAAGCCAACACATTCTGGCTAGGCTTATAAATGCCTTCGGGCAAATAGCCTAGTACCAACCTATGAACCCCCTTTTTTTCTTTGCTAGGACCTATCTGTACTTTTCTACTCTATACAACCTATGTGGTGTATTTGCTTGTAGGTGAAGGAAAATTTTTTTGTGTGTGCATGCTTATTGACATATTTTAGCCTGCCATTTTAGGGGCACCTGACATCTGGGGCAAGAAAAACTGAAGAAAATGGCGTCGGCTGCATCTTTTACACCCCTGGCGCACTGACGTCAGGGAAGAGGCAACAGCAACCGATGCCTGACCTAGACTTTGGAACTCAGGCCGACTGCGGGTAGCCTGCCAGCAGGATAACCCAATTGTAATGACTGCAACAGTGAATACACTCTACCATCTACATTTATGGTAGGTACACAACTGTACATTTCGGGTTCTGTCATTAGGAGGCATGCTTGGTTAAAGGAACAAAATCTACCTGATCATGTTAAAGCAAAATTATTAGATGCTCCATTACAGCATGATACTTTGTTTGGTGTTAAAGCAGAAGAGGTGTTAAAGAAAATGGAGGACAAAGCTAAATCTATGCAAACAGTCAAGGATTTCTTGCAGGTACAGCCACCAAGATTTAGCAGACACTGGCCTACAAAGAATTGGTCCTTTCCAGTGTCGGACAGGCCACAAAGGGGGCAGACACAGACGTCCTAGAGGCAGATCCCAGCCCCAAGGTTCATATAGGTCTAAACAATGGGGTGCTTCTACCCTCCAAAACTGGAGAAGACAACCATACAGGAAACAGTCCCATTGACTTCCCCCTGCCTGCGCCAAGCACTTATCTTCTGGCAGCACCTTTAGGGGGGAAACTAGCACTTTTTTCTCAAACCTGGCACATAACCTAGGACAAATGGGTCTTAAACAGTGTCACACGGCTACAAGTTCCACTTCCATACCCTGCCAAGGCCAAATGGTATGCCAGAACTGCCACACAATCAATGGGCAGAGGCACAAAAACAAGTCTCTTCCCTCATGGACATGAGGACCATTCAACAAGTACCAGAGCAAGAGCAGGGACAAGGATTCTACTCAAGAATATTCTTGGTACCCAGGACAAAGCCTGGAGACCAATACTGGACCTATCCACTCTAAACACATATCTGGATATTCCAAAATTCAAAATGTTGACTCTACAGCAGCTTCTGCCCATGTTGGGCAAGAAGGCTTGGCTTGTGACTTTAGACCTAAAAGAGGCATACCTGCATGTCCCAATCAGACAAACATGCAGAAGATACCTCAGATTCAAAGCTGGCTCAATGCACTACCAACTCTCTGCACTGCCCTTTGGCTTATCTACTGCACCCAGGGTCTTCACAAAGTGCCTGGCACCAGTAATTGCATACTGTAGACAGAGGAATACAAATATATCCTTACTTGGATGACTGCCTCATTCAAGCAGAGAACAAGGACATTCTACTACAGCATCTGGCGTTTGTAAAGAGGTTACTATCATGCCTAGGGTACACAGTCAACGAACAGAAATCAAAACTAGTACCCTCTCGAGATAATATTCCTGGGTGCAAGCTTACATACTATTGCCCAGATTGTTTGTCTGGCGTGAGATAAGCCAAGACAACTGACTACCTATTTCAAACTGTTGGCAACAAAGACCCAGATGTTCATCATGTTTCACTGTTGCAGTCATTACTCTTGGGTTATCCTGCTGGCAGGCTACCCTCAGCCGGCCAGAATTTCCAAAGTCTAGGTCCGGCGTCGGTTGTTGTCGCCTCTTCCCTGACGTCAGTGCTCCAGGGGTATAAAAGATGCAGCCAACGCCATTTTCTTAGTCTTTCTTGCCGCGTGGTGCCTGAAGCAAAAGCAGTTCGCAAGTGCCGGTTGGCCGACTCCTGAGATTTTCAAATCCGAATTTCAGAACCAAAGCCTTCATTAAAGCTAAGTACCCAATTGGGGTAACTTTTTTCTTGCTCCAGACCGATGTCAGAAAAAGTTAACAATTGTATTTCTTGTGGGAAGCAAATGCCTCATAAGGATTTTCACTCTTACTGTATTCCTTGCCTAGGCCCTGATCATAACGTTGCTAGTTGTCGGTTTTGTGCTAGATTTAACCAACGCACTATCAAGCATCGGTTCGATTTTGCACTTCATTACTTTGGCTGAAGATTTAATTATATAATACCGTCGGACCAGCCGACAACCGGAGTTTTCAAAAAACGCAAGGACAAGGAAAAGGATAGGCATCCGAGGTCCAAAACCGACGAAGCCTCTGCTAGGCCAGTTGCCGGTTCTCAGTGAGGCACTTTCACAGCCCCTGGCACCCGCTACCTCGGAGCCACAGGCCGCTTCCTACTCCCACGTGGAGCCGAATGGGCCTCTGGAAACTCTGATATCATTCCCTCAGATGGGTTCGGAGCCGCTGAGCAGGCATCTGCTTCTGAGGGTGTCTTCAGACCTACACAACTACATATTAAGCCATCTTCAGCTTCAAAGACTAAAGCAGCTCTAAAGACAAAAAAACAAGTACAGCATTCTCCTTCTCAGTCTTCCATGCCCAAAAAGTAGATGCTCAAAATGGCCGAAGATCTAATTAGTTTGATCAGGGGCTCCCATCCCTCTCCTGATAGAGAGGCCTAGGCAAGAGACAGAGTACGATTCTTCTGATCAGGTTTCCATTTCCTCTGATTCCTCTTCTGAACAGGATTACTCCATGCTTCCCTAAGAGGATTCTGATGCTGAAGAATCCATTCCTTCAGCCTCTCCTCCTGAGGATTATTCTTTTGGGGAAACCCTGCATACCATGAGGGAGCATTTCCACTGGGAGAGCCAAGATTATTCTGAATCTAAGAAAAGGCTCAGAGACTTTCTGCTATTTCCTCAGCACAGACCCCTTGCTATTCCACCTGTTCTGGATTGTAGATTATGTATTTTCAGAGTCCAGCCTGTCCCCTGACTCTTTACCCCTTGCTCCTGCTAAGCTGGACAGATACTACAGGGTCCCGAATTCTCATAAGTTCCTATATAAAAACTTCACAGCTGACCCAGAAACTATATCTCAGGGTCCCAAAGGGGTTAAAGCTTCCACTGCAAAAAGCCCTGTCCCCTCCAATAGGGATTCTAGGGCTCTAGACAGATGGGGGAAAAAAGTCTACACTTCTGCTACCCTGGCTGTAAGGGCCTTATATGGTCAGTTTCATATGCTTAAATATCAGCAATATTTAATGTCACTGCTTAAACAGAAAATGTTAACAAATACTGAATGTTCAGAGAACAAGGAATTGCAGGATTTATTGCATGCAGCTGAACAAATGGGAAAGCATACTTTGCATTGTGGTTATGATTCACTGGAGGCCTCCTGCAGGGCCGCTGTTACAAGATCTGTTATTAGGAGGCATGCTTGGTTAAAGGAATAGAATCTGCCTGATCATGTTAAAGCAAAATTATTAGATGCACCATTACAGCATGATACTTTGTTTGTTACTAAAGCAGAGGTGTTGAAAAAAATGGAGGATAAAGCAAAATCCATGCAGACAGTCAAGGATTTCTTACAGGTACAGCCACCCATGTTTAGCAGGAACTGGCCCTCTAAAAATTGGTCTTTTCCAGTGTCAGACAGACCACAAAGAGGCAGATACAGGCGTCCCAGAGGCAGATCTCCGCCCCAAGGCTCATACAGGCCTAAACAATGGGGTGCTCCTACCTCCAAAAGTGGAGAAGACAAATCACAACCTTTTAGGAAACAGTTCCAATGACTTTCCTCTACCAGATCCAAACACTTTTCACTTGGCAGCCCCCTTAGGGGGAAAACTAGCACTTTTTTCATCAAATTGGCAAATGATTACCCAAGACAAATGGGTCCTGAACATAGTGTCCCAAGGCTACAGGTTCCATTTTCACACCCTACCAAGGTCAAAAGGTATGCCAGACCTGCCACACAATCAATGGGCAGAGGCACAAAAACAAATTACTACCCTCATGGACAATGAGAGCCATTCAGCAAGTACCACAAGAAGAGGAGGGGCAAGGATTTTACTCCCGACTCTTTCTAGTTCTCAAAGGACAAAACCTGGAGACCAATACTGGACCTGTCTATACTAAATACGTTTCTGGAAGTTCCAAAATTCAAGATGCTGACTCTACAGCAGCTACTGCCCATGCTGGGCAAGAAGGCTTGGCTCATAACTTTGGACCTAAAAGAGGCATACCTGCATGTCCCAATCAGACAATCTTGCAGAAGATACCTCAGATTCATAGCTGGCTCAATGCATTACCAATTCTCTGCACTGCCCTTTGGCTTATCTACTGCGCCCAGGGTCTTCACAAAATGCCTGGCACCAGTAATTGCGTTTTGCAGACAAAAAGGAGTACAGATATATCCATACTTGGACGACTGCCCAGTTCAAGCAGAGAACAAAGACATTTTTCTTAAGCATCTGGCGTTTGTAAAAAGATTACCATTTGGCCTAGGGTACACAGTAAACGAAAAGAAATCAAAACTAGTGCCCTCTCAAGAGATAATATTCCTGGGTGCAAGCTTAAATACAACTGCCCAGATGGCTTATCTCATGCCAGACGAATAAAAGCTTCTGACTACTTACTTCAAGGAATTGGCAACAAAAACCCACTGCAAGGAAAATCCTGCAGGCCTTAGGTTTCATGGCATCTTGCATTCTACTAATTCCATACGCCAGACTGCATATGAGGAAACTACAATGGTACCTAAAAAGTGTTTGGACTCAGCATTGCCACAGCCTGGAGACAGTACTAGCACTCATTCCCTGCCTGCAACAGGAGTTACGATGGTGGTCAGAAGCCTGTCACTACAACAAGGGTCTGCCATTCAGTTTACTCACAGCCAGACAGACACTGACAACAGATGCATCAGATTATGCCTGGGGGGCCCATATGGCAGGAAAATGTATTCAGGGCACATGGCCTGCAAACAAGATGCATCTTCACATCAATCAAAAAGAGATGCTAGCTGTTTGAAATGCCCTGACAGCTTTCAAGGACCTGCTTCATCCAGGACAGTTACTGATAAAGACAACACTACGGTCATGTGGTACATAAACAGGGAGGTACACATCCCCCCCCCCCCCCCCTGCAGACAAGCAGTGACCTTATGGGACACAGCATTGGCTTTTCAAATTCATCTGCAAGCACAATTACTGCCAGGAAAAACAAATACTCTGGCAGACGAACTAAGCAGAAACCTCACGGATCCCCACGATTGGAAACTGGATCCACAAGTCTTCAGCATGATAATAAGGAAATGGGGATGCCCAGGCATAGATCTATTTGCCTCCCCTCACAAATGCCAGTTACAGAGATTTTGCACAAGGATTTATCATAAGCAAGCATGGAAAGTGGACCTTCAGCAGGAAAAATCTAACGGTATATGCTTTTCCCCCACTGCCTCTCCTTCCCAGGGTACTCCTAAAGGTCAGACAAGAGAAGCCAAAAATTATACTGATTGCACCAGACTGGCCATGCCAGCACTGGTACCCAATCCTAAAGAGCTTGTCTCCAGGTCCAGCATTGATATTGCCTCAAACTTCTCAATTGCTGATCCAACAAAACAATCAGATCCTGCACAGCCAACTCAGGACCTTAAATCTAGCAGCATGGCGGATAATGTAGCCATTCAGAACACTCTTCTTTCAAAAGCTGTTATGGATGTTGTCTTGGAGGCCAGGAGGCCCAGGCACCAAAAAATCTTATGCAGAAAAATAGATTCTGTGCTTGGAACCAGGAACAAGGCATTGACACGTGTGTACCAAATATCCCTCAGATTTTACAATACCTAACTGAGATGCTGAACAAAGGCCTTTCCTTCTCATCAATTGAGATTCATGCCTCTGCCATTTCAGCCCATTACAATATGGAACCACCTATTTTTTCTCATCCTTTAATAAGGCAGTATCAGAGGGGCCAAGAACATTAGGCCTCCAAGGAGAGCACCAATTCCGGCCTGGGACCTCAATTATGTTTTGGAAAAACTCACTCTGCCTCCTTTCGAGCTAGCATCAACAGCAGATATAAAATTCTTATCCTGGAAAACAGCTCTGCTCCTAGCAATAACCTCTGCAAGGCGAGTCTCTGAGTTACAAGCACTCATGGCTGTGGAACCTTTCATCATTTTTCATCCAGACAGGGTTTCTCTGAGGACAAACCGTACATTTATGCGTAAGGTGGTGTCCAGTGTGGCCCTTAACCAAACCATTCACTTGCCAACCTTTTATCCTGACCCACAGAACAAGGGTGAGAAAAGTCTGCATTCCTTGGACATACACAGGCAGTTACGCTTCTACTTGGACAGAACTAAAGCTTTCAGAAAGACTGAGCAACTTTTAGTGTCATATGCTGCAGGATCACAAGGAAAAGCTATCTCAAAACAGGCTATTTCTAAATGGCTAGGCAATTGCATCCGTTTCTGCTATTTTCAACATGGCAAATCAGTGCCTAAGGGCATTAGGCCTCATTCCACCAGAGCAGCAGCCACTTCAGCAGCCTTCCTCAGAGGAGTACCAACCAAAGATATTTTAGAGGCTGCAACTTGGAGTTCAGTGCACACGTTCACAAAGCACTACCACTTAACCTCTTTAAGTCCAGAGCAGGCTTTGCCACTGCAGTTCTGCAGGGCCTCATAGCCTCTCCTAACCCTATTTAGCCCAGCCGCCCGTCCTCAGCTTTGGGATTTAACCCAAGAGTAATGACTGCAACAGTGAAACACGATGAACATAGTACAGTTGTGTACCTACCATAAATGTAGATGTTCGAGTATATTCACTGTTGCAGTCCAGGTTACCCACCCACCATCCCCCTTTTCCTTGTTGGGGCTTATCTGCACTTCTCTATCCTATACAACCTTTTTAGTGTATTTGCTTGTAGATGAAGGACATGTTATTTTTGTGCATGTATTTTTATTGGCATATTTTTCAGCCTACCAAATTGGGGGCACCTGACATCTGGGGCAAGAAAAACTGAAAAGAAAATGGCATCGGCTGCATCTTTTATACCCCAGGCGCACTGATGTCCGGGAAGAGGCGACAGCAACCGATGCCAGACCTAGACTTTGGAATTCTGGCCGACTGAGGGTAACCTGCCAGCAGGATAACCCAAGAGTAATGACTGCAACAGTGAATACACTAACATCTACATTTGTGGTAGGTGCACAACTGTAGTTTATCTGCAAGAAAAATTCTGCATGCTTTGGGCTTCCTGGCATCCTGCATTCTACTAATTCCATATGCAAGACTGCATATGAGGAAACTTCAATGGTACCTAAAAAGTGTTTGGACTCAACATTGCCACAGCCTAGAAACAATAGTTACACATTCCCTGCCTGCAACAGGAGTTTCAATGGTGGGCAAAGGCCTGTCACCAGAACAAGGGACAGCCATTCACTCTACCCCCAGCCACACAGACATTAACAACGGATGAAATGTATTATGCCTGGAGAGCCCACATGGCAGGAAGATGTATTTAAGGCACATGGTCCGCAAACCAAATGCATCTACATATCAATCAAAAAGAGATGCTAGATGTTCAAAATGCCCTGACAGCCTTCAAGGACCTACTTCATCCGGGACAACTACTGATAAATACAGACAATACCACGGTCATGTGGTACATAAGCAGGGAGGCACTCATTCTTACCCCCTTTGCAGACTAGCCATGACTTTGTGGGGCACAGCATTGACTTACCAAGTGCAACTGCAGGCACAATTCCTGCCGGGAAAGATAAATACTCTGGCAGATGAACTAAGCAGAAATCTCATAGATCCCCATGGGTGGAAATTGGATCCACAAGTCTTCAGCATGGTAACAAGGAAATGGGGATGCCCGGACATAGATCTATTTGCCTCACCTGACAACTACCAACTAAAGAGATTCTGCACAAGGACCTATCACAGACAAGCATGGAAAGTGGTTGCCCTATAGTTCAGCTGGAGAAACTTGACAGTATACGCCTTTCCTCTTCTGCCTCTCCTCCCCAAGGTACTCCTAAAGGTCAGACAGGAGAAGCAAAAAACGATACTGATTGCCCCAGACTGGCCACGCCAGTACTGGTATCCAATCCTAAGGAACTTGTCTCAATGACCAGCCTGGACCTTATCTCAAGTGCCTTATCTACTGTCCGAGCAGAACAATCAGATCCTGCACAGCCAAATCAAGACCTTAAATCTGGCAGCCTGGCGGATAATGTAGTCATACAAAACACACCTCTCACTAAAGCGGTGATGGATGTCATTTTGGAGGCCAGGAGGCCTAGTACTAGAAAATCCTATGCTGAAAAATGGAAGAGATTCTGTGCTTGGAACCAGGCACAAGGAATTGACACAGCTGTACCAAGCATTCCTCAGATTTTGCAATACTTGACTGAGATGCTGGACAAAGGCCTATCTTTTTCATCTATAAAAATTCATGCCTCTGCCATTTCGGCTCATTACAGTACAGAGCCACCAATCTTTTCTCATCCTTTATTAAGGCAGTACCTCAGAGGGGCCAAAAGTTTAAGGCCTCCAAGGAGATCACCAATACCTGCATGGGGACCTCCAATTATGTCTTGGAAAAACTCACCCTGCCGCCTTTCGAGCCAGCTGCTGCAGCTGATATAAAGTTTTTATCTTGGAAAACTGCTCTGCTCCTAGCAATAACTTCTGCAAGACGAGTCTCAGCGCTACAGGCACTCATGGCTGTGGAACCTTTTATCATTTTTTATCCAGACAGGGTTTCTCTGAGGACAAATCTGACATTTATGCCTAAGGTAGTGTCCAGTGTGGCCCTTAACCAAACTATTCATCTGCCTACCTTTTATCCAAGCCCACAGAATAAGGGGGAGAGATTTCTGCATTCTTTGGACATGCACAGAGCGCTACGTTTCTGCTTGAACAGAACCAAAACTTTCAGAAAGAGCAATTACTAGTGGCATTTGCTGCAGGAACACAAGAAAAGGCCATCTCAAAGCAGACTATTTCAGAGTGGATAGGCGACTGCATTTGTTTTTGCTATTCGCAACATTTCAAGCCAGTACCTAAGGGCATAAGGCCACATTCAACTAGAGCAGCATCCACTTCAGCAGCCTTCTTCAGGGGGGTACCAACCAAAGACATTTTAGAGGCTGCTACTTGGAGTTCAGTGCACACCTTCACAAAGCACGGTCACTTACCACTCTACTCTAAATCCAGGGCAGGCTTTGCCACTGCAGTTCTGCAGGGCCTATTAGCCACTCCTAATGCTGTTTAGCTCCAGCCTCCCAACCTTAGCTTTGGGATTCAACCCAATTGTAATGACTGCAACAGTGAAACACGAAGAACATAGTACAGTTGTGTACACTTACCATAAATGTAGATGTTTGAGTGTATTCACTGTTGCAGTCCAGGTTACCCACCCGCCATCCCCCATTTCTTTGCTGGAACTCTTTTGTACTTCGCTATTCTATACAACCTATGTGGTGTATTTGCTTGTAAGTGAAGGCAAAATATATATATTTTGGTGCATGCATGTTTTATTGACATTTTTTAGCCTACCCTTTTGGAGGCACCTGATATCTGGGGCAAGAAAAACTGAAGAAAATGGCTTCGGCTGCATCTTTTATACCCCTGGTGCACTGATGTCAGGGAAGCGGCGACAGCAGCCGATGCCGTACTTAGACTTTGGAATTCAGGCTGACTGATGGTAGCCTGCCAGCAGGATAACCCAATTGTAATGACTGCAACAGTGAATACACTCTAACATCTACATTTATGTAAGTGTACACAACTGTCCTTTCCTGTTCCTGCACCCCTGACTTCTCGATCAACCCTGGACTCTGGACCCGATTTCAGATGATCTGATTCATCAGTCAGGTGGGTTGCATCAATCCCTCCAAACTCTTCAGCTCACAGCTTCGTTGCTCCACTTCCAACCTTAGCCAGGCTTCCCAGCATTTCCCCAGCAGTCAGTGAGATTATCGTTTCCTTGCATAAGTCTACAACGAGAAACACTTATGCTAGCAAATGGAAACGTTTTTCTTATTGGGCAGAATCTAGGAATGTGGATCCCTTCTCAGCCCCAGTCCACGAAGTTCTTGAATTTCTAGCCCAACTTTTTCACTCCGGGACCGCTTCCACTACGATTAGGGTTTAATTAGCGGCTGTTTCTAATTTTCATATCGGTTTGCAAAACTCTAGCATCATGTCTCATAAGCTCTGTAAAGCTTTTTTTGAGAGGAACATCTCTTCTTAGACCTCCAGTGAGAGATCCCCCTCCTTGGGACATTATTTTAGTCCTAACTTACTTAATTCTGCCTCCTTTTGAACCGGCAGTATCCTGCTCCATCAAGTTTCTGTCTTGGGAAGACGCTGTTTCTGGTTGCTATCACTTCAGCTAAGCATGTCTCAGAACTTCAAGCACTATGTGTTCGTCCTGCTTAACTGGTGTTTCACAAGGACAGAGTTTCTCTGAGGACTAATCCTTCGTTTCTTCCTAAAGTCTGCTCAAAAAATAATTTAAATCAATCCTATAGATCTCCCTGTGTTCTTCCCAATCATAGCAACAAGGCAGAGTACAAGCTTCAATTTGACGTTCACAGACAATTGCGTTTTTACCTACGTAGAACTAAAGACATAAAGTCAGACTAATTATTCCTTTCTTATGCCTTAAACAAACAAGGTCTCCCAGTTTCCAAGGTGACCTTACCAGTTGGTTGTCCCACACTATTACATTTATTTACCAGTTACGGAATAAAGAGTTACCAACAAAACCGAAAGGTCATTCTACTATGGCATTAGCCACCTCCGTAGCTTTTCAGTCTAGGTTGCCCTTGGATTCCATCTGTGCAGCTGCCACGTGGGCAAACACTCATACCTTTATTTCTCATTACAAGGTGGATATGGTCTCCCAGAGCAGAGCTGACTTTGGTTCCACTGTTCTGGAGTCTGTTCCACTGAGACACCCAGGATGTTGGGTGCTAAGGACTCTGTCCCAAACAGCAAGAATGAAGGCGAGATAGACAACTTAACATTAAAAAGTTATGTACCTACCAATAACGTTCCATGTTAGTTGTCTTCATCTCACCTTCTTTCTTGCATCCCTCCTTCCATCCCCCCTTCCTAGTGGATCGAGAGGAATCCTTCTTCACTGGCTGAGTATTCTTTATTGTTACTCTTCTGCCTAGGTCTTCCTAACCTATTCTAGATTTTAGGATGCATGGAGCAACCAGTTTTTTGATAACTGGTTTCTCTCATATTATGTCTGGGATTAGCTATTTCAAATGAGATCTGGATAGCTGTCAGTAGGCATCATGGGATAAGGAGTAGCCTCGAGCCAGTAAAGAGCTCTTGAACTGTTAAAGATGGCCGAGTCGGAGACGAGGATTGGCTCCGAACCCAAACAGCAAGAAAGAAGGCGAGATGAAGACAACTAACATGGAACGTTATGGTAGGTACATAACTTCTTAATATTAAGTTGTTATTCTCGCCTTCATTCTTGCTGGATGGGTTCGGAGCCGATCCTCGGCTCCGACTCTGCCTATACTATAGCTCGAGAGCTATTTTTACCGGCTCGAGGAAGCCCTATATCCCACAATACCATGCGCTAACTCCCCAGATCTCGTTTGCCGCTTCGCTGCGAGGTTGCCTTTTTTACCGTCTCAGGTCAGTAAAAGGAATTTTCAACAAAGTTTCTATTTTTTGAGGTAGTTTATTAGGTTATTTTCCCTACATTTGTTCCCTATTGATATTATTACTTAATAGTGTTTGTTTCGTAAGCCCTACCCACCCCTGTAGTTAACTTTTATAATCAGGCCTACAGGCTTTAGTTTTTCTGTTTACTCAACCCGGTGTGTGTGTGTGTGGTGGTGTTCTAGTCAGCCCCATCATCTCCCCCTTGTGTGTAAGTGAGTGAGTGTGTGTGCTGATTGAGTGACTGTCTTTAGGGCAATGTCCAAGATTGAGTGACTGTCTTTAGGGCAATGTCCAAAGACGTTAAGGTCTCGGGATTCAAGAAGTGTGACTCGTGCTGTCAGAAAATGTCTGACAGACTGTCACACTTCTTGTATCTATTGCTTGGGGCCTTTACACCTGCAGGACTCTTGTTCCGTTTGTCACGGATTTAGTTAGAGTCCTGCAGGAAAGGCGTAACAAGCTCATTCTAAGGGGCTTGTTAAAGCCTGATGACTCCCCGTCCAAGTCTGGCTCGGGGAAGTCATCAAAAACCGCCAAACCCTCGGCTCCAGCTTCTGAGCCGAGGGCTGGTGTTGTCGAGACTGCTCAGACCTCTGTTCCGGCTGGCTCTGAGGCAAGCAAAGTGGGTTCCGCTTTGAAACCATCATCGAAGCCGACCCCAGCTCGCAAGCGCTCTAGGTCCCCTTCTTTAGAGTCCGTCAGATCGGCTCCGAGGTCCCCCCTCTTATTGGAGCGGAGTCATAGGACTCATTCATTGAGGTCTTCCAGGCTCTCCGACCACGACATCGAGAGGCTGGTCAGTAGACTCATAAAATCTCAGGCGCTGGCCCAAATGCTTCAGAGCCCATCTCACCAGACTGTGGCTCCTTCGATACAGTTATCCATTCCTCCTCGGACTCATCTCTCAAGTTCGGAGCCGGAGTTGGTCGGAACCGTGACCTTGCCCACGTCTGAGCCGATACCCCCTCCTTCAGCTCTGGTGTTGTCTGCTCCGACCTCTTTATTGGTTCCGTCCGTGGAGAGGTCCGGGCGCCGGGACTCCATTGTCAGCTCCGAGGGGGCGAGTGGCATCGGACCATTGTCCGACCCCGCTCTCCCTCTCGGAGCTTCGGCTCTGGTTAGTTCGGCCCCGACATCATTCTCAGAGCCTTCTGTCGGTTCCGGGGGCGGTTCCGGCCTCTTCGGCACCGGGGCTACCTTTGGTGTCTGATAGGGGAGCCTTTGAGGGCATGAGGAGTGTGCTGGACCCAGTGTCCACTCCAAGGTTAAGTTCTGCGGCTCCTCCCTCTGTAGTGTCTGTTACGGTCTCTGGCCACCCTCTTATACCTGACAGCAGAGATCCAAAGCATAAGGTACCCACTTTGGGTGTCTCCTCCTCTTCCGAGGGTTCCCCTGAAGTTTCAGGGGAACCCCCTAGGAAAAGAAAGTGCAAGAGGAAGCACATAGACTCCCCCGAGTCTGTCATATCGGACACCAACTTGGATGAGTTGGAGGGTTCCCCCAAATCCCCCTCTGAGGATGTCTCCTTTTCAGACATCCTGGAGATCCTAAGACAGAGGGGAAATTGGTCCACTCTCAATCCTTCCGAGGATGAGTTGGTTTACCTTGATGCCTTTGGATCTCGTCCTTCCACCTCCTGGGTGTCTCCCCCTTTCGACCCACTAATGGAGGTAGTGGCTAGAAAGGCGTGGGCAGCTCCTGATTCAATGGAACCTACCCCTAGTAGGCCTTTTATTTCTGCACCAGATGACAAATCCTTTCTCATCAAAGGTGTTTCAGTTGATGCTATGGTGGTAGCAGCAGCCACTAAGAAGGAATTAGCTGATCCTTCTGTATCTGTTCATCCTCCTAACAGGGTCCAGGACCATGGACAGGTACGGCAAGCAGACCTTTGCTTCAACGACATTTTCTATGCGATCGCTGAACTATTTGTCATTTCACCCACCTTCAGAGAGACTTGCTCACAGAGCTGGGTGAAACGGTACAGGATCCTTCTGCTGCGGGGTTTAAGGACAAAATAAACTCTCAGCTGACTACCCTGAACTCCATTGTTAACTCCTCCATGCGGCTAATCTCTTATGCAGCCGATGGAGCGAGTAGGGCCGCTGGTACAGGCCTTGCGGTGAGACGTCACGCTTGGATGCGACTCTAACTTTGCCGACCCCTTCAAGGCGTCCTTCACCAACACCCCCTTTGATGGTTCGGAATTGTTCGGGCCTCAGTTGAAGAATAACCTCACCAGATGTGAGCAAGATGGTAAGACTCTCTCTGCCGTGGGAGTCCGTTTTTCCACGCCTTCTAGACCTTATCCTAAAGGACAGAGGGGTGGAAAGATGTGGTTCCGCAAACCACAGGGAGTCACGCCTGCCGCACGTGGTGAATTTCCCCCTAGAGGCAGAGGGGGGAATAATAACAGACACCGCCCCAGGGGCAGAGGGGGTCCACAGAACCAGGGTTCCAGGGAATCTTTCCCTGTCTAACCCTTTCAGTATCCCTGAGAAGCTGCCCGACTGTCCGCCTTCGGAGGCAGTCGGGGGAAGATTATCTCTGTACCCGGAAGCCTGGCAATCCATCTCCCAAGACACATGGGTACAGAAGATCATATCCAAGGGTTACAAAATTCCTTTCACTTTCTCTCCGGTACAACCGCCAAAACCCCTACCAGATGTACCACCTGCACAAAGGGGTCAGGCTCAGCTAGAAATAAAAAAGCTGTTAAACAAGAGAGTCATCCAGGCAGTCCCAGCAGATCAGCTAGGATCCGGAATCTACTCCAGATTCTTTTTGGTACCAAAAAAGACAGGAGATTGGAGACCCATTTTGGACCTCAGCAGGTTAAACAACTATGTATTAAAGACAAAATTTCGGATGGTAACACTGCAGTCCATTCTACCCTTTTTGGGCAGAGACAACTGGATGTGCTCGTTAGACCTCCAGGACGCGTACTACCACATAAAAATGCACAGGCGCTCCGCTTCCGGCTGGGAGTCGGTCATTTTCAGTTCAGGGCCCTGCCCTTTGGTCTCGCCACAGCCCCCCGGGTGTTCACCAAATGTTTGGCAGTGGTCACGGCTCACCTGAGACGGAAAGGATTCCAGGTGTTTCCATACTTAGACGACTGGTTCATTTCCGCTACCACCAAACAGGATCTCATAATGGCCAGGGATTATACTATCCAACTTTGCAACAGCCTGGGTATTTCTATAAATTTTGCAAAGTCCTCCTTGTCGCCTTGTCAATGTATAAACTTTATAGGCGCCGTATTAAACACCACAGAAATGTCTGCAACATTACCACCTCAGAGAGTGACAGACATAAGGCGGAATGTTCAGCTTCTGTTTCAGCCCAGCAGAGTCCAAGTCAAGCTAGTATTGAAAGTGTTGGGCCTCATGGCGGCAATTCTTCTACTTCCATTAGCCCGCTTCCACATGAGACTCCTTCAGTGGATGCTGTTTTCTCAGTGGTCCTTTCAACAGCTGCCAGTGACCCACAACATTTTGATAACACCATCTTGCAAGAAACATCTCTCCTGGTGGATGGTTTCCCCTCAGCTTTTTCAGGGCAGACCCTTTGTTCTCCCCCCTCCAGTTGCCACTGTCGCAACAGATGCCTCCCTGATCGGGTGGGGGGGGCATTATCTGGGCAGGACGGTCCAGGGCACTTGGCAACAGTCAGAATGCCACCTGCACATAAATGTCCTGGAGATGAGGGTGGTGCTTTTGACGTTGCAGGCCCTTCAGAGCTCTCGTCCCACGGAGACTATAGCAATTCAAACGGACAATATGTCTGTGGTGTGGTACATAAATAAGCATGGTGGAACAAGGTCCTACCCCCTCTGTCGAGAAGCACTCAGACTTTGGCAATGGGCGATTTCATCTCAATGGTTTCTGATAGCAACGCACATCCCCGGGAAGTCCAACGTCATAGCAGACAGATTGAGCAGAACTATCCTCATGCCTCACGAGTGGTCTCTAAATCAAGCGGTAGTAGACGGAATTTTTCGGAAGTGGGGCCAGCCTTGCTGCGACCTTTTCGCAACTCCGCAAAACAGCAAGTGCCTTGACTTCTTCACACTTTTTTTCCTCTACCAGGCCAGCCCCTCAGAGACGCTCTTGTTCACGTTTGGCCCCGAGGTCTTCTTTATGCCTTTCCTCCTTTTCCATTGATCCCGCAACTAATTCAGAAAGCAACCGCATTGAGATCCAAAATTATCCTCATTGCCCGTTTTGGCCTCGACAAGTTTGGTTCCCGTTCCTGCACAAATACCTACTGGAACAGCCTTGGCATCTGGAACCCCTTCCAGATCTGTTGACCCACCTCACGGGCAAGCTGCATCAGTCTCTACATTCCATCAACCTCACAGCTTGGTTGCTCCACTTCCAGCCATAGCCAGGCTTCCCCTTATTTCTCCTCCTGTTCGTGATATCATTCTGGCTTCCCATAAGTCCAATACTAGGAAGACTTATGCAAGTAAATGGAAGCGTTTTTCACACTGGGCACAAACTAGATCCTTAGATCCTTTCCATGCACCCATTCATGAGGTTCTAGACTTTCTGGCGGAGCTTTTTCATTTGGGGTCATCGTCGGCCACTATCAGGGTACAGTTAGCGGCCATTGCTAATTTTCATGTTGGACTCTCAGAAGCAAATATTATGTCCCACAAACTCTGTAAAGCCTTTCTCAAGGGCATCTTGTTGCTCAGACCTCCTGTCAAAGATCCACCCCCACAATGGGATTTGAACTTAGTTCTAACCTCACTAATTCTACCCCCTTTTGAACCGGCAGCTTCTTGCTCCCTCAAACTTCTTTCTTGGAAAACGCTGTTTTTAGTAGCTATAACATCTGCCAGAAGGGTATCAGAACTTCAAGCCTTGTCTGTCCGTCCTCCGCATTTGGTTTTTCATAAAGATAGGGTAACTCTCAGAACAAAAACCCTTCCTTCCTACCAAAAGTGTTACCGGAAGCAAATCTAAACCACTCCATTGATTTGCCCGTCTTTTTCCCAGACTATACCAACAGGGCTGAACAAAAATTACATTCATTAGATGTTCATCGCCAATTACGGTATTACCTAGACAGGACAAAACAATTCAGAAAGTCAGACCAGCTCTTCCTCTCTTATGCTGCAGACAAGAAAGGGCTTCCGGTATCGAAAGTTACTCTTTCCAGATGGCTGACATCTATTACCTTGATCTACGAGTTGAGACACAGACAACTACCCTCTAGGCCTAAAGCTCATTCAACCAGGGCACTATCAACTTCAGTGGCTTTTCAAGCAAGGTTACCACTAGATGCCATTTGTGCAGCAGCTACATGGGCGTCCAAACATACCTTTATTGCCCATTACAAGCTTGATCTAGCCTCCAGCAATAGAGCTGATTTTGGTTCCACTGTACTCAGGAGTCTTCCATTGAGCCACCCAGGACTAAGATGCTAGGGACGATGTCCCATCCAGCAAGAATGAAGGCGAGAATGACAACTTAACATTAAGAAGTTATGTCTTAGCATAACGTTCCATGTTAGTTGTCTTCTTCTCGCCTTCTTTCTTGCGTCCCTCCCTCCTGCCCCCTAGCCTGGATAGACTCGAGGTTCTGAGTCCTTCCATTTCTGGAGATACAGTATGTTGCGTCTTTCCTGGTATCCTTGGTGTTACTAGCAGGTAATCTGTACTCGTAAAAGAGGATTATAATATTATTATTATAATATTACTTTTTATACTATGTCTTAGCTCCCAAATGAGATCTGGGGAGTTAGCGCATGGTATTGTGGGATATAGGGCTGCCTCGAGCCGGTAAAAATAGCTCTCGAGCTATAGTATAGGCAGTCGAGCCGAGGATCGGCTCCGAACCCATCCAGCAAGAAAGAAGGCGAGAAGAAGACAACTAACATGGAACGTTATGGTAAGACATAACTTCTTATAAAACATTACTGGCAATTTTTATTAAAATATCCAGAATTAGCAGGCTTAGCAGAACAGAATTTGATATTCTCTTATAAAAGAGGGACTAACTTGAAAGGCATATTAGTTCATACTAAATTTAGCAGACCACAAGAAGTAATAATGAAACATGTTCAAGAGTTGGGGACAATATCATGTGGTAAATGCAAGGGCTGCAAACACATTGTATAGACTTTTCCTGTTACAAATTACAGGAAGTTTGATGCCATTTAGTTGCTGTACAGAAAGCGTAGTCTGAGTTAAGATGTGGGTGTAACAAATTTTATATAGGCCAGACAGAGAATGTTTAAGACTAGGCTATTGGAACATCTAAGGGACATTAGAACAAGTAAAGAAGAAAGTCCCTTGGCTCAACACTTTAAAGCACATCATTTATGTGATTCTAAAGATTTAACAGCTACAATATTAGAACAAACATATTTTGAAGATGCTGATTTAAATAAGAATGTTATATAAAGAGACTGTTTTTATTTTAAAATGTGATTCTTTGATTCCAAAAGGTTTAAATGTAGATTGTTGCTGGAAATGTATGATTTAGATGTTTTTAGCTATTTTATTGTTTAATTGCTTAATTAATTATTTGATTGAATATATGTGGGTATAAAATGAGAACTGCATTCATTTGAAATTTACTCCTGAAGGCTTAGTATAAGCCGAGGCGCTAGTGTTTTTTAATAAACTGGTTTACTTCACTGCTAGTTGTTCTTCTCTAGTCTCATTAGACAGTGTAAAAGTTGGCTGTATGTGATTGGATCCCATTGACTAATATCGCCCCCAAAAAATGGAGTGGGTATTGGTCTTTGGTAAGTGAGTTGAGGAAGTGGCCTACCTTGACCTATGCCAGTAACCCATGCTAATTGTAGGAGTGGTCACTGTGTCTGTTGACCAGTGTGGCTGCTGTAATGCCCAGCAGCCCTGAGTCAGTAAGCTACCGGTTGGCCAATGTCCAGCTTGAGTTACCCGAAATAGCTCTGGGCAAAAGATGGACTTAAAAACTAATCAACCTGCCAGCTATGAACGTAAGATTGCTGCACTTCATGTACATTCACTGATGAGGATGCAGCTTAGAAGTGAATGACGCAGTGGTGTGGAGTAACCTGGACATTCAAAGGCTGTGAGGGATGGCATCAGAATTAGTGATAGACCCGTGGCATTCAGACTTCACTGTAAGTATATGGTGGTATAATCTCAACATACAGCAAGGTTGGTGATGGTAAACTTGCATTCATGCAGCAGTTTTGCAGGACTGTTGGGTAAGGCAGGACAACAGGAGTTGATGTTGATAATGGGGGGCCTGCTTGGGTCCACATGGCTGAGGCAGCAGGAATACAAGAGGCCATTTTAGTCTTCTGTCTGGCAAATGGTGCCCAACAGTAAGAGTGAGTCACCAGTTCACATACAAGAGTGGACACCATGCAACTCAAGTAGACTTCCTTCTAGTAAGGAAAGAACATTGAGGTAGAGTCAAATATTGCAAAGTCATCTTAATTGCACCACTTGTGGCCACAGTCGGCTGCAAGAAGTAGTTAAACATTCAAAGGTAAACCGAGAGTAGGCAGAAAATTTGGAAGCTTACTAGAGTGAAAGCACAGTGGTTCAGGCACATGTGCAGGAATGCAGAAGACAATCTGGTTAAGATTTCAGAGAAACAAGAAGAATGCAAGAATAAATTAGGGCATTCAGCTAAGAGATGGATTGTGTGAAAAGACTTGAAATAAGCATGACTGTAGAAGGCAGGAAAGTGGCACTGAACTGAGAGATGGTGGCTGCTGTTGCTACAATTGGACCCCATATAGAAAGTAGAAGTATGGGAGGGGGAGGAGGATGCACAGCACTGCAGTGTTGGATCATTTCTGGTGACAGGTTAACACAGCAACTCTTGCATAATGTTTTCAGAAGTAGGTTTTCAAGCTCTGTGCACAAAGTGAAGGTATGTGCTGCTTAACGTCAGGGGTAGGTTTTATCCCATGGAACATTAAGCGGCGCGAACATTAAGCCAGCACCCCATACTGTATTGTGCTTTAACATCGATCTGTATAACAGCAGATTGCATTTGTCTTGGTTAGTAGAGTATGGACGTAAATGCGATCGGACTTTGTGCAGAAGGATGTTAAGCAGCGCACACCTGTATAGGTGTCTCCACGAAGGACTGACTAGTGAGCAGTTTGCTGCTTATGATGACATTGCTGCTTACCGTGTATTAGGGATGTTTGTGTAAAACAGCCTTTTGTATGACTTAACTAATGATGTTAGTTGTCCCATCTCACCTTTCGTTCTTGCTGTTTGGTTTTGGAGCCGAGGATTGCCTACTTCTGTAGCTCAAGAGCTATTTACTGGCTCAAGGCTAACCCTTATCCCAGAATGCCCAGCATCAGCTACCCTGAACTCGTTTGCCACTTCAGCTGTGAGGTTGCTTTGTTACTGGCTCAGGATTAGTGTCATTTTTTTTCTATTATGTATGATTGTTCTTAAAATTTGTCAAGTTTTTGTCTAGATATAGTTCTTTATCTCTTATCGCCTTTCCTTGTGTGTTGTAGCTTTGTTGGCTGTCGCTCCATATCTCGCAGGCCTTCTCTTTCCCCTGAACTTGTTTAAATTAGAGAGTCTCCCCCCCCCCCCCCTTAGGACAGCCATTTAAACTGGAGGCTTTCCTTTCTGAACCTTAACTGTAAAAAAAAAAAAAAAAAAAAAAAAACTTTTTTTAGTAAAGTAGTGTAGCCACAGTCACCCTTATTACGAAGTGAACACAGTCATCACTCTTCATCCCACTCCTCTCAATCCTCCAGGTTATCGGATCAAGACGTGGAGAGAGTAGTCAGGAGGTTGCTTAAATCACAGGCCCTTGCGAAATTACTTTCCAGCCCACCTCAGCAGGTTGCGACTCCATCCACCTCCATCTCCATTCCTCCTCCGACTACACTTAGTTCGGAGCTGGAGAACATGGACGCACTGATAGTAGAACTGACCGTGCCGATCACCTCCTCTGTTCCGACGTCTGCTCCGATCACCTCGATTGTTCGTCCATCAAGGGATCTGGGCGCCGAAACTCTTTCATCGGCTCCGTGGGGGGAAGTGGCGTCGGTCCCTTGTCTGACCCCCGCTCTTCCTCTCGGAGCTTCGGCGCAGGTGAGTTTGCGGCCTCGGAGCAGTCGCCCTCGATGCGGAAAAGGATTCCCGTCTCTTCGGAGCCCGAGCTTTCTTTGTCTTGGGATCATGACGCCTTCGAGGTCATGTGGAGTGTGCTGTCCCCTGAAGCAGCCCTATTGTCAGCCTCATCGGCTCCTTCTCTTGTGGTGCCTTTGCCAACCTCTGCTCCTCCGGCCCAAAAGCGTAGGGAACCTCTGCCTCAGGACACCCCATTGGGTGACCCCTCTTCTTCTGAGGCCTCCCCTGATCGCTCAGAGGAGCCTCCTCGGAAGAAATGCAAGAGGAAGTACCTAGACACCACTGAGTCTGTCACCTCAGATACAGACTTGGATGAATCGGAAGGGTCCCCCTCTGAACAGGTTTCCTTTTCGGACATCCTTTAAATGCTTAGGCAGAGGGGTGGCTGGTCTTCCCTAGCCCCTACCGAGGGCGAGTCTGTATACCTGGAGGCATTTGGTTCCCGACCCTCCACCTCCTGGGTGTCTCCACCTTTCAATCCACTCATGTCTGTAGTGGCTCGAAAGGCTTGGTCAGCTCCGGATTCTGTGGAACCTACTCCGAGGAGACCAAATAAGTTCGTAACAGCCCCCCAGGACAAACAATTTCTCTCCAAAGGTGTGCCAGTTGATGCCATGGTGGTAGCAGCAGCCACCAAGAAAGAGTTAGCAGAAACTTCTTCATCTGTCCATCCACCAAACAAAGAGTCTAGGACGATGGACAGATATGGGAAGCAAAGGTTTTCCTCAGCAACCTTCTCAATGAGGTCCCTGCATTATTTCTCTCATTTTACACGACTTCAAAGGGATCTCCTAAAAGAGTTTAGAGATACCCTACAGGATCCTACAGCTGAGGGAGCATCAGCCAAAATAGCTTCCCAGCTTGCGACTCTTAATTCTATAGTCAACTCCTCCATGAGGCTGATTTCCTATGCAGCCGATGGAGGGAGCAGAGCCGCAGGTACAGGAGTGGCTGTCAGGAGACATGCTTGGCTGCGGCTGTGTCAGTTTGTGGAACCCTTTCAGGCATCCTTCACAAATACTCCCTTTGGCTCCTTGCTTTTTGGGTTTCAGGTGAAAGACACGCTTACCGGGTGCGAGCAGGAAGGCAAGAATCTCTCTGCCATGGGAGTCCGTTTTTCCACTCCGAGCAGACCAAGGTCAGAAGGGTGGAAAGATGTGGTTTTGGAAGTCCCAGGGACCCTTGCCTGACGCAAGTGATTTTTCTCCCAGGGGCAGAGGGGGAAACAATGGCAGACGCCGCCCTCGTGGCAGAGGGGGACTGCAAAATCAGGATGACAAGAGAAACTTTCTCTGCCAAACCCTTCCAGCATCCCTGACTGGTTGCCTGACTGCTCATCTCTGGTGGCAGTCGGGGGGAAGACTCTCCCTGTACCCAAAAGCCTGGCAAAATATAACGAGAGACAAGTGAGTACTATCTATCATATCCGGAGGTTACAAAATCCCTTTCATCAACCCCCTCTAAAGTCAAAAAAGTCCATCCCAGATGTCCCACCCAAAGGGATCAAGCAGTTATTCAAGTTTCAAAACTGCTAGAAAAAAGAGCCATTCAGGAAGTCCCCGCAGACCAACTAGGATCTGGAACTTACTCAAGATTCTTTTTGGTACCGAAAAAGACAGGGGAATGGAGACCAGTACTGGATCTCGGGAGATTGAACAATTCTGTACAAAAAGAAAAGTTCCGGATGGTAACACTGCAGTCCATTCTCCCCTTCTGGGTCAGGACAACTGGATGTGCTCCATAGATCTTCAGGATGCGTACTACCATATCAAAATGGACAGATGCTCCAGGAGGTTTCTTCGCTTCCGGGTAGGGGTCAGTCATTATCAGTTCAGAGCTGCGCCCTTTGGTCTCACCACAGCCCCCAGGGTGTTCACCAAATGTTATGGCAGTAGTCACGGCTCACCTGAGACGTCAAGGATTCCATGTGTTTCCCTATGTAGACAACTAGCTCCTAACTGCTACCATCAGGCATCCACTTAAGAGGCGTGGGATTATACAATATCAACCTGCACCCAACTAGGCATTACAGTAAATTTAGAAAAATCTGCCTTGTTGCCCTGTCAATCTGTTACATATATGTAGGAGCAGAATTAAACACAAAACAGATGTTTGCAAGGTTACCTCAGGAAAGAGTTTTCTCTACTCGCCAACAAGTGTCATTTCTAATGCAGAGCAGAAAGGTCCAAGTCAGACATGTCCTGCAAGTTTTAGGCTCCATGGCAGTTGCCATTCTTGTACCATTAGCGCGTTACCACATGAGAGTCCTTCAGTGGCTTCTTTTCACGCAGTGGTCCTTCCAGGAACTACCCATGTCTCACATCCTGATTACAGAAACATGCAAAAGATACCTCTCTTGGTGGATGGTCTCCCCACTGGTGACTCAGGGCAGACCTTCCATTCAACCCCCTCCGGTAGCCACAATGACCATGGACGCCTCCTTGATAGGGTGGAGGGGCATTATCCAGGCAGCACAGTCCAAGGCATTTGGCAACCTCACGAGTACCATCTGAATAACAATGTCCTAGAGATGAGTGGTGCTCCTAGCGTTGCAAGCTCTTCAAGACTGTCTTCCTTTCGGGACTATTGCGGTCCAAATAGACATGTCATTTGTGTGGTACATCAACAAGCAGGGCGGGACCAGGTCCTACCCCTTGTGTTGAGAAGCCCTCAGGCTTTGGCAATGGGTGATTTCCTCCCAACGTTTTCTGACAGCAACGCACATCCCTGGGAAATCCAACGTAATAGTGGACAGGCTCAGCAGGGCTATCCTCATGCCTCATGAGTGGTCTCTGAATCAGGAAGTTTTGGACCTTATCTTCCGCAAATGGGGCCAGTCTTGCTGCGATCTATTTGTCACCCCCCTCAACAACAAATGCAACAGCTACTTCTCCCTGCTTCCTCTTCTAGGTCAAACTCCCAAGGAAGCTCTAGTCCACGATTGGCCTCAGGGACTCCTTTATGCATTTCTCCCTTTTCCCCTAATTCCAAGACTCATACAGAAAGCAAAATTGTTGGGTTGCAAAATGATCCTCATTGCCCCCTATAGGCCTCGACAGATATGGTTTCCATTCCTGTACCTTCTAGACCAGCCTTGGGTTCTGAACCCAGTGCCAGATCTGTTGATTCATCAGTCAGGCGGGTTACACCAATCTCTTCAGACTCTCAAGCTCACAGCTTGGTTTCTCCACTTCCTACCTTAGCCAGGCTTCCAAGTATCTCCCCAGCAGTTCACAATATTATTTTACCCTCCCATAAGTCAGCTACGAGAAAGACTTATGCTAGCAAATGGAAAAGATTTTCTTACTGGGCAGAATCTAGAAACTTCGACCTCTTCAGCCCCATTCCATCAAATTCTAGAATTTCTAGCAGAGCTTTTTCAGTCGGGTGCAGCTGCTGCTACCATCAGGGTACAACTGGCTGCCATGTCTAATTTTCATATTGGAATTTTTATTTCTAGCATAATGTCTTATAAGCTCTGCAAAGCCTTCATGAGAGTAACATCTCTTCTTAGACCCCCAGTGTGAGGGATCCACCTCCTCCTCGGGATCTCAATTTAGTTTTGACTTCTTTGATTCTGCCTCCCTTTGAACCAGCAGCTTCATGTTCCTTAAAATTTCTTTCTTGGAAAACACTTTTTCTGGTTGCTATTACCTCAACTAGACACGTTTCTGAACTCCAAGCACTCTGTGTTCATCCTCCATATATGGTGTTTCACAAAGATAGTTTCTCTTAGAACCAACCCATCCTTCATACCAAAAGTCTGTTCAGAAAACAATTTAAATCCATCGATCTCCCCGTCTTCTTTCCCAGTTATAGCAACAAGGCAGAATACAGTCTTCAACTGGATGTGCACAGACAATTACGTTTTTACCTCCACAGGAACAAAGAGCTAAGAAAGTCTGACCCAATTATTTCTCTCCTATGCTCACAATAAGCAATGCCTTCCAGTTTCTAAGGTGACCTTATCCAAGTGGTTGTTTGACACCATTGCCTTTATTTATCAGTTAAGGCATAAACATCTATCAGCAAAACCAAAAGGTCATTCTACTAGAGAATTGTAGCCTTTCAGTCTAAATTGCCCATAGACTCAATTTGTGCAGCTTCCACTTGGGCAAACCCTCCTACCTTTATCTCTCATTACAAAGCAGGGCTTCCTTTGGTTCCACTGTTCTGAAGAGTCTGTTCCAATGAGCCACCCGGGATCTTTAGGTGCTAGGGAAGCTGTCCCAAACAGCAAGAACGAAGGTGAGATGGGACAACTTAACATAAAGAAGTTATCTACCTACCATAACGTTCCATGTTAGTTGTCCTTCATCTCGCCTTCCTTCTTGCATCCCCCCCTCCTTTCCCCTTCCCGGAGGTTTGAGAGGAGTTCACTATGGTTTCCAATAACAAACAAGAAGCCAAAACTGGTAAAATTCACAAAACAACAAGGATTCCAAACTGATAAAAAATTAATTTATTCTATCTTAGCGCCTCGGCCACAACAGCCTTCAACGAGTACAAATTTAATGAAAACACACTCGCATATATATACATTAAATAATCATTCAATTAAATACAAACAAAGACACAATAAAAACTAAATAGCATGAAATTTAAAATAAACTTCTCCATTTAACTTCTCTGTTTAAGCCCATCGGTGACAATGTATTAATTTCAGTATAAATACAATTTCTTTATAGTGCAAAATAGTTTTAAGTAATCCCTCATCCCTCCTTCTTAATGAATACTTGTTCAAGAATAGTTGCTTGCAATAAATTAACATTTCTATTATGTTTTTCTGAAGTGCAATAAGCAGGACAATACTGATTTAATGTTTAAAGATCGCTGGTTAGCTGCGGCACATACTTGTGCCATGGAATGGGTTAATATTCTGGTAGAAAGGGAAAAGTTATTGCATATGAAGTTAAAAAATGAATTAATGAGATGCATATGCAATTATTGAATCAAGTAGGTGATTCTAAGATTAATGACATTTTCAAAAATTTGAAAGAGAAACTAAATTTGCAAATGAACAAGTTCATCTCAAGTTACATAAGATCAAACGAGACAATCGTGATTACGGAAATGGGCGGGCGCTTCTTTGGAGAAGTCAACAAAGTTTCCGTTCAGGACAGACTGGGAAAAGAAGTAACAAAAAACAATTGTCTGTTTCTTTTGCTGCCTCTGATAGTATAGGTTTTACCACCGATTCAGAGGGTGAAGTACATGACTTTCCCCCATTGCCCGTTGCACAAGAACCTGAAGTCCATCAACAGCGTTTTCGCCAGAATGAAGAAAATGCCAAAAGAGGAAATAAGAAAAAAGGAATTGGTTTCAATTCTGCAGCAAGTGAAGGACAATCTAAACAAACATAAATGAGGTAGATGGAACTGAATTGAGTAATGCTGAAACTTATTCTACATCTGAAAATTTTTCAAATGTTAATTTATCTGGATGTGCTGTAACGGATGAGCAGATTGCTGTTCTCTGTTTGGGTTTAAAATTTGTACTTACTGTTTCACCTCGACTCTATTTAATTAAACAAGAATTTTTTAAATGAGAAAATTGCATTTAAAATGTTTTTTGCACAAGGGGATGAGCGGTTGAGTAAACATAGTATGTTAAGTTGTCTATCTCGCCTTCATTCTTGCTGGTTGGGTTCGGCTCCGACTCTGCTATCTTCAAAAGCTCGAGAGCTGCTTACTGGCTCGAGGCCACCCCCTATCCCATGATGCCTGGCGCTAGATACCCAGATCTCATTTGCCGCTTCTTCTGCGAGGTTGTTCTACTGGCTCAGGTCGTATAAAACTTAATATTTACTCGTTTTTTTTTCTGTCATAAAACTGTTAGTTTTAGTGTAGAATTCCTTTTTTAGATGGAACTATTGCATTTTAGTGTTTATCTGAATTCCCTTTTCTGTCTTCAGAAACTCATTTTAATTAGAGAGTTCCCCTCCCCCTTTTCTACCCTTTCCTTACCTCAAAAGTTTTCCATTTAAATTAGAGAATAACCTTTTTTTTCTCTTTCAAAAAAAAATATATATATTGTTTATAGTAACTGTTAGCTGGTTTAGTTATATTTAGCTATAGTCTTGGTAATAATAGTTATACTTGATTGTGGTAACTATAGCTTTAACCTTTCAGTGTGTGTTTTCTTGGTTTCCTTTCAGGATGTCCAAGGATCCCAAGCCGTCCGGATTCAAGAAGTGTGACTCATGCTGTCAGAAGATCTCTGACAGATGGGCACACTTCTTGTGTTTATTGTCTGGGTGTCGTGCACCTGTAGGACTCTTGCTCAATTTGCCACGCATTTAGTCCCAGAGTCCTGCAGGAGTGCAAAAATAAGTTGATCTTGAGGGGTTTACTTAAGCCCCAAGATTCGCCTGCTAAGGCTCAGCCTGTGAAATCTTCTAGACCACCTAAACCTTCAGCTCCCAGTTCGGAGCCGTCGCTGGGTGAAGCTGTACCATCTGTCTCTGTTCCGGCTGGAACCGATGTTCCTCCCTCCCAGTCGGCTCCGACACGTTCCTCAGAGCCGTCTGGGAGTCAAAAAAAGATCTAGGTCTCCTTCTCTGGAGTCGATGCGTTCGGCTCCTAGATCACCTTTGCTGCACTCTGAGCATAGTCACAGCTCATCCCACTCTTCTTGGTCCTCGAGACTTTCAGACTATGACGTGGAAAGAGTGGTCAGTAGACTGTTAAAATCGCAGGCCCTAGCAAAAATGTTGCCCAGCCCCCCTCATCAGGTGTCTGCTCCTCCCATGTCTGCAGATATTCCTCCTCCAACTCCTCCTTTGAGCTCAGAGCTGGAATTCGTTGGGGTTCGAGTCATGGAACTGTCGGCTCCGATACCTTTTCCTTCAGTTCTGTCTGCTCCGATCCCGTCCATGGTGCCGTCCCTAGAGGAATCTGGGTGCTAGGACTCCCTCGTTGGCTCTGAGGGGGCGAGTGGCATTGGACCCTTGTCCGACCCTGTTCTCCTCCTCGGGGCTTCGGATCAGGTGAGCTCGGCTCCCACATCAGCCTCGGAGCCGTCCCCCTTGGTGCGGAGAGGGATTCCGATTTCTTTGGAACCGGAGCTCTCTCTGCATCCGGGCAGGGACGCCTTCGAGGTGATGTGTGCTGGCCCTGGAGTCAGCCCCACGATCGACCCCATCAGCTCCTCCCCCTATGGTGCCTGCGTCAGCCTCTGCCCCTCTTCCAGACCCCAAGCGTGGGGATCCGGCGCTCCAGGACACCCCTTTGGGTGTATCTTCCTCTTCCGAGGCCTCCCCTGATCATTCAGAGGAGCCACCTCGCAAGAGGAAATGCAAGAGGAAGCATATTGACTCCCCTGAGTCTGTCAGCTCAGATACCGACTTGGAGGATTCGGAAGGGTCACCTAGATCCCCCTCTAAAGATGTCTCCTTTTCGGACATCCTTGAGATGCTTAGGCCGAGGAGGAACTGGAATACCCTAGCCACTTCTGAGGATGAGTCTGTATTCCTGGATGTGTTTGGCTCCCGACCTTCCACCTCCTGGGTGTCTCTGCCCTTCGACCCACTGATGTCTGTCATGGCTCGAAGGGTGTGGTCGGCTCCAGATTCTGTGGAACCAACCCCTAGGAGACATGCTAAATTCATAACGCCACCAGATGACAAACAATTCTTGACTAAGGGCGTCCCCGTTGATGCCATGGTGGTAGCGGCGGCCACAAAAAAGGAGTTGGCTGAAATTTCTTCATCCGTTCATCCTCCTAATAAGGAGCCTAGGACGATGGACCGATACAGGAAGCAGATGTTCACTTCAGCGACCTTCTCCATGGAGTCCCTGAATTATTTGTGCCACTTCACCCGTCTTCAAAGGGCTCTCCTTAAAGAGCTTGGAGATGCCCTCCAAGATCCATCAGCTGAGGGGGCCCAGGCTAAGATAGCTTCCCAGCTGGCGACTCTAAATTCAGTGGTGAACTCCTCCATGAGGTTTATATCTTATGCGGCCGATGGTGTGAGTAGAGCCACAGGCACAGGCGTTGCCCTGAGGAGGCATTTTTGGATGCGGCTGTGTAACTTTGCAGAACCTTTCAGAGCATCTTTAACCAATACCTCCTTTGATGGATCCGCTCTTTTTGGATCACAGGTGAAGGATACCCTTACCAGGTGTGAGCAGGAACGCAAGACTTTCTCTGCAGTGGGAGTCTGTTTTTCCACTCCTTCCAGATCCTATCCCAAGGGTCAGAAGAATGGAAAGATGTGGTTCCGGAAATCTCTGGGAGCCTTGCCGGACACACGTGGTGAATTTGCATCCAGGGGCAGAGGAGGGAACAATAACAGATGCCGCCCCCGTGGCAGAGGGGGTCCGCAAAACCAGGGCAGCAGAGAGTCCTTCTCTGACAAGCCCTTTCAGAATCCCTGAAGGGTTGCCGACTGCCCACCTCTGGAGGCAGTCGGGGGAAGATTATCACTGTACCCAAAAACATGGCAAGATATAACTCGAGACAAGTGGGTACAGTCCCTTGTATCCGGAGGCTACAAAATTCCCTTTCTGCACCCTCCCTTACTGTCAAACAAGTCCCTTCCAGATGTTCCACCCAATCTAAGGGATCAAGCAATTCAAGGAATTTCAAAACTGCTAAGAAAGAGAGTCATCCAGGAAGTCCCAGCAGAACAGCTAGGATCCGGAACTTACTCCAGGTTTTTTTTTATATCAAAAAAGACAGGGGACTGGAGACCCATTCTGGTTCAGCAGACTAAACAAGTCTGTCCGAAGAACTAAGTTTCGGATGGTCATGCTACAGTCCATTTTACCCTTTCTGGGTCAGGACAATTGGATGTGCTCTGTAGATCTTCAGGATGCGTATTACCACATCAAAATGGGCAAGCGCTCCAGAAGATTCCTCCTCTTCCGGCTGGAAGCCAGTCATTATCAGTTCAGAGCTCTGCCCTTTGGTCTCACCACAGCCCCCAGGGTGTTCATCAAATGTATGGCAGTAGTTACCGCTCATCTCTGACTGTTAGGATTCCAGGTGTTTCCATATCTAGACGACTGGCTCATCACTGCTTCCACCAGGCATCAACTTCTGCTAGCCAGAGACTACACTATCCAGACTTACTCCAGGCAAGGTATCTCAATAAATTTTGAAAAATCTGCATTGTCGCCCTGTCGGTCTATCACCTTTATATGCGCAAATTTAAATACAAAAGACATGTTGGCGAGCCTTCCACCAGACAGAATACAAGTGATTCGCCAACATGTACAGGTTTTATTAGCATGCAAAAGAATTCAAGCCAGGTTCGTCCTCCAGTCTCTAGCTCTCATGGCAGCAGCGATCGTACTCATTCCTCTAGCTCGTTTTCACATGAGAATTCTCCAGTGGCTTCTTTTCACCCAATGTCCTTTTGGCAGCTTCCTATGTCTCACATGATTATGATCACAGAAGCATGCAAAAAGCACATTGCATGGTGGATAGTCTCCACATCAGTGCCCCAAGGCAGACCTTTTGTCCCACCACCTCCAGTTGCTACGGTAACTAAGGATGCCTCCGTGATCCGGTGGGGGGGGGGGCATTATCAGGGCAGGACAGTCCAAGGCATCTGGCAACCTCACCAGTACCATCTGCATATAAACGTCTTGGAGATGAGGGCCGTGCTTCTAGCATTGCAAGCTCTTCAGGATTCTCTTCCTACCAGGACCATTGTAATTCAAACGGACAATATGTCGGTAGTATGGTACATCAACAAGCAGGGCCGAACCAGGTCTTATCCCCTATGTCGAGAGGCACTCAGGCTCTGGCAATGGGTGATCTCTTCCAAATGGTTTCTGATCGCAACGCACATCCCTGGGATGTCCAACATCATAGTAGACAGGCTCAGCAGAGCGATTCTCATGCCTCACGAGTGGTCTCTGAATCAGGTAGTTGCGGACCAAATCTTCCGCAAATGGGGTCAACCTTGCTGCGACCTTTTTGCCACTCCCTTCAACAGCAAGTGCAGTAATTTCTTCTCTCTCCTTCCACTTCCCGGACATTCACCCAGAGACGCTCTTGTCCACGATTGGCCTCAGGGACTTCTTTATGCATTCCCTCCATTTCCCCTAATTCCCAAGCTAATACAGAAAGCTACCGCATTGGGTTGCAAAATGATCCTCATTGCTCCTTACTGGCCTCGACAGATATGGTTCCTGTTCCTGCATCCATCATCTTCTCGAGCCTTGGACTCTGGACCTAGTTCCAGACCTCCTGATCCATCAATCGGGCGGGCTGAATCAATCCCTGCAATCTCTCCAGCTCACTGCTTGGTTGCTCCCCTTCCAACATTAGCCAGGCTTCCTGAGATCTCCCCCTCTATGCGTGAAATTATCTTATTGTCGCACAAGTCTACGACTAGAAAAACTTACGCTAGTAAGTGGAAACATTTTTCTTCCTGGGCAGAGGCCAAGAGTGTAGACCCTTTTTCAGCCCCTGTACACCATATTTTGGAATTTCTTGTGGAACTCTTTCATGCTGGTTCTGCTTCCGCTACAATGAGAGTTCAGTTAGCTGCAATTTCAAATTTTCACATTGGCCTGTCTGAAAATAATATGTCTCATAAGCTATCTAAAGCCTTTCTCAAAGGAACCACTCTGCTCAGGCCCCCAGTGAGAGATCCTCCTCCTTCGTGGGATCTAAATTTGAATATTAATCGTGTGACACTGCTGCAGTTATTACACTTGGGTTATCCTGCCGTCAGGCGGTTCCCCAGTCGGCCTGAGTTCCAAAGTCTAGGTCCGGCGTCGGTTGCCGTCGCTTCTTCCCAGACGTCAGTGCACCAGGGGGATAAAAGATGCAGCCGACGCCATTTTCTTCAGTCTTGCCGCGCGATGCCCGAAGCAGAAGCAGTTTGCAAGTGCCGGTCGGCCGACTCCTGAGATTTTCATACCGAATCCACAACCGAAGTCTTCTAAAAAGCTGACTACCCCGTTGGGGAAATTTTTCTTGCCTCAGACCGATGTCAGTAAAAGTTAATTGTATTTCTTGTGGGAAGCAAATACCTCATAAGGATTTCCACTCCTGCTGTATCCCATGCCTAGGCCCAGACCACGACGTCACTGGTTGTCGGTTTTGTGCTAGGTTTAACAAGCGCACTATTAAACGTCTGTTTGATTTTGCTCTACATTATTTTGGCAGAAAATTTAATTACACTATGCCGTCGGAACTTCCGACGACCGGAATTCATAAAAACCGCAAGGACAGGCATCCGAGGCCCAAGACTGACGACGAGGCCTCTTCTAGGCCGGTCCTCTGGTTTTCAGCGAGGTGCCTACACAGCCCCTGATGACCACTTCAGTAGAACCACAGACCGCCTCCGACTCCCACGTGGAGCTGGCTGGGCCTTCGGGCGCTCCTGCAATTCAAATTACCAAGCTTAATCCTACAGAGGGAACCGAAGTAGCTGAACAATCCACAGCTTCAGAGGGTGTTTTCAGACCTACCCAGTTAACAAACCCTCTAAGTCCAAGCTTCTCATAAAAGCAAAGAAACAGACACAGCAATCTCCAGGGCAGACTTCGTGCCTAAGAAACAAATGCTAAAAATGGCCGAAGACCTAATCACCCTGATCAGGGGTTCCCCAACCCCCTCCAGATAAAAGGCCCAGACAAGAAGCAGACTATGAATCTTCAGACCAGGTGTCCATTTCCTCTGACTCATCCTCAGACCTAGGGTATTCCTTACCCCCTTATGAGGATTCTGATGCTGAGGAATCCATTCCATCAGCCTCTCCGCCTGAGAACTACTCCTTTGGGGGAGACCTTACATACCATGAGGGAGCATTTCCACTGGGAAGGCCAGGATTACTCAGAATCCAAGAAAAGGCTCAGAGACTTCCTTTTATTGCCTCAACACAGATCCCTTGCTATTCCGCCAGTGTTAGATATTGTGGATGATGCATATACTGAATGCAGCTTAAACCCTGACTCCTTACCACCAGCCCCAGTTAAGCCAGATAGATATTAAGAGTCCCTGACTCTCTCAAATATCTATACAAAAGCCCTGTTGCTGACCCTGAAACTATTTCTCAGGGACCCAAAAGGGATTAAGGCCTCATCAGCTAAAAACTCAGTCCCCTCTGACAGAGATTCTAGAGCATTAGACAGATGGGGCAAAAAAGTTTATACATCTGCAACTTTAGCCATGAGAGCCTTAAATTGCCAGTTTCACATGCTAAAATATCAGCAATTTTTAATGGCTCAGTTGAAACAAAAGATGCTTCCAGATTCAGATCCTCCTAATTTGAAAGAAATGCAGGATTTATTGCATGCAGCTGAACAAGTGGGAAAACATACTTTGCAATGTGGTTTTGATTCCTTAGAGGCCACCTGTAGAGCAGCAGTTACAGGTTCTGTCATTAGAAGGCATGCTTGGTTAAGAGAACATACGTTACCAGATCATGTTAAGGCCAAATTACTGGATGCGCCTTTGCAACGGGATGTGTTGTTTGGAGTTAAGGCAGAGGAGGTAATAAAAAAGATGGAAGATAAGGCAAAATCTATGCAAACGGTCAAAGATTTCTTACAGGTTCAACCTCCTCGTTTTAGCAGAAATTGGCCAACAAAAAATAGGTCCTTTCCAGTCACAGATAGACCTCAAAGGGGCAGATATAGTTGTCCAAGAGGTAGAGGACAGACACAAAGCCCTTGCAGACCTCGACAATGGGGTGCACCAGGCCAGAAAGAAGGGGAAGACGGACCTCAACCTTATAAAAAACTCAATGACTACCCACTACAGCTGCCAAACAGCACTCTCTTGGCAGCCCCCTTAGGAGGAAAACGGTCTCTTTTCTATCACAATTGGCATTGCATCACCAAAGACAAATAGGTTCTCAATATCATATCTCAAGGTTACAGGTTCCACTTCCACACTCTTCCAAGGTTAAAAGGAATGCCAAATCTGCCATCAAATCAATGGGCAGAGGCTCAAAAACAAATTACAGCACTCATGGACATGAGAGCTATTCAAAAGGTTACCACCACAAGAGCAAGGACAGGGATTTTACTCGAGACTCTTTCTGGTTCCCAGAAAGGACAATGCCTGGAGACAGATTCTGGACCTTTCTTCTCTGAACACGTACCTGGATATTCCGAAATTCAAAATGTTGACACTACAGCAGCTTCTTCCCATGCTGGGCAAGAAAGCTTGGCTCGTGACTTTGGACCTCAGAGGCATACTTGCATGTCCCTATCAGACAAAACTGCAGAAGATACCTCAGATTTCTAGCAGGTTCAATGCACTATCAATTCTCTGCACTGCGTTTGGCTTATCTACTGCGCCCAGGGTCTTCACAAAGTGCCTGGCACCAGTAATTGCATTTTGCAGGCAAAAAGGAATTCAGATTTACCCATACCTGGACGACTGCCTAATCCAAGCAGAGAGCAAGGACATTCTTTTAAAGCATCTGGCGTACGTAAAAAAGTTAAGTTGCCTAGGGTACACAGTAAACGAAAAGAAATCAAAACTAGTGCCCTCACAACACATAATATTCCTGGGTGCCAGCTTAAACACAACGGCCCAGATGGCTTATCTCACGCCAGACAAGCAAGGACAGCTGACTCAGTATCTTCATTTAATGGCAACAAAGACCCAACTCCCTGCAAGAAAAATTCTGCAGGCCTTGGGCTACATGGCATCTTGCATACTACTAATTCCATATGCCAGACTGCATATGAGGAAACTACAATGGTACCTAAAGAGTGTATGGTCTCAACACTGTCAAAATTTGGAAACTGTTATACCACTAATTCCTTGCCTACAGCAGGAGTTTC
The DNA here is from genome assembly GCF_019279795.1 of Protopterus annectens. Taxonomy (NCBI): domain Eukaryota; kingdom Metazoa; phylum Chordata; order Ceratodontiformes; family Protopteridae; genus Protopterus; species Protopterus annectens. Next base: position 390,762,108 of record NC_056742.1, read on the forward strand.
AATGGTGGGCTCAAGCTTGTCACCTCAACAAGGGACAGCCTTTTACTCAACCCACAGCCAGGCAGACACTGACAACAGATGCATCGGATTACGCCTGGGGAGCACACATGGCAGGAAAATGTATTCAGGGCGAGTGGCCCGCAGAACAAAGACATCTCCACATCAATCAAAAAGAGATGCTAGCTGTACAAAATGCAATGATATATTTCAAGGACCTGCTACATCCAGGGCAACTACTACTAAAGACAGACAACACCACAGTTATATGTGGTACATAAGCAAGGGGGCACCCACTCCTACCCCCTCTGCAGACAAGCCATGAACTTGTGGAACACAGCTTTAAACTACCAAGTTCATCTGCAGTCACAATTCCTGCCAGGAGAGAAAAACACACTGGCAGATGACCTAAGCAGAAAGATCACGGATCCTCATGAATGGCAATTGAGTCCACAAATATTCAGAATGATAGCACAAAAATGGGGTAAGCCGATCTGTTTTGAACTGCCAACTACAGAAATTCTGCACAAGGAGCTACCATCCACAAGCATGGAAAGTGGATGCCCTCTCATTCAGCTGGAAAAAACTACAAGTATACGCTTTCCCTCCTTTACCTTTCCTTCCAAAGGTACTCATGAAAGCCAGGCAGGAAGAGCCAAAGATGATCCTGATTGCACCAGACTGGCCACGCCAGCACTGGTACCCAATCTTAAAGAACTTAGCACAAGAAACACCCTGGATTTTGCCTCAAATCCCACAGCTGTTGACACAACACAACAATCAGATACTTCACAGCCAGCTAAAGACCTTAAATCTTGCTGCATGGAAAATTCCTTAACCAAGCAAGCATTGCCTCTCTCCAAAGCTGTTATGGATGTCATTCTGGAGGCCAGAAGGCCTAGCACCAAGAAAGCCTACTCGGATAAATGGAAGAGATTCTGTGCCTGGAACCAAGCACACAGCCTTGACCCTCTTGTACCAAACGTTCCTCAGCTACTTCAATACTTAACTGAGATGCTGGACAAGGGCCTCTCCTTCTCATCCATCAAGATTCATGCCTCAGCCATTTCTGCTCATTACAACACAGATCCACCATTTTTTTTTCAAATCCTTTGCTCAAACAGTACCTTAGAAGGGCTAAAAACATGAGACCGCCCCGTAGAGCACCTGCACCAACTTGGGACCTCAACTTTGTTTTGGAAAAATTAACTTTACCTCCTTTTGAGCCAGCTAACACAGCAGATTTAAAATACATCTCTTGGAAGACTGCTCTGCTACTGGCAATAACATCAGCAAGAAGAGTTTCAGAATTACAGGCACTAATGGCAGTGGAACCTTTCATAATCTTCCACCAGGACAGGGTGTCCTTAAGAACTTAACCCTACGTTTATGCCAAAGGTAGTATCAAGTGTGGCTCTAAACCAAACTATTCACTTGCCAACTTTTTATCCAAAACCACAGAACAAAGGGGAGAGACTACTACATTCCTTGGACATTCACAGACAGTTACGCTTCTACTTGGACAAAACCAATACTTTCAGAAAATCTGAGCAATTATTGGTAGCATATGCTGCAGGAGCACAGGGAAAAGCCATTTCAAAGCAGACTATTTCAAAATGGATAGCTCACTGTGTACGTTTTTGCTATAGCCACCATGGGAAACCTGTGCCTAGCAGCATTAGATCTCACTCCACCAGGGCAACAGCCACTTCAACTGCCTACCTCAGAGGAGTGCCTACCAAGGATATTTTAGAAGCAGCAACATGGAGTTCTGTCCATACCTTCACCAAACATTACCATTTGCCTTTATATTCCAAATCCAGAGCTGGCTTTGCCACTGCTGTGCTGCAGGGCCTTATAGCCACCCCTCATGCCTTATAGATCCATCCTCCCTACCTCAGCTTTGGGATTCCACCCAAGTGTAATGACTGCAGCAGTGTCACGCAATGAACATAGTACAGTTTTGTGCCTACCATAAATGTAGATGTTCGAGTGTAGACACTGCTGCAGTCCAGGTTACCCTTCCTCCTTCCCCTCTTACTTTCTGGTATGTACCTAGCTCTTCTACCCTTATTTCCTAAAGGGAGTATTTGCTGGTAATTAAAAATGGTTGTTTGCTTTTCTATTATATATTTCACTAGCAATTTGCAAGGCCTACCTATTTGGGGGCACCTGACATCTGGGGCAAGAAAAACTGAAGAAAATGGCGTCTGCTGCATCTTGTATCCCCCTGGCGCACTGATGTCAGGGAAGAAGCGACAGCAACCGATGCCGGACCTAGGCTTTGGAACTCAGGCCGACTGGGGAACCGCCTGACGGCGGGATAACCCAAGTGTAATGACTGCAGCAGTGTCTACACTCGCACATCTACATTTATGGTAGGTACAAAACTGTCCTTTTTAGCTTCTCTAATTTTGCCCCCCTTCGAACCTGCAGCATCTTGTTCCTTGAAGTTTTTATCTTAGAAAACCCTCTTTCCGGTATCTGTTACTTCAGCCAGAAGAGTTTCGGAACTTCAGGCTCTTTGTATCCGTCCTCCATACCTAGTGTTCCACAATGACAGGGTTACTCTCAGGACTAACTTTTCCTTCCTAAGGTTTCTTCAGAAAATAACTTGAATCAGTCCGTAGACCTTCCTTTGTTTTTTCCCAGCCACTTCAACAGGGCAGAGTATAAATTGCATCAATTAGATGTTCATAAGCAACTATGCTTTTATTTGCACAGAACTAAGGACATCAGGAAGTCGGACCAACTTTTTCTCTCTTATGCTCAGGGTAAACAAGGTCTTCCAGTCTCAAAAGTAACCTTATCTAGGTAGTTGACTACAATTATCACATTTATCTATCAACTGAGGAGTAAAGAGTTGCCTGTCAAACCAAAATGTCATTCCACCAGAGCTTTAGCCACTTCTGTGGCCTTTCAGGCTAGGTTGCCCATGGAATCTATTTGTGCAGCTGCTATGTGGGCCAACACACATACTTACATTTCACATTATAAAGTGGACGTGGTCTCAAGGAGCAGAGCTGATTTTGGTTCCACGGTTCTGAAGAGTTTGTTCCGATGAGCCACCCAGGATTTTAGGTGCTAGGGACGCTGTCCCAACCAGCAAGAATGAAGGCGAGATAGACAACTTAACATAAAGAAGTTATGTACCTGCCATAACGTTCCATGTTAGTTGTCTTCTTGCCTTCTTTCTTGCGTCCCACCCTCCATCCCCCTATCCTAGTGGACCGAGAAGAGTTCTTTATGGTTTTTCACTGGCTGAGTCTTCTCTGGCAGTTCCTCTCTGCCTAGTAGCCTCACTGGTAGGCCTTGTATATTATAGGATGGGATTCTTTCCTTCTTATGTTGGCAGTTAGACTTCCCAAACGAGATCTGGGTATCTATCGCCAGGCATCATTTGATAGGGGGTGGCCTCGAGTCAGTAAGCAGCTTTTGAAGATGGCAGAGTCGGAGCCAAGGATCGGCTCCGAACCCAACCAGCAAGAAAGAAGGCGAGATGAAAACTAGCATGGAACGTTATGGTAGGTACATAACTTCTTTTTTGAATGTAGTTTTGAAACTGATAGCAATGATAATTTATTTTCTTGCCTATTGGATGCCTTTGATATTTCTACTTCTCCTAATGCTTATTCTTTGTTAAATACCACTGGTATTGATTTTCGGAGCAAATTTATACCTCCCTACATTAATAATACAGTAATACATTTTTCAGAAATGGTGAATTTTTTTGTGCAAGAACTTGTTGATACATGTGATAATAGTGCTTGGCGATCCAATATGACTAAAAATGAATGGTTTGCTTTAAAAAGTCTTATGAACAGGACTGATTTAATTAAGCCTTCTGATAAAGGCAACAAAATTGTATTGCTTCATTACACTCAATACTATAATATGTGCATGCAACATTTAAATATTTCAACTTATGAAGTATGTGAAATTGAATGATATTTGAATGCCATGAATGATTTTACATTATTAATTGAAAAGGGTGTGCATTTGGGTTATTTTTCTCAAAAAGATGTTGACACCAAATTTAATTTGGAAAATTGTAAGTTAGCTACTTTTTATTGTCTTCCTAAACTACACAAAAAATTTACAAATCCTCCTGGATGCCCTATTGTTTCTGCTGTTAATTATTTTTTACAGAACATAGGTATTGTGATACATGGTTATTTGTTACCTTATGTAGAAAGGACTTGAGTCTTGTATAAAAGATTCTTTTGATTTTATTGAGAAAATATCGAATATATTTTGGACGGAGAATATGTTTTGGGTTACCATGGATGTGGTTAGTTTATATACGAATATTAGACTTAGTGATGGAGTATGAGCTTTACATTACTTTCTTGGAGACAGTCCCACTTCACATTGCATTATTGATTTAACTCATTTTTGCTTATTGAATAATTTTTTTAGTTTCAATGAGGAGGTTTATCATCAATTAAAGGGCATGGCTATGGGGACACTATTTGCCCCCATGTATGCCAACCTTTTTATGGCCAAATTTGAGTTGGATTATATTTATACTAATACAGTTGTACATCATGGTTTGTTGCATTTTCAATGCATTGATGATTTGATTTTTTTATGTAAAGGGGGACTAAATCAAGTATCAACTTTTTTTACTGAAATAAATGACAATACATGTAATATAAAGTTTGATGGTTTACAGTGTGGAACTGAAGTTAATTTTTTGGATATTCATTTATCAGGAGGGAAGGATGGTCACGTTACTACCACAGTTCATCGTAAATTTTTAGATGGCAACCAATATTTATTTGTGACTAGTTGCCATCCGTCCCATACATTGAAATCTTTACCTTATGGGGAAATTATTAGGTTATCTAGGTTTTGCAATGATGATGCAGATCTAGAGAAACAAATTAATCAGTTATTAGAAATGTTTTTGTGGAGGGGTTATAGTAAAATTTAATTTGTGAATCAGTTGATAAATTAATACAGTTAAATTTGAATAAAAAAATTGATAGCAGAAACAAAATTACAGAAGTTAATAATTTTACTTTTAGGGCTGAAGTACCAAAGAGGACTAATAAACAACAAAAAAATCTTTTTTGTGACCACTTTTAATTTGCAAAACCAACTTGTAACCAAAGAAAGTATGTAGAATCAGGAGCCAACTTAAAAATTAGACCAGGAATTTATTTAACAAGACACTCGATCCACATAAAGTATGCTGGAATCCAAAAGTACACCATCTGATGAAGTCCAGTTTTGTGATAAAAACGTAATTTTATTTGAGCAGTGTTAATGTGTGGTGTACTTTTGGATTCCAGCATACTTTATGTGGATCGAGTGTCTTCTTAAATAAATTCTTGGTCTAATTTTTAAGTTGGCTCCTGATTCTACATACTTTCTTTGGTTACAACTTTTAATTTATTAAGTGTTGAGATTTGGGACCTTATTAAATATTATTGGAAATTCTTGTTACGAGATGAATTTTTACATAAATTCATTTCTGATGTTCCCTACATAGCTTATAAGAGAGGACAGAATCTGGGGGATAAATTAGTTAAAGCATATTATGTCTCTCCAGTGATGAGACCTGTCCTTTCTTTATCAACTTATGGCACTATACTATGTTATAATCGTAATGTTTTTTTTCTATTAGACTTAATTTTTCCAGGATTAATGGAAGAATATTTAGACCACATAGTTGTTTTACGTGCCATACAGCAGGTGTGATTTATTGTCTTAAGTGCCCTTGCGACTCTTTCTATATTGGGGAAACAAAAAGAAAATTTAGAATTAGGTTGCAGGAACATATTCAAGACATTAAAAGGGGAACCTTAGAAAGTCCTTTAGCATTGCACTTTATAGAAAAACATAATGGCAATGTTAATTTATTGCAAGCAAGTATTCTTGAACAAGTATTTATTAAGAACGGGGATGAGAGATTACTTAAAAGTATTTTCCTCTATAAAGAAACTGTATTTATACTGAAATTTAATACATTGTCACAGATAGGCTTAAACAGAGAAGTTAATTGGAGAAGTTTACTTTAAATTTCATGCTATTTAATTTTTATTGTGTCTTTGATTGTATTTAATTGAATGATTATTTAATGTATATATATATAGGAGTGCGTTTTCATTAAATTTGTACTCGTTGAAGGCTATCGTGGCCGAGGCGCTAAGATAGAATAAATTAATTTTTATCAGTTTGCAGTCCTTGCTGCTTTGTGAGTTCACTATGGTTTCACTGGCTGATTTCCTTTTTCTTGGTTCACCGGCCAGGTAATTTTGTGACCGTTTACTCTGATCTGTTATTTTGGTAAATCAGTTTTAGGTTACTGGTTACTTTATATGTCTACTGTGCGCTATCACAGACGAGATCTGGGTAGCTGACGCTGGGCATTCTGGGTTAGCGTTGAGCCAGTAAATAGCTCTTGAGCTATAGAAGTAGGCCAAGTCGGAGCAGAGGATCGGCTCCGAACCCAAACAGCAAGAAGGAAGGCGAGATGAAGGACAACTAACATGGAACGTTATGGTAGGTACACAACTTTTTTTTTTTTTTTACATAACCATGGTCTCAGAGCCACTCTCAGCAGAGTCCAGCATTAGATCACTTATGATGCCAGTTTACCACTACATGCTGCCAGAAATCCAGACTGTTTTTCAAATAGATGAGTGGCATTGAAGAAATAGCATTTCAGATAAAAAAAAATGTACACATTTCTTTGAGATGTCATCCTAGAGGAGACTACTCTAAGCATTTCTGGTCACACTTCTGAAAAGAAAATTGACATGCCTTCAGTTGCACAGGATGGTAAGCAAGGCCACATTTTCTCTTTGAGGTAGTGGTGGTTGTGTCCTTGTACCATTAATGGTCATTTGTGATAGTGGTGCTTGAAGCCCCCTTTCAGTATTAAACAGAAAAAATATGTGGCAGAGAGGCTGGTACTGTAATTTCATTGTACCAGATTTTAGTTTGCAAGTCTAAAAACCATGGTTTAAGGGCTGCTACTCTTTCAATGAATTATGCTATTTCAAAACACATAAATACCTTGTATAGCAGGCCTTTTGCAAGTGATAAATGTCAAGCTTTTTGACATTTAAGACTGTAGATGAAGTGATGAGCTCAGATGAGAATAGTAATATTTTGGAGAGGGGCGGATTAGTTGTGTGTGTAGCATCCACCATAATTGACTATTTTATCCTTGCTTGAAGAGGAAGGGGAATTGTGAAATTTGTAAATCTTGGCCTCTGACCCACATTCAGGTAATTATGCAAGTTGAGATTTGCTTGCTTGTTATACATGTTAAAGGAAGTACGTTCAACAATAATAGCTGTCTTGTCCTGAAGACTTTTGTTGCACTTGTTCATCCAGGAAGAAAGTTTATTATTTTTGAAAATAGCTTTTAGAATTCCAGTGTAGACACTGATGCAGTATGAATGCCTGCCAATCCTTGTTTTAGCAGGGTATACTGACATGATTGTTCAGAAAAACCGTTAGTAAATTATAAGAAATTTATTTTTCTGCCATACTTCATAGTTCATCACTTAAATGTCGTCAGTTTACCAGTTGTAGTCTTCCCTCCATGGCACCTTTACAAGAAAAGAAGGGGGGCTTCCACCTATTCCTGGAAACAGTTGCCAGATTCCTTTAGGGGACTCATCATAAACTTAATGCAAATATCCTTGTCATCAAAATGCGATGGTAGATATTTGCTCTGCACTTCAGAGGGGGACAGAAACACTTCATCTAGCAGGCTTTTGTGGTAGATGGCAAGCTGCCTGTCTTTTTTAATACTTGGCCAGTAAAAAAATAAAGTGCTAAGCTTGCACTTGATCATTAAAGGACCACTGTGGCTAGAAGAGGAAATGCAGTGCTATGTTCTATACCAATACCTGAAGCCTTCCAAGTACTTTGTGGTAATCTGTGGAAAGGATATGTACCTTATCAGTTATTTACTTTTTATTTTGTGTTCTTTGCAATTAAATCAGCTTATGCAATCTTTTTTTAATGTTTTTAATCAACCAAGTTGAAGTATTTTTTGTGAAAGAGTAAAAATGTTTTTACGTTGTTTCTTATTGTCTTGGCTAACATGCCCATTTAGCTGTGACAGTAAAACTGTTCGGTCTCTGTAGAAATTTGTGCTCTTTAATTTAACAAAGATTTGACAAAGACTGCATCCACAGAGACTCGAGCTTTATGGCATCTTTGAAGGGGAAACTGGGCAGGATTGCATGCGCTGTTATGAGAGCTACACATTTTGTTTATAATGAGTAGTAAGATGATGGAGTCAGCGAGACCCAAGTCCTAAAGAAAGTGTTGCAATGTTTCTTGCCCGGCACAGTGAGGAAGGGGAGAAGTACTCATGTTGCATGTAACAACGTAGGGATCATTTTGTAGGGAAGAAGGTTCATTGTAGGATGGAATGTTGAATTTAGGATGTAGTCTTTAAAACTCAGTCTTTATCAGTATGTTTTGCATTTTAATGTTTACACTTATTTCATTTACAGAAATGAGTCGTCAGACTGCAGCAGCTCTCCCAACAGGTGCTTCAAAGTGTCCACCATCTCAGAGGGTGCCTGCACTTACAGGATCTACAACATCCAACAATGACTTGGCCAGTCTTTTTGAGTGCCCGGTTTGCTTTGATTATGTGCTGCCACCTATCTTGCAGTGCCAGAGTGGCCATTTGGTCTGTAGCAACTGTCGTCCTAAACTTACGTGCTGTCCTACATGTCGTGGCCCATTGGGATCTATTCGTAACTTAGCAATGGAAAAGGTTGCCAACACTGTACTGTTCCCATGCAAATATGCCTCATCAGGATGTGAGGAAACTTTACCACACACAGATAAAGCAGAACATGAAGAGCTGTGTGAGTTCAGGCCTTACTCGTGCCCTTGCCCTGGAGCATCTTGTAAATGGCAAGGTTCTCTAGATGCTGTAATGCCTCACTTGATGCATCAGCACAAGTCTATTACAACTTTGCAGGGGGAAGATATTGTTTTTCTTGCCACAGACATTAACCTTCCTGGAGCTGTTGACTGGGTTATGATGCAGTCTTGTTTTGGTTTCCATTTTATGCTGGTTTTAGAGAAACAGGAAAAGTATGATGGTCATCAGCAGTTTTTTGCAATTGTTCAACTGATTGGAACACGAAAACAAGCAGAAAACTTTGCTTATCGACTTGAACTTAATGGTCATAGGCGGAGGTTAACTTGGGAAGCCACTCCTCGATCTATTCATGAGGGGATAGCCACAGCTATAATGAACAGTGACTGTCTTGTTTTTGATACAAGCATTGCACAGTTATTTGCTGAAAATGGAAATTTAGGCATTAATGTAACTATATCTATGTGCTGAATTAATGAATGTTTCATAGTAAGTGTTTTAAATTGTTATGTTATTTCCAAAAAAAGCTGCCAGAATATACAGACATCTTATCAGTTGACACTTTTGGCATTTGAAAGTTAACGTAAGGGTTGTACTTATGGACTGGTTGCATGTGGTAACACTAATGTATTTAAAAGAAAACTGCAGTAATCCACTGGCATTGCATACACAGGGTGGGGTCTTGTTAAAAAAAAAATAGCTGTGGTTCCACACAATTGTTAAAAAAAAAGAAAAAAAAACCCTGAATAAATTGTTTTGTAAATTGATTGTATTGTTAAAAATTTGTCTTTTTTTTTTTTTTTTTTTTCATTTTGACTGACTGTTTGCATTGCTGCTTCCCCTGGTAAGTCACTACATAGTATTGCTGCTGTGTTTTTTCTGTGTATTGCTAATTTTTATTAACATAGTTTTTCATTAAATAAAATGTATGTTTTCTTTAGTTATGTCTTAAGTATTTTTAACTGTAATTAAACGGTTTCTACTTTTTAAATTAAATACCTTGTTTAGTGTATTTCTTCAGTTATGTCATATGTAGATGTTTTACATCTCCTAGAGAACTGAGTAGTGCAACATCTTGTCGGTGTGTAATAGGAAAACAAAACGTATGTTTATCACTACGGTTACTTCAGGAAATTAATTTGGACCAAATTTTCCAGATAGTGTCCTGCTAATGCCTCATGCATTTAATTCACATGTGCATTACTTTGTACGAATTGTAGTCATTCGGTATTTAGGCAGCCAAACATATATTCATGCAGGAAATGCTAGACTGCCATGCTATACTTTGTTCTTGATTGCTGCTGAACTGAAAGGTTGTAGTTTGAAACGATCACTTGTGATGTATTTGTTCATTAGATTACTGTTGCAGTACAGATGTTAAGTTGTCAATCTCGCCTTCATTCTTGCTGGATGGGTTCGGAGCCGATCCTCGGCTCCGACTCGGCCACTTACTAAAGCTCGAGAGCTTATTTTACCGGCTCGAGGCAACCCTATATCCCATGATGCTAGGCAATAACTCCCCAGAGCTCGTTTGCCACTTTCGCTTGTGAGATGCGTTTTTTACCGGCTCCTGGTAAGTCTTAGATATAGTGTGTTCAGTCACCTTTTTTGAGTAGAATTTTTCTACCTAGTTATTTCTTTCAATAGTTAAGTAACTACCCATAACTTTATTACTTTTTTATACCTTCCTTTTTTTTTTTATCCCTTATATCCCTCCCCCTCCACATTTAGGTTAGGCCTTAAGCCTACCCTTTTCCTGTTTTTTCTTAGGGATCCTGTGGCGTGTTTGGGTGTGTCAGTATCCCTATTAATATTTTATTGTTAATTTATAATTTTCGAGAGTGTGTGTGTGTGTTTTCTGCTACTTTTGTGTAACCCTTGACACTTCTGTCGAAGGAACCTAAAGAAGCTAAGGTCTCAGGCTTTAAGAAGTGTTACTCGTGCTGTCAGAAAATGTCTCTGACAGACGGGTTCACTTCTTGTGTTTACTGCCTGGGACCCCTGCACCTGCAGGACTCTTGTTCAGTATGTCATGCATTCAGTCCAAGAGTCCTGCAGGAGCGCAGGAATAAACTGATACTTAGGGGCTTGTTAAAGCCCGAGGGCTCCCCGACAAAGTCTGCATCTGGGAGGCCCTCGAAGCCTGCAAAACCATCGGCTCCAAGTACTAAGCCTTTGGCTGCTGGCTCCTTGTCTGTGCCTAGGTTGGCTCCGGCTGGAGCCGATCCCTTTGAGTCACAAGTTCCGGTCTCGGCACCACTCGGTGCCGATACCTCTGAGCCCATGCTTGCGCTGTTGGCTCCGGCTGGAGCTGACGTGTCTTCGGCTCCGTTGGCTACATCTAAGAAGAGGTCAAGGTCCCCTTCATTGGAGTCCATCCATTCGGCTCCAAGGTCTCCCCTGCTCTCGGAGCGGAGCCATCGGAGCCGATCTTCTCGGTCGTCCAGACTTTCAGATCACGACCTTGAGAGAGTGGTAAGTAGGCTGTTAAAGTCTCAGGCATTGGCCCAGATTATCCCTAGCCCGTCTTATCAGATGGTGGCTATTTCGACTACACCTATTTTTCCTCCTTTGACTCTCCCTCAGAGTTCGGAGCCGGAGCTCCTCGGAGCCATGACCGTTGCAGCGTCGGAGCCGATACCGCTCCCTTCGGCTCATTCGTCTTTCGCTCCAATCTCCTCTTTGATACCTTCATTGGAAGGATCCGGGCGCCTGATCTCTCTCGGCTCTGAGGGGGCGAGTGGCATCGGACCATTGTCCGACCCCGTTCTCCCTCTCGGAGCGTCGGTGCTGGTGAGCTCGGCCCCGACATCGGCCTCGGAGCCTTCCCTGTCGGTGCGGCCTGGGGTTCCTACCTCTTCAGAGCGGGGGCCCTCTGGCCTTTCTGATAGGGGAGCCCTCGAGGTGATGAGGAGCTTACTAGCCCCAGGGCTTAGTCAACAGTCAGCTCCATCAGCTCCTCCCACTACAGTGCCTGCTGATGTCTCTTCTTACTCTCTTGCTCCCAGACCCAGAGATCCAATGCCTCAGGTTTCCCCACTGGGAATTTCTTCCTCTTCCGAGGCTTCTCCTGACCTGTCAGCGGAGCCTTCGCGTAAGAGGACATGTAAGAGGAAGCATGTGGACTCCCCTGAGTCTATTACATCTGACATCGACTTGGATGAGTCGAAGGGATCCCCAAAGTCCCCCTCTGAGGATGTTTCTTTCTCAGACATCCTGGAAATCCTGAAGCAGAGGGGCAACTGGTCTTCCCTTAATCCTTCCGAGGACGAGTCGGTGTACCTGGAGGCGTTCAGTTCTCGACCCTCCACCTCCTGGGTGTCTCCGCCTTTTGACCCCCTTATGGAAGTAGTGGCTCGGAAGGCGTGGTCAGCCCCAGATTCGGTGGAACCCACCCCTCGGAGGCCATCTAAATTCATTACAGCACCAGTCGACAAGCAATTCCTGACAAAAGGTGTACCGGCGGATGCCATGGTGGTGGCTGCAGCCACCAAGAAGGAACTAGCTGATCCTTCAGTACCTGTCCATCCTCCTAATAAGGATTCTAGGACCATGGATAGGTACGGTAAGCGGATGTTTTCTTCAGCGACCTTTGCCATGCGGTCGCTGAATTACCTGTGTCACTTCACCCGCCTTCAGAGAGATATTCTCAAAGAGTTGGGAGAAGTCTTACAGGATCCATCAGCTGCTGGGTCCCAGGATAAAATAAACTCGCAGCTTGGAACCCTTAACTCGATTGTTAACTCCTCCATGTGTCTGATTTCATATGCAGCCGATGGAGCGAGTAGGGCCGCAGGCCCAGGAGTGGCCTTAAGGCGTCACGCCTGGATGCAGCTGTGTAATTTCGCGGACCCTTTCAAGGCGTCCTTCACAAATTCCCCTTTTGATGGTTCGGCTTTGTTCGGACCTCAAGTGAAAGACACCTTGACCAGATGCGAGCAAGATGGCAAGACTCTTTCTGCCGTAGGAGTCAGTTTCTCCACCCCTTCAAGACCATACCCTAAGGGTCAGAAGGGTGGGAAAATGTGGTTCCGCAAATCTCAAGGAGTCACGTCTGATGCAAGAGGTCAGTTTACCCCCAGAGGCAGAGGGGGTAACAACAACAGACGCTGCCCTAGGGGCAGAGGGGGTCCGCAAAACCAGGGTAGCAGGGAGCCTCTCTGACAAACCCTTCCAGCATCCCTGAGATGTTGCCCGATTGTCCACCTTCGGAGGCAGTCGGGGGAAGATTGTCACTGTACCCAATAGCCTGGCTTTCCCTTACTCAAGACAAATGGGTACAGTCGATCATATCCGAGGGTTACAAAATTCCCTTTATCCAAACCCCAATTCAACAAAAGGGAACCCTTCCAGACGTTCCACCCGGTCTAAGGGAACTAGCAGCATCAGAAATATCAAAACTGCTAGCAAAAAGAGCCATCCAGCCAGTCCCAGCAGACCAACTAGGATCCGGAATCTACTCAAGGTTCTTTTCAGTACCGAAAAAGACAGGGGACTGGAGACCAATGTTAGATCTCAGCAAACTGAACAAGTTTGTAAAGAGAACAAGATTCCGGATGGTCACACTACAGTCCATTCTGCCTTTTCTGGGCAAGGACAATTGGATGTGCTCCGTGGACCTTTAGGATGCATACTATCACATCAAAATTCACAGGTGCTCCAGAAGGTTTCTCTGCTTTCGACTGGGGGCGAGTCACTACCAATTCAGAGCCCTGCCCTTTGGTCTCACTACAGCCCCCAGAGTGTTCACCAAATGTATTGCAGCGGGTTACGGCTCACCTGAGACAGCAAGGATTCCAGGTGTTTCCATATCTAGACGGCTGGCTTCTCACTGCCACCACCAGGCATCAACTTCTCTAAGCCACAGCTTACACCATTCACATTTGCAGAGGGCTAGGAATCTCTATAAATTTCGAAAAGTCTGCCTTATCGCCTTGTCAGTCTATTACCTTTATAGGCACCAACTTGAACACCGTACAACTTTCAGCAAAGTTAACAGACGAAAGAGTCTTAGATATTCAAAACCATGTCCAAGTTCTTCTTCGGAGCAACAAAATTCAGGTCAGGTATGTCCTGAAAGTATTGGTTCTTATGGCGGCCTCCATAACACTTCTTCCCCTTGCACGGTTTCACATGCGTCTTCTACAGTGGATGCTGTTTGCCCAATGGTCTTTTCAGCAACTCCCCATGCACCACAAGATCATGATAACTCAAACTTGCAAAAGGCATCTGTCCTGGTGGATGTTGTCCCCTCAAGTCCATCAGGGCAGACCTTTTGTTCCTCCTCCCCCGGTCGCCACGGTGACATCGGACGCCTCCCTGATCGGGGGGGGGGGGGCATTTTCAGGGCAAGATGGTCCATGGCACTTGGCAACCTTTCGAGCGCCACCTGCACATAAATGTCCTAGAGATGAGAGCAGTGCTTTTAACGTTGCAAGCCCTCCATGACTCTCTTCCCCTAGGAACTATTGCAATTCAAACGGACAATATGTCCGTAGTGTGGTACATCAACAAGCAAGGCGGAACCAAGTCCTATCCCCTGTGTCGAGAGGCACTCAGACTTTGGCAATGGGCGATCTCCTCTCAGCGGTTTCTGATAGCAAGGCATATCCCCGGGAAGTCCAACTTCATAGCGGACAGGTTGAGCAGAGCCATACTCATGCCGCACGAGTGGTGTCTCGAACAATCGGTAGCGGAAGAGATTTTTCAGAAGTGGGGTCTTCCTTGCTGCGATCTTTTTGCTACATCCCAAAACAGCAAATGCCCCGACTTCTTCCCCCTTCCAGGCCATCCCCTCAGAGATGCACTAGTCCAAGATTGGCCTCGGGGACTTCTCTATGCCTTTCCACCTTTTCCTCTAATTCCACAAGTAATTCAGAAAGCAACCGCCTTGAGAGTCAAGTTGATTCTCATTGCCCCTTATTGGCCTCGACAGATATGGTTTCCGTTCCTACATCATTATCTTTTGGTGCAGCCTTGGCATCTGGACCCAGCTCCAGATCTGTTGACCCATCAGTCGGGGCAGCTGCACCAATCCCTACATTTTCTCAACCTCACTGCTTGGTTGCTCCACTTCCGTCCTTAGCCAGGCTTCCTATGATTTCTAATCCCGTCCGGGATATCATAGTAGCTTCCCTTAAATCTTCCACCAGAAAGATTTACACTAGTAAATGGAAACGTTTCTCCTTCTGGGCAAAGGCAAGGAATTTAGATCCTTTTACTGCCCCAATTCATTCGGTCTTAGACTTCCTAGCCGAAATTTTTCATTCAGGGTCTTCTGCCTCTACAGTAAAGGTTCAGTTGGCAGCCATATCAAATTTTCATACAGGCTTATCGGACCACAATATAATGTCCAATAAGCTTTGCAAAGCCTTCCTTAAAGGTGTATATTTACTCAGGCCTCCGATCAAAGATCCTCCACCTCAGTGGGATCTTAATTTAGTCTTAACATCCTTAATTCTCCCCCCCTTTGAACCTGCAGTCTCCTGTTCATTGAAATTTCTTTCATGGAAGACACTTTTCCTAGTCGCCATTACTTCTGCTAGGAGAGTTTCAGAGCTTCACGCCCTCTGCATTTGTCCTCCCTACTTAATCTTCCACAAAGACAGAGTTTCTCTAAGGACTAATCCATCCTTCTTACCCAAGGTGGCTTCGCAGACAAATTTGAATCAATCAATTGATCTCCCATTTTTTTTCCCAAACTATACTAATAGAGCGGAGCAAAAGCTACATTATCTAGATGTTCACCGCCAGCTCTGGTACTATCTGGATAGAACTAAACAAATAAGGAAATCTGATCAACTGTTTTTATCGTATGCAGAAAATAAGAAAGGCCTTCCTGTTTCCAAGGTAACCCTATCTAGATGGCTGTCTTCTGTGATTACATCTATTTATCAACTCAGAGGCAGGGAATTACCTTCTAAGCCAAAAGCCCATTCAACTAGAGCACTAGCTACATCTACAGCTTTTCAAGCTAGACTACCAATAGACACTATCTGTGCGGCAGCCACATGGGCCTCTCCTCATACCTTTGTTTCACATTACAAATTGGCCATGGCCTCCAGGGACAGAGCAACATTTGGTTCCACCATTCTTAAGAGTCTGTTCCAATAAACCGCCCAGGATGAAGGTGCTAGGGACGCGGTCCCATCCAGCAAGAATGAAGGCGAGATTGACAACTTAACATTGAGAAGTTATGTACCTACCATAATGTTCTCCATGTTAGTTGTCTTCTCTCACCTTCTTTCTTGCATCCCACCCACCATCCCCTTAGCCTGGACAGACCGAGAAGATCTTCCCTTCTTTGAAGGGTCCTTTTATTCCTTTGTTCACTATCTAGGTGTCCTAGGATATATATATAGTGTAAATAATTATCTTTGGAGGTTTTTATTCCTGTTCCTCCTCCTTCCAGTTGGAGGATTTTGTTTTATTGGCCTATGCTAGGTTTTTCAGCTTCCAAACGAGATCTGGGGAGTTATTGCCTAGCATCATGGGATATAGGGTTGCCTCGAGCCTAGGAGACTGTCATTTCCAGTTCCGTGCACTGCCCTTTGGTCTCACCACAGCCCCCAGGGTGTTCACCAAATGTTTGGCAGTGGTGACTGCTCACCTGAGAAGTCTAGGATTCCAGGTGTTTCCATACCTAGACGACTGGCTCCTAAGTGCCACCTCAAGGCATCTACTCTTAAAAACTCTAGCAGCCGCTATCTCCCTAGGCAACTCCTTAGGCATCACCTTCAATTGGACAAAATCCGTATCGCTGCCATCACAGCGTATTCTGTTTATTGGTGCAGAAATAGACTCGAGGCAGATGCAAGTCTATCTTCCTGCGGAAAGGATAGTAACATTGCAGTCTCAGGTTCGGGCGTTACTCCTCAGACGTCGCGCTCCAGCGAGAATGGTCCTGCAGCTGTTAGGTTCCATGTCAGCCACCATTCTTCTTGTCCCCTTGGCAAGGTTGCATATGAGGATACTCCAGTGGCTCCTCTCAGTCCAGTGGTCTTATCAAGACCTCCCCCTCAGTCACCACATATTGATCACAGAGACGTGCAAACAGGATCTTCGTTGGTGACTTCTTTCCTCCAACCTGGATCAGGGGCGACCCTTCGTTCCCCCATCCCCCTCGGCCACGTTGACTATGGACGCCTCCCAGACAGGGTGGGGGGGACATTATCTGGGCAGGTCGGTCCAAGGCACGTGGCACTCCGAGAATCTTCTCCACATCAATGTCCTGGAAATGAGGGCGGTGCTTTTAATGTTGCAAGCACTGCACGGTCACCTCCCCCAGGGGACGATTGCCATTCAGTCCGACAACATGTCGGTAGTCTGGTACTTGAACAAGCAAGGAGGGACCAGGTCTTACCCCCTTTGCAGAGAGGCCATGAAGGTATGGAATTGGGCGATTGCTACCAAACGTTTTCTAGTGGCAACACACATTCCGGGGACATCCAATGTGATAGCCGACAGACTGAGCAGGACTATTCTCTCCCCTCATGAATGGTCCTTGAGCGACAGAGTGGTAACACAGATTTTCACGAGATGGGGAGCTCCATGTTGCGATCTTTTCGCAACTCCCCTCAACGCAAAATGCCAGCGGTTCTTCTCTCTCACTCCAGTTCCGGGGGAGATCCCCAAGGATGCTCTGGTCCAAGCTTGGCCCCCCGGTCTGCTATACGCCTTTCCACCGGTTCCCCTTCTCCCCAAGGTGATTCAGAAGGCGATTCACTTGGAAAGCAAAATGATTCTAATCGCCCCATACTGGCCTCGTCAAGTCTGGTTCCCCTTTCTTCACAAGTATGCATTGGAGGGTCCCTGGTTCCTGGACCAAGTTCCGGACCTCTTGACGCATCAGTCAGGACAGCTCCATCAGTCCCTCCATTCTTTGAAGCTAGCAGCTTGGCTACTCCTCTTCCGACCATAGTTAGGAGCCATTCTTTCGACCCTGAAGTCATGCATATTTTGTCCTCGGCTCACAAGACTTCTACTAAAAAAATGTATAGCAGTAAATGGAAGAGGTTTGCTATTTGGGCCCAACTCTGAGGATTAGATCCTATGACAGCCTCGGTGTCAGAGGTTCTGAAATTTTTAACCTCCCTGTTCAACCAGGGTTGTTCGGTGTCTACCATCAAAGTTCAATTGGCAGCTATTTCTAATTTTCACGAGAACGTAGAACCACCTTTAATGAGCAACAAGTTGTGCAAAGCTTTTATTAAAGGAGCTTGGCTTCTACGGCCCCCTATATCTCATCCCGCACCACCGTGGGACCTTAACGTAGTGTTAGGTGCATTAACCGCACCTCCCTTTGAGCCGGCAGCAACCTGTGACTTAAAATTTCTTTCTTGGAAGACTGCCCTTCTAGTTGCTATTACATCAGCCAGGCGAGTTTCAGAGCTTCAAGCCTTATGTGTCAAACCACCATATCTGGTATTTCACAAGGATAGAGTATCCCTTAGACCTAACCCATCCTTTATACCAAAGGTTTGTTCTAACTTTTGTTTGCAACAATCACTGAATTACCGTTTTTTTTCCCTAAGTATTCAAACAGAGCTGAGTATACCTTTCACAGCTTAGATGTGCACAGACAATTACGTTTCTATTTGGATAGGACACACCAAGCACGAAAATCAGATCAACTGTTTGTGTCTTTTTCGGACAGTAAATTGGGCAAAGCCGTCACGAAAGTCACCATTGCCAAGTGGATCAGAGACTGTATCAGTCATATTTATCGCATTTCAAATAAGGAGCTTACAGTCCCAGTGAAAGCTCATTCTACCAGAGCTATGGCCACTTCGGCAGCCTTTCATTCCAAGCTCTCTATTAATGACATCTGTGCGGCTGCTACGTGGTCTTCTCTACACACCTTTATTTCTCACTACAAATTGGATGTGGCATCTAGGGGTCGAGCTTCCTTCGGTTCCACGGTTCTCCAGACCGTTTTCCAGTGAGCCACCCAGGAATCAGGTGCTAGGGACGCTGTCCCATCTGTAGAGAATGTAGGCGAGATAGGATCACATTACATCTTTTAGTTATGTACTTACCATAACTTTAGATGTATGGGATCCATCTCGCCTACATTCCTAATAACCCACCCTCCTTCCTCCTGCCTTGGAGGCCAGAAGAGACCGGACGGTCCGAATTCAACTTTTTCCTCTCTTGAAACACCGGGCAATGTTATAACAACAGTCTGTGTGTGTGTGTGCATGTGTGCGGACAAACAAGATCTGGGGAAGCAGTAGTGGTGCATCCTGGGATATGAGGTAACTCGGCCAATAAGAGACTTCGTTCTATTGTATAGCGTGCCGAGTCTGAGCCGAGGATTGGCTCCGAACCCATCTGTAGAGAATGTAGGCGAGATGGATCCCATACATCTAAAGTTATGGTAAGTACATAACTAAAAGTTTTATACCCCTGACGACCTGATGTCATGGAAGAAGGGACAGCAACCGACACAAGACCCAAGACTTTGTTAATGAGGCCGACTGAGGGCAACCTGCCAGCAAATTACCCAAATGTAATGACTTCAACAGTGAATACACTCGAACATCTACATTTATGGTGTACACAACTGTACTTTCTCTTCATCCCTGTCTCCACACTCTCAAACTGACAGCATGCTTGCTCCATTTCCATCATTAGTCAGGCTTCACAGTCTGTCTCCAGCTGTAACCCATATTACCTCTTCTCATAAGCCCTCGACTAAAAATTGTACAACAGTAAATGGAAGAGATTTTCTATATGGGCAGATAACAGAAAGGTTAATCCATTTACAGCTCCCATTCCTATTGTCATAGAGTTCTTATCAGAACTTTTTCACAAGGGATCAGCAGCTGCTACACTCAAAAGTACAGCTAGCAGCAATATCTAATTTTCATGTGGGAATTAATGATTCTAACCTTATGTCCCACAAACTTTGCAAGACCTCTCTCAATGGTTCTATGATGTTAAGACCTCCCATTCAAAATCCCATTCCTCCCTGGGATCTAAATCTAGTCCTTTCTAAACTTACTTTGCCACCTTTTGAACCTGCCTGTAGCTGTCAATTAAAATTTCTGTCGTGGATAACTTCAGCCAGAAGAGTTTGCGAACTGTAAGCCCCATCAGTTAAACCTCCATACTTAATTTTTCACAAAGATAGGGTCTCTCTCCGGACGAATCCTTCCTTTATCCCTAAGGTCTGCTCCCATTTTCACTTGAATCAAACTATCGAATTGCCAGTTTTCTTCCCCAATCACACCAATAAAGCAGAGTACAGATTTCACCAATTTGGATGTGCATAGGCAATTGCGTTTCTACATCCACAGAACTAAAAGATTTAGAAAATCATACCAGCTATTCGATGATCTTCGTGTTTCACTGTTGCAGTCATTACATTTGGGCAATCTGGCAGGTTGCCCTCAGTTGGCCTGAATATCAAAGTCTTGGGTCCTGCATCGGTTGCTGTCTCCTCTTCCATGACGTCAGGTTGTCAGGGGTATAAAACATGCAGCCAACGCCATTTTGTTCAGTCTTTCTTGCTGCGCGGTGCCCGAAGCAGAAGCAGTTCGCAAGTGCCGGCTGGCAGACTTCTGAAATTTTCACATTTGAGTATCAGAACCGAAGTCTTCAATTAAAGCGAAGTACCCAGTTGGGGAAACTTTTTCTTGCTCCTTACCGATGTCAGTAAAAGTTAGTAATTGCATTACTTGTGGGAAGCAAATACCTCATAAGGATTTTCATTTGTACTGTATTCCTTGCCTAGGCCCAGATCATAACGTGCCTTGCTGTCGGTTTTGTGCTAAATTTAACCAATGCACTATTAAGTGTCTGTATATTTTTGCTTCAAAATATTTTGGATTCAGATTTAATTACCCTGAAATGTCATCTGATAGCAATCTGACTACTGGAGTTCACAAAAAACGCAAAGAAAAAGACCGTCTAAGTCCAAAACCGCTGACGAAGCATCTCCTAAGCCAGTCGCCGGTACTCAGTGAGGCGCTTTCGCAGCCCGTGATACCTGCTACTTTTGAGTCGCAGGCCTCTACCGAGACCCATGCAGAGTCCAGTATGCCGCGAGATTCTCAGAGTATTGAACCCACGGATGTCTCTCCCTCAGATGGGTTCGGAGCCGCTGAGCAGGCACCGGCTTCTGAGGGTGTTTTCAGGCCTCAACATTTCTATATAAAACCGACGCCAGCTTCAAAAACAACTTCTAAGTCTAAAAAAACGACGCATGAGCAACGTGCGCAGGCCCCTATACCTAAAAAACAGATGATCAAAATGGCTGAGAACTTAATTACCTTGATCAGGGGTTCCCAACCCTCCCTGCTAAGAGGCCTAGGCAAGACACTGATTATGAATCTTCAGATCAGGTTTCTATTTCCTCTGATTCCTCTTCTGATCAGGATTTTTCTATACCACCCTATGAGGATTCAGATGCAGAAGAATCCATCCCATCTGCATCTCCTCCTGAGGATTATTCTTTTGGAGAAACCTTGCATACGTTAAAGGAACATTTTCATTGGGAGAGTCAGGATTTCTCTGAATCAACAGAGGCTTATGGATTTCCTCCTTCCTCAGCATAGGCCTTTGGCTATACCTCCTGTATTAGAACATTGTTGATGTGTTTTCGGAATCAAGCATGGCTCCTGATTCTCTACCTCTGGCTCCTAGTAAGCCAAACGATATTACAGGGTTCCTGACTCCCACAAAATTTTATTAAAAAATCCTGCTGCTGATCCTGAAACTGTCTCACAGGGTCCCAAAGGTGTAAAGGCCTCTACAGCCAAAAATCCTACCCAGTCTGAAAGAGATTCCAGGGTGCTGGATAGATGGGGAAAGAAGGTTTATACGTCTGCAACCTTGGCAATTAGGGCCTTAAACTGCCATTTTCATATGCTTAAATATCAACAGCATGTTATTGGCTTATTGAAACAGAAAATTATGTTGATTTCTGATTGTATGGAAAATAAAGAATTACAGGAATTATTGCATGCAGCAGAACAGGTTGGAAAGCATACTTTGCAATGTGGTTTTCATTCCTTGGAGGCCTCTTGCAGGGCCGCAGTTACTGGATCTGTGATTAGAAGGCATGCCTGGCTCAAGGAGCAAAAATCTGCCTGATCATGTTAAAGCTAAATTGTTGGATGCACCTTTACACCATGATACTCTGGTAATAAGGCAGAAGAGGTTTTAAAGAAAATGGAAGACAAAGCTAGATCTATGCAAACTGTAAAAGATTTCTTACAAGTGCAGCCACCCAGATTCAGTAGGCACTGGCCTACTAACAATTGGTCCTTTCTTGTGTCCAACAGAGCCTCACAAGGCAAATCCAGGCGCTCAAAAGACTCTAGATACAAATCACAGGGTTCTTACAGGTCAAAGCAATGGGGTGCCTCTACCTCCAATTCTGGAGGAAACAAGGTACAACCTTACAGTAAGCAGTCTCAGTGAATTCCCTCTTCCATCATAAAGCACTTATCTTTTGGCAGCCCCCCTTGGGGGGAAAATTAGCACTTCATGTTCAAAATTGGCATCTAATTACCCAGGACGAGTGGGTATTAAACATGGTATCCCAGGGGTACAGATTTAATTTCCATACTTTGCCAATTCCAAACGGTTGGCCAGATCTGCCACAAAATCAATGGGCAGAGGCTCAGAAACCCCCCATGGATATGGAGGCTATTCAACCAGAACAGGAAAAAGGACAAGGGTTTTATTCAAGACTGTTCCTGGTACCCAGAAAAGACTATGCCTGGCGTCCAATACTGGACTTATCGATTTTGAACACGTTCTTGGACATTTCAAAATTCAAAATGCTGACTTTACAACAGCTACTGCCCATGCTGAGCAAGAATGCTTGGGTAGTGATTTTAGACTTAAAAGAGGCATACTTGCATATCCCAGTAAGGGAATCGTGCAGAAGATACCTCCGCTTCAAGGCAGGTTTTTTTTGCATTACCAATTCTCTGCACTGCCCTTTGGCTTTATCTACTGCTCCCAGGGTCTTTACAAAGTGACTGGCACCAGTAATTGCATTTTGCAGACAAAGAAGCATATAAATCTGTCCTTACTTGGACGATTGTCTCATTCAGGCAGAAAACAAGGACATTCTTCTTCAATATCTGGCGTTGGTGAAAAGGCTTCTAACATGCCTCTAGGGTACACAATAAACAAAAAATCACAGCTGGTACCCTCTCAAAAAATTACATTCCTGGTTGCAAGCTTGAATACAACTGCCCAGATGGCTTACCTTATGCCAGACAAACAAAGGCAACTGACTATATACTTCAAACAGATGGTAACAAAAACCTAGTTATCTGCAAGACAAATTCTGCAGGCTTTGGGGTTCATGGCATCCTGCATTCTACTAATTCCATATGCAAGACTGCATATGAGGAAACTTCAATGGTATCTTAAAAGTTTATGGAGTCAACATTGTCACAGTCTGGAAACAATGATCCCTCTCATTCCCTGCCTGCAACAGGAGTTTCTTTGTTGGGCAGAGACATGTCACCAAAACTAGGGACAGTCTTTCACTCTACCCCCTGCCACCCAAACGCTAACTACAGACTCCTCAGACTATGCTTGGGGCGGCCCACCTGGTGGGGAGATGCATTCAGGGCATATGGACCCCAAAACAAATGCATCTGCATATCAACCAGAAAGAGATGCTAGCTCTTCAGAATGCCCTGACAGCCTTGAAGGACTTACTTCATCCAGGACAACTACTGATAAAGGCGGACAACACCACAGTCATGTGGTACATAAACAAGCAGGAGGGGGGGGTACACATTCCTACCTCCTTTGCAGACAAGCCATGGCATTGTGGAACACAGCCTTGACTTACCAAGTACATCTTCAAGCACAATTCCTGCCAGGAAAACAAAATATTCTGGCAGACCTAAGCAGAAATCTTATGGACCCTCACGAGTGGAAACTGGATCCACACGTCTTCAGCATGGTAACATAGAAATGGGGGAGCCCAGACATAGATCTATTTGCCTCTCCCCAAAATTAACTGGACAAATTCTGCACAAGGACTTATCACAGACAGGCATGGAAAGTGGATGCCCTATCCTTCAGTTGGAAAAACCTATCAGTCTATGCCTTTCCTCCTCTGCCTCTTCTCCCCAAGGTCTTACTAAAGTTCAGACAGGAAAAAACAAAAATGATCCTACTTGCCCAGGACTGGCCTCGCCAGCACTGGTACCCAATTCTAAGGAATATATCTCAACTCCCTCCTTGGTACTTGCCTCAAATACGTCATCTACTGTCTCAACGGCACAATCAAATTCTGCACACTCCGCTCCAAACTCTGAACCTGGCAGCATGGCTGATCATGTAATTATTCAAACAACACCTCTCAGTAAATCTGTGATGGATGTCATTTTGGAAGCCAGAAGACCTAGTACTAGAAAATCTTATGCTGATAAATGGAAGAGAACCAAGCGCAAGGGACGGACACAGCAAAACCAAATAATCCTTAGATTTTACAATACTTGATTGAGATGCTTGACAAGGGCCTATCTTTCTCTTCAATAAAAATCCATGCCTCTGCCATCTCGGCTCATTACAACATGGAGCCTCCCATCTTTTCTCCTCCTCTGCTAAAACAGTATCTTATAAGGGCCAAAAATTTAAGGCCTCCCAGAAGATCACCAACTCCTGCATGGGACCTCAATTTTGTGCTGGAAAAACTCACCCTGCCTCCTTTTGAACCAGCAGCTACTGCGGATATAAAGTTTTTATATTGGAAAACAGCTTTCCTTTTGGCAATCACTTCAGCAAGAAGGGTTTCAGAACTACAGGCCCTCATGCCTGTGGAGCCTTTTATTATATTTTACCCGGACAGGGTGTCCCTCAGGACCAATTCTTCCTTTATACCTAAGGTGATATCCAGTGTGGCTCTTAACCAAACTATTCACCTGCCAACTTTTTACCCAAATCCGCAGAACAAGGGGGAGCGGATTCTGCATTCATTGAATGTACACAGACAAGATTCTACTTAAACAGGACCAAATCTCTAACAAAGTCTGAGCAACTATTGGTGGCATTTGCTGCAGGATCAGAGGGGAAGGCTATATCAAAGCAGACTATTTCTAAGTGAATAAATCACTGCATTAGTTTCTGCTACTTGCATCATGGTAAACCAGTGCCCAAGGGAATCAGGTCACATTCCACCAGGGCTGCCTCTACCTCAGCAGCTTTTTTCCGAGGAGTTCCAACCAAAGACATTCTAAAAGCTGCTACTTGGATCTCTGTTCATACTTTTACAAAGCATTATCATTTGCCTCTCTTCTCTAAGTCCAGGGCAGGCTTTGCCACTGCAGTTCTGCAGGGCCTTATAGCCACTCCTAATTCTATTTAGCTCCATCCTCTCTTCCATAGCTTTGGGATTCTACTCAAATGTAATGACTGCAACAGTGAAACACGAAGAACATAGTACAGTTGTGTACACGTACCATAAATGGAAATGTTCGAGTGTATTCACTGTTGCAGTCTGGGTTACCCACCCGCCATCCCCCTTTTTTCCTAAAACTTCTCTTTCCTTCACTATATTCTAAAGCCTTTATGGTGTATTTGCTTTTAGAAGAAGGTAAAGTTTATGTTGCGAAAAGTGCGTTTATTTATATATTGCTGTTTGTTTTTATATATGTGTGTAGATATATATATATATATATATATGTGTGTGTGTGTGTGTGTGTGTGTGTGTAGATATATATATATATATATATATATATATATATATAATTTTTTTTTGCTCCCCATTGGGGGGGGGCACCTGACCTCTGGGGCAAGAAAAACTGAATAAAATGGCGTCGGCTGCATGTTTTATACCCCCTGACATCATGGAAGAGGAGACAGCAACCAACGCAGGACCCAAGACTTTGATATTCAGGCTGACTGAGGGCAACCTGCCAGCAGATTACCCAAATGTAATGACTGCAACAGTGAATACACTCGAACATCTACATTTATGGTAAGTGTACCCAACTGTACTTTTCCTTTGCTGAAACAAGAATGGGTTTGCCAGTTTCTAAGTTCACATTATCAAACTGGATCTCTAACTGCATTTCTTTCATTTATACTTCTGAGGGAAGAGAGTTATCTTTTAAAGTCAAAGCGCATTCTGCCAGATCATTTTCTACTCCTGCTGCCTTCCAAGCCAGGACTCCGATTGATAATATATGTGCAGCAGCAACATGGGCTATCCCTCCCTCATACCTTCATTACCCATTATAAATTGAACCTACCTTCCAGAGGTAGGGCCTCATTTGTTTCCACGTTGCTCAGGAGTATTTTCCAGTGAGAAACCCATACAAGATTTATTTTATTTATTTATTTATTTAAATTTGTTGAACGGGAGTGTCCGACTGGACGTATGTCCATTTTCAGCAGAGGCCCGGGAAGAAAAGCTCCACAGTTAAAATAAACAGACAGTAGTTACATTGGATTACATAGCGATTAACAATTTAACATGGCAATTACTTACAACATATTTACAGATGAAGAACATAGTACATCAGTAGACAACTAGAATCTTTATCTGTGAAGTACATAACAGACATTAACAAATGTTACAATGAGAAGTTCCTGTTGTATAATAAGTACTAGGTTTATGAGCATCTGAGCTTGCTATAATCAAGGTAGTTAGTGGAGTGGAAAGAAAGGTAGTGGTTGTATGGGGTGGATGATATTAGAGTGGGAGTTGCAAGGGCATAGCCAGCATGTTTTTAGGTGCGCTTTTAGTAAAGTTTTGAAGTGGGTGCATGATGGTACGGAGGTAATTGTGGGTGGAAGGGAGTTCCATAATTTGGCTATGGTGCAAGAGAATAGTGCTTCACCAGCAGAGTTATTGACTTTAGTGATCTGCAAATGATTTTTGTTGCTGAATTTTAGTGGTCTGGTGGTGCGATAGGGTTGGAGTAGATTCTTGAGGGATGGGACATTTAGTGGATGTTTTACTAGTTTGTGGGTGAGTGAGAGTTGATACCACTGAAAGAGGTGAGGGAGTTCAAGCCAGCCCAGTTCAGCAAGTGAGACAGTGGTGACTACGGTAGGATGCCCCTGTCGCGAATTTACCAATTTTGTTGTAGCGGGTCTCTAGCTTGTTTAGATCGCATTGCCTTAGGTTGGTATATATTGGAGAGGCATAAAGTAGGGTGGAGATAACGTGGGAATTTGCTATTGAAATCTTTGCTGCTTTGGTGAGAAATTGCTTATTTCTGTATAACGCTCCTAGTTTTTTGTGGACTTTTTTTATGGTCATGGATATGCGAATGTCAAATTTTAGTTTGTCTATTTCCACTCCTAGCAATTTGGTGTGTTTAGTTGGGTATATAGTGGTGTCTTTTGCTGTGATGTTAAAGTGAGAGTTGTTTTGAGTATGGTGGGTTGGAAGATGAGTAGTTTAGTTTTGTTTGGGTTGAGTATTAATTGGGCATCGGATAACCCAAGTTTCAACATAGGCAAAGGCTTCCTGTGTGACTTTTTGCAGTTTTGGTAGGGACTGGGCTGAGCAGATGGTTGAGTCATCTGCGTATTGTATGAGTGTGTCATGTTTGGTGGCAGAGGCTAGATTATTGGTGTATATGGAGAAGAGTAGGGGTCCAAGGATGGCTCCTTGGGGAACCCCTATGGAGACAGGTAGTTGGGGAGATATGTCATTCTGCCATACAACGGATTGTTGGCGGTCAGACAGGTAACTCTGAAACCAGTTGGTGACTGATTTGTGAGAAGAATAGGTTAATGAGGACAGAGATAAGTTGTTTTTTGTGGGACCACGTCATATGCTTTGGATAGGTCTAGGAAAGTAGCAGAAGAGAGAGAGCCATTGTTTTTATGCTGAAGGATAGTGTTATTAAAGGAGAGTAAGGCAGTGGTGGTGCTATAGTTTGGTCGGAAACCATGCTGAGTATTGGAAAGGAGGTTGTTAGTAAGGAGGCAGTCTGAGACCTGAGAGTGTATGCATCTCTCTAGTATTTTGGAGAGTAGAGAGAGAATAGCTATGAGGTGGTAATTGGTTAGTTCTGTGGAGGGGTCCGCCTTTGTGGAGGGGAATTATGTGTGATACTTTCCACAGTGTGGGAACGTAACTTTCTGACAGAGATCGGTTAATCAAGATGGATACTGGGTAGGCCATAGCATCAGCTGCGATTTGTAGGTATTCACTTGGGAGGTTGTCTGCTGCTAATTTGGTGGGTTTAAGTTTAGCTAAGAGTTTGTTTATGTTGGAGGTAGGTACAGGAGAAAAAGAGAAGGCAGTGTGGAGATTACTAGTTGAAGGTGTGGGTTGGAGGGGAGGGGGGTTGTGTTGCTTAGCTAGTGATAGTATGGTTTGGGTGAAGTGTGTGTTGAATGAGGTAACAATATTTTCTGTGGAGTGAGGGATGTTAGGAGGAGGGGTACTAACTTTACATGGGTGGAGGGTGGAGTTAATGGAGGACCAGAATTGTTTGGGGCTGTGTTGTGAAGAGTCTAGGGCAGACTGGTAGTATTGGAATTTGTCCTGTTTTATTAGCTTTTTGACTCTGTTGCGTAGTTCTAGGAATTTGTCTAGTTGAGGGGGTTTTGGTTTTGCGCCAGTGCTCCCAGGCTTTCTCTGTTTTTCATTTCTGACTTAGTGGTTTTCTGTAGCCATAGGGAGGGTTATGCTTTGGTTCTGGAAAATCTTATGGGGGCATGGTAATTAAGGATATTCAGGAAGGCAGTATTAAAAAATTATACTGCGTCATCTAGACGGAGGTACTTTAGAGGATGCCAGTTGCATTCTTTGAGGGATGAGATGAATATGAGTGGGTTAAAGTTTAGTTTTTTACGTATTTGACGGTAGATGACAGGTTTAGCTTGGTATAGGTATTTTTTGAGTAGGAATGTTGGGGAGTGATCACTGAGGCTATCTGACAAGCAGCCTGTTGTATATGACTGGGGGCTCTTACTGACTAGTATCCAATCCAGGGTAGTGTGCTTGCTGTTAGGGACGCTGTCCCACACGTAATAATGGAGGCGAGATAGGACTTCATAACATAAAGAAGTTATGTACTCACCATAACGTTCCATGTATGTAGTCCATCTTGCCCAACATTATTACGAACCCACCCACCAGCCCCCTTCCTGGTGGATCTGGAAACAGTTTTCTGTGGTGGTTTATTTCATAAAGAACACTTTTATTAGGGTTTTATTCTTCCGAACCTTTGTTCTACTTTCTCTCCTTGTATAGACTAGCAGAAAACAAGATCTGGGCAGTGTGCTCATGCACCCTGGGATACCTCCTAGCCACGAGCCAATCAGAAGTTTTCAGGCTTTCTAAAAGCAGCCGAGTCAGAGCCGAGGATCGGCTCCGAACCCACATGTAATAATGTTTGGCAAGATGGACTACATACATGGGACGTTATGGTGAGAACTTAACTTCTTTTTCAATACCTTTGCAGGCCTCTACTGTGACCCTTTCGGAGTCCAGTATGCTGCAGAAATATTCGTCTTCCAAGCCTTTGGTTCTCTCTGCATTGGTGGATCCGGAGCTGCGACGCAGGCACTAGCTTCCGTGGAGGTTTTTCACATTACCGAATTTAGAAAAGTGACGTCGTCTTCTCCGACTACAGTTTCTCTCAGACCGATGGATACTCTTTAGAAGCAAGGCCACTTCTAGGAAAACTTACCTGTAGCCACTATTTTACTCCTGCTCCACAACCCCAAGCTCAAATGCTTAAAATGGGGGAGGATCTTATCACCCTTATCAGGGGTAGTCAGGCCACACATTCTAAAAGGAGAAGAGACCTTCTGAAATACTGTCAGAACAGGATTCTCTGGAGTCTGATTATTTAGATGTTGAAGAGGAACAACAACCTCTGACTGCTTATGAGGATTCAGATGCAAAGGAATCAATTCCTTCTGCCTCCCCACCAGAAGATCTTTCCTTTGGGGAAACCCTTCATACCCTCAGGGAGCATTTCCATCGGGAATCCCAGGACTTCCCTTAGTCTAAGAAAAGACTGCGAGTTTCTAGACTTGTCCCAGCACACAGACCCTTGGCCATCCCTCCAATCTTAGAGGTGGTTGATGTCTTCCATGAATCCAGCTCAACTCCTGACGCCCTCCCACCTGTTCCCAGAAAACCTGACTGGTATTGCAGAGCACTGGATTCTCACAAATACCTGTACAGAAATCCTGCTGCAGATCCAGAGGTCATTACACAGGGACCAAAAGGAGCTAAGGCTAGTTCTGCAAAGAATCCTATTCCTTCTGACAAGGACTCCAGAGCTCTGGACAGATGGGGTAAAAAAGTATACACCTCTGCAGCCTTAGTTATTGGAGCACTCACCTGTCAGTTCCACATGTTAAAATATCAACAACACACTTTGGAACTATTAAAACAAAAGATTTCAACCTTTCCGACTGTGCCAATTTGGAAGAGTTGCAGATTTACTGCACTCTATTTGTCAAGTGGCTAAACACTCCTTACACTGTTGATATGACGCCCTGGAAGCCTCAAGCAAGGGCAGCAGTGTCAGGATCTGTCATTAGGAGACATGCATGGTTGAAGGAACAACCTCTCCCTGATCATGTCCAGTCTAAATTATTTAATGCACCCTTGGATAAGGACTGCTTGCTTGGAGTAAAAGCAGAAAAGGTGCTTAAGACGAAGCCAAAGCAACATCTATGCTAACAGTAAAATGTTTCCTTCAGGTACAGCTTCCTAGGTTCAGCAGGAATTTTCCCTCAAAACACTGGCCCTTTCTGCACCTAGCAGACAGGGTCAAGGTAAGCCCTGCAGGGACAGACTACCCAGACTCCTGTCCCAGAGACAGCCAAAGGCAGGGAGTTCTAAGCCATCCTTCTATGGCAAAAACTCTTAATGACTCCCTCTCCCCCCTCCCCTCTTTTCACTCACCAAAAACTAGGAGGAAGGCTCTCCCTCTGCAAAGAAAATTGGCAAGGACCAATGGGTCTGAAAGATCATTTTTCAGGGATACAAATTCTCCTTCGAACTCCCAATTCCAAGAGGGTACCCAGACTTTCCTCCAAATCAGTGGGCAGAGGCATTGAAACAAGCCCGAACTCTTATATCCCAAGGGGAAGTAGAACATGTCCCTTCAGATCAAACAGGCAAAGGCTTTTATTCCAGACTGTTCCTTGTTCCCAGAAAAGAGGGCACTTGACGCCCCATCCTGGATCTATCCATTCTGAACACCTTTCTGGTGGTCCGCAAATTCAAAATGCTAACTTTGCAGCAGCTGCTGCCTTTTCTGACAAAAAATGCCTTTTTTAGTTACCCTAGATCTAAAAGATGCCTACCTCCACATACCCATAAGGGAATCTTGCAGGAAATTCCTTCGCTTCAGAGCAGGCTCACACTTTCAGTTCTCTGCACTACCCTTTGGCTTATCTACTGCTCCCAGGGTATTCAAATGCTTAGCCCTGGCCACAGCCTTTTGCAGACAGAAAAATATACAAATTTACCCTTATCTGGACGACTGCCTCATTCAGGCAGATTGCAAAGAAAAGCTCATCAAGGACATCTTTATCAAAACCCTCCTAACCTCCGTACGGTACACCATCAATGAGAAAAAATCAGGGCAAGTAACCTCCAAGAGAATAATTTTCTTGGGAGCACTGCTGGACACAGCATCCCAAATGGCCTTCCTGCCTCTCTTTTACACAGCTGGCTTCCAGAAGTCACCTCACTGCGAGGAAGTTCCTCCAAGCCTTTGGGTACATGGTATCTTGCATCCTTTAAATTCCTCTGGCCAGGCTTCATATGAGAAATCGTCAGTGGTACCTAAACTACCTTTGGTGTCAGCGCTGTCTACCTTTAGAGACCTCTCTCCCTCGGATCCCCTGTATAAGGGTCAAGTTTCTCTGGTGGGCAGGAGCCTGTGCCCAGAACCAGGGTCTTTCCTTCACCCTCTGCCCAACCGAGCAGACTATTACCACCAACGCCTCAGACATAGCTTGGGGCACTCCCCTAGAAGGCAGGTGCACCCAAGGTCTTTGGGATGCCCAGTACCTTCCCTTACAAATCAACCAGAAGGAAATGGTGGCAATACAAAAGGCTCTGACATCCTTCAAACCCCAACCCCATCTCAAGCCAGGGGTTCTCCTTGTCAAAACGGACAACACCACATTAATGTGGTACATCAACAAACAGGGAGGGGCCCAATCTTACCCTCTGTGCAGGCTAGCCGTGAACCTCTGGCTGACAGCCTCTTCCATGGGACTACACCTGATAGCCCAATACCTACCAGGGATCAACAACACCCTGGCAGACCACTTAAGTAGAAACTTACTGGATCCCCACGAATGGCAACCCCACAGAAAAATCTTTTAACAAATCACTCAGGCGTGGGGGACTCCGGAGGTGGACCTCTTTGCTTCGCATCTCAGCCATCAGCTGAAAAAATTCTGTACCAGGGAGTATCACCACCTAGCCTGGAGGGTGGATGCCCTGACCTTCCCCTGGAACACCCTCTTTGTGTACACATTCCCTCCTCTGCCTCTTATTCCCAAGATACTGATGAAAGTAAGGGAGGAGAGACCAAAGGCCATCCTCATTGCTCCAGATTGGCCCAGACAACATTGGTACCCCTTACTGTGCAGCCTAACCTTACAGCCTCCCAGGCAGTTTCCCCTGATCTCAGACTTCTTAACTCAGGTGGGGGGGGGGATGCTGCACCCAGACTTGCAGACTCTCAAAACTATCAGCATGGCCAGTACTCTAAAGGCAAACAAGGAGTCCCCGTTAAGCAAACGCGTCCTAGACATTATCACAGAAGCCAGAAGGCCCAGCACCAGAGAATCTTGCACAGGAAAATGGAAAAGATTCTGCTCCTGGAGCCATTCCAGAGGGGCAATACCTCAGTCTTTCACCCCTCTTATCCTGGACTACCTAGCGGAGCTACTTAATAGTGGCCTCTCCTTCTCCTCTATTAAAATCCACGCCTCTGTCATTTCAGCTCATTTTGATGCAGAACAGACCCTGTTCTCCCATCCTTTGATTAAACAATTCCTCAGAGGGGCTTCTAATATCAGACCTTCCCAGAAGGCCACCCACTCCAGCCTGGGACCTGAATTGTGTTTTGGAAAAACTAACTTTGCCACCCTTCGAACCTGCTGCTTCAGCAGAACTAAGATACCTCGCCTGGAAGACTGCTTTTCTTCTAGCTATCACCTCAGCCAGAAGGGTTTCAGAACTTCAGGCACTGATGGCCATTGAGCCCTTCATCATCTTCCCTGCAGACAGGCTCTCCCTGAGGACAAATCCTTCCTTTATGCCCAAGGTGGTAGCTAATGTAACACCCAACCAGGCCATACATCTACCCACCTTCTTTCCTAACCCTCAAAATAAGGGTGAAAGAATTCTGCACTCACTAGCCATGCACAGACAGCTCAGATACTATCTGGACCATACTAAACCCTTCAGGAAAACTGACCAACTACTTGTCAGCATTGCCCCAGGGAAAGAGGGAAGCCCATTTCCAAACCATCCATTTCCAAATGGATATCACACTGTGTCCATTTCTGCTACAGATTGCATGGGACCCCCCCCCCCCAAGTCTATTGAAACCCATTCCACTAGGGCAGCCTCCATTTCCACGGCATTCCTCAGAGGAGTTCCCACCAGGGACATTCTGGAAGCTGCCTCCTGGACTTCTGTCCATACCTTTACCAAGAACTACCACTTACCTCTATTTTCTAAGGCTAGGGCAGGGTTTGCCTCTGCAGATCTGCAGGGCATGCTGACCCATTCCTAGGTCTCTTACTAATCCTACCACCCCTCTCCTCAGCTTTGTCAGTCCTCCCACAGGTGATGACTGCAATAGTGAAACACGAAGAACATAGTACAGATGTTCTTCGTGTTTCACTGTTGTAGTCATTACATTTGGGTTATCCTGCTGGCAGGCTACCCTCAGTCAGCCTGAATTCCAAAGTCTAGGTCTGGCGTCGGTTGCTGTCGCTTCTTCCCTGATGTCAGAGCGCCAGGGGTATAAAAGATGCAGCAGACGCCATTTTCCTCAGTCTTTCTTGCCGCGCGGTGCCCGAAGCATAAGCAGTTCGCAAGATTTTCGTGTTTGAATTTCAGATCCGAAGTAGTCTTCAAAAGCTAAGTACCCCGTTGGGGAAACTTTTTTTTTCTTGCTCCAGACCGATGTCAGAAAAAGTTAATAATTGTATTTCTTGTGGGAAGCAAATACCTCACAAGGACTTTCATTCTTACTGTATTCCTTACCTAGGCCCTGACCACGACGTTGCTAGTTGTCGGTTTTGTGCTAGATTTAACCAACGCACTATTAAGCGTCTGTACGATTTTGCATTACGCTATTTTGGCAGAATATTTAATTATACGATGTCGTCGGATAGCCATCCGACTACCGAAATTCACAAGAAACGCAAAGAAAAAGAAAAGGATAAGCATCCGAGGTCCAAAACAGACAACAAGGCTTCTTCTAAGCCAGTCATCATTCGCTGGTTCTCAGTGAGGCGCCTTCGCAGCCCCTGACACCCACTACTTTAGATGCGCAGGCCACTACAGACTCCCACGCGGAGTCGACTAGGCAGCTGGAAGCTCAAGGTGTTGGACCTTAGGAGACTATTCCCTCAGATGGGTCCGGGGCCGCTGAGCAGGCATCGGTTTCTGAGGGTGTTTTCAGAACTACTCAATTATACATTAAAATGACTTCAGCTTCAAAGGCAAAGACTAAATAACCTTTAAAGACAAAGAAACAAGTACAATAGCCTCATGGACAGACCTCCATGCCCAAAAAACAGATGCTCAAAATGGCCAAAGACCTAATTACTTTTGTCAGTGGTTCCCATCCCCCACCTGATAAAAGGCTTAGGCAAGAGACAGAATATGAATCTTCAGATCAGGTTTCCATTTCATCCGATTCCTCTTCTGATCAGGAATACTCTTTCTCCCTATGAGGATTCTGATGCTGAAGAATCTATCCCTTCAGCCTCTCCTCCTGAGGATTACTCTTTTGGGGAAACCTTGCATACCATGAGGGAGCATTTTCACTGGGAGAGCCAAGAGTTTTCAGAATCTAAGAAAAGGCTCAGAGACTTCCTTTTACTTCCACAACACAGGCACCTAGCTATTCCACCTGTGTTAGACATTGTAGATGGTGTCTTTTCAGAGTCCAGTCTGACTCCGGACTCCTTGCCTCCAGCTCCTGTTAAGCTGGACAGGTACTACAGGGTTCCTGACTCTCATAAATTCCTTTTCAAAAACCCTGCTGCTGACCCAGAAACAATCTCTCAGGGTCCCAAAGGGGTCAAGGCATCCGCTGCAAAAAAACCCTACTCCCTCAGACAGGGATTCTTGGGCTTTGGAGAGATGGGGAAAAAAGATTTTACACTTCTGCTACCTTAGCTATAAGAGCTTTAAATTGTCAGTTTCATATGCTCAAATATCAGCAATATATTATGTCCCTGCTTAAACAGAAAATGTTGATAAATTCTGAATGTGCAGAAAACAAAGAAATGCAGGATTTATTGCATGCAGCTGAACAAGTTGGAAAACATACTTTGCAATGTGGTTTTG
This sequence comes from Protopterus annectens, assembly GCF_019279795.1. NCBI lineage: Eukaryota > Metazoa > Chordata > Ceratodontiformes > Protopteridae > Protopterus > Protopterus annectens. The sequence continues at coordinate 390,797,489 of NC_056742.1, forward strand.
ATACTTTGGAGGCCTACTGCAGGGCCACTGTTATGGGTTCTGTAATCAGGAGGCATGCTTGGTTAAAGGAACAAAATCTGCCTGATCATGTCGAAGCAAAATTATTAGATGCTCCATTATAGCAGGATACCTTGTTTGGTGTTAAAGAAAATGGGGGACAAAGCTAAATCTATGCAAATGGTTAAGGATTTCTTACAGGTACAGCCACCTAGATTTAGCAGACACTGGCCTACAAAGAATTGGTCCTTTCCAGTGTCAGACAGACCACAAAGGGGCAGATCCCAGCCCCAAGGTTTGTACAGGTCTAAACAATGGGGTGCTTCTACCTCCAAAAGTGGAGAAGACAAATCACAGCCATACAGGAAACTGTCTCAATGACTTCCCCCTGCCTGCACCAAGCACTTATCTTCTGGCCAGCACCTTTAGGGAGAAAATTAGCACTTTTCTCTCAATTGGCACATAATAACCCAGGACAAATGGGTCCTAGACATAGTGTCTCAAGGCTACAAGTTTCACTTCCATACCCTGCCAAGGACAAACGGTTGGCCAGACCTGCCAAAACATCAATGGGCAGAGGCACAAAAGCAAGTCTCATCCCTCATGGACATGAGGGCCATTCAACAAGTACCAGAACAAGAGCAGGGACAAGGATTTTATTCAAGACTTTTCTTGGTCCCAAGAAAGGACAAGACCTGGAGACCAATACTGAACCTATCTATTCTTAACACATTTCTGGATATACCAAAATTCAAAATGTTGACTCTACAGCAACTTCTGCCCATGCTGGGCAAGAAGGCTTGGCTTGTGACTTTAGACCTAAAAGAGGCATACCTGCATGTCCCAATCAGACCAACATGCAGAAGATTCCTCAGATTCAAAGCTGGCTCAATGCACTACCAATTCTCTGCACTGCCCTTTGGCTTATCTAATGCGCCCAGGGTCTTCACAAAGTGTCTGGCACGAGTAATTGCATTCTGCAGACAAAGAGGAATACAAATATATCCTTACTTGGACGACTGCCTCATTCAAGCAGAGAACAAGGACATTCTACTACAGCATCTGGCATTTGTAAAGAGATTTCTAACAGGCCTAGGGTACACAGTCAACGAAAAGAAATCAAAACTAGTTCCCTGTCAAGAGATAATATTCCTGGGTGCAAGCTTAAATACAACTGCCCAGATGGCTTATCTCACACCAGACAAAGACAACCGACTACCTATTTCAACCTGTTGGCAACAAAGGCCCAGTTATCTGCAAGAAAAATTCTACAGGCTTTGGGTTTAATGTCATCCTGCGTTCTACTAATTCCATATGCGAGACTGCATATGAGGAAACTTCAATGGTACCTAAAAAGTGTTTGGACTCAACATTGCCACAGTCTGGAAACAAAAATTACCCTCATTCCCTGCCTGCAACAGGAGTTTCGATGGTGGGCGATGGCTTGTCACCAGAACAAGGGGCAGCCATTCACTTTACCTCCAGCCAGGCAAACATTAACAACAGATGCATCAGATTATGCCTGGGGGGCCCACATGGCAAGAAGGTGTATTCAAGGCACATGGTCCACAAACCAAATGCATCTACATATCAATCAAAAAGAGATGCTAGCTGTTCAGAATGCCCTGACAGCCTTCAAGGACCTACTTCATCCGGGACAACTACTGATAGACAACACCACGGTCATGTGGTATATAAAAAAGCAGGGAGGCACTCATTCTTACCCCCTTTGCAGACTAGCCATGACTTTGTGGGACACAGCATTGACTTACCAAGTACATCTGCAGGCACAATTCCTGCCAGGAAAGATAAATACTCTGGCAGACGAACTAAGCAGAAACCTCATGGATCCCCACGAGTGGAAATTGGATCCACAAGTCTTCAGTATGTTAACAAGGAAATGGGGATGCCCGGAGATAGATCTATTTGCCTGTCCTCACAACTACCAACTAAAAAGATTCTGCACAAGGACTTATCACAGACAAGCATGGAAAGTGGACGCCCTGTCTTTCAGCTGGAAAAGCTTAGCAGTATATGCCTTTGCTCCTCTGCCTCTCCTCCCCAAAGTACTCCTAAAGGTCAGACAAGAGAAGCCAAAGATGATACTGATTGCCCCAGACTGGCCCCACCAGTACTGGTATCCAATTCAAAGTAACTTGTCTCAATGCCCGGCTTGGACCTCATCTACTATCCCAACAAAACAATCCGATCCTGCACAGCCAGCTAAAGACCTTAAATCTGACAACATGGCAGATAATGTAGTCATACAAAATGCGCCTCTCACTAAAGCTGTGATGGATGTCATTTTGGAGGCCAGAAGGCCTAGTACCAGAAAATCTTACGTTGGAAAATGGAAGAGATTCTGTGCTTGGAACCAGGCACAAGGAATTCACACAGCTGTACCAAATATTCCTCAGATTTTGCAATACTTAACTGAGATGCTGGACAAAGGCCTATCCTTTTAATCAATTAAAATTCATGTCTTTGCCATTTCGGCACATTACAATACGGAGCCACCAATCTTTTTGCATCCTTTGTTAAGGCAGTAACCTTAGAGGAGCCAAAAACTTAAGGCCTCCAAGGAGATCACCAATACCTGCATGGGACTTCAATTATGTCTTGGAAAAACTCATTCTGCCTCCTCTTGAGCCAGCCGCTACAGCTGATATAAAGTTTTTATCTTGGAAAACAGCTCTGCTCCTAGCAATAACTTCTGCAAGACGAGTCTCAGAGCTACAGGCACTCATGGCTGTGGAACCTTTTATCATTTTTTATCCAGACAGGGTTTCTCTGAGGACAAACCCGACATTTATGCCTAAGGTAGTGTCCAGTGTGGCCCTTAACCAAGCTATTCATCTGCCTACTTTTTATCCAAACCTACAGAATAAGGGGGAGAGAATTCTGCATTATTTGAACATACACAGACAACTATGCTTCTACTTGAACAGAACCAAAGCTTTCAGAAAGGCGGAGCAACTACTAGTGGCATATGCTGCAGGATCACAAGGAAAGGCCATCTCAAACAGACTATTTCTAAGTGGATAGGCCACTGCATTAGTTTCTGCTATTCACAACATGGCAAGCCAATGCCTAAGGGCATTAGGCCACATTCAACCAGAGCAGCAGCTACTTCAGCAGCCTTCCTCCGGGGAGTACCAACCAAAGACAGTTTAGAGGCTGCTACCTAGTGTTCAGTGCACACCTTTACAAAGCACTATCATTTTCCACTCTACTCTAAATCCAGGGCAGGCTTTGCCACTGCAGTTCTGCAGGGCCTCATAGCCGCTCCTAATGCTATATTAGCTCCAGCTTCCCAGCCATAGCTTTGGGATTCAACCCAAGTGTAATGACTGCAACAGTGAAACACGAAGAACATAGTACAGTTGTGTACATTTACCATAAATGTAGATGTTGCAGTCCAGGTTACCAACCCACCATCCCCCATTTCTTTGCTAGAACTTATCTGCACTTCCCTAATCTATACAACCTATGTGGTGTATTTGCTTGTAGATGAAGATATAATATATTTTGGTGCATGCATGTTTTATTGGCATATTTTTTAGCCTACGCTTTTGGGGGCACCTGACATCTGGGGCAAGAAAAACTGAAGAAAATGGCGTCTGCTGCATCTTTTATACCCCTGGGGCGCACTGACGTCAGGGAAGAGGCGACAGCAGCCGACGCCGGACCTAGACTTTGGAATTCAGACCGACTGAGGGTAGCCTGCCAGCAGGATAACCCAAGTGTAATGACTGCAACAGTGAATACACTCTAACATCTGCATTTATGGTAAGTGTACACAATTGTACTTTCCCTGTATTTCGAAATGGCTTTAAGCCATCCGACTACCGATCTTCCAAAAAGACAGACCACATGGGTCCAAAACTTCCGACGACGCTTCCGTTGAGCTAGTCGCCAGTCCATCGGTACTCAGGCGCTTTCGCAGCCCCTGATACCTGCTTTTACAGATTCGCAGGCCTCTACTGAGACCCATTCGGAATCCGGTATGCCGCGAGATGCTTCGACTATGGAACCTGTGGATGTTTCTACCTTGAATGGGTCCGGAGCCGCTGTGTATTCAGACCTTCCGATGTTCGTTTTAAACCGACTACTTCGTTTCAGACTAAAACTACCGAATTTCTCAGGCCCAGAGTTCACACTACGCCTAGGAAACCGATGACCAAAGCGCATTCTCAAGCTCCCTTGCCTCAGAAACAAATGCTTAGAATGGCTGAAGACCTTCCCCCCTCTAAAAGACAACTGATTTTCCTTCTGATTCTTCAGATCATGAATCCGATGACTCTGACCCCTCTGATTACAAGGACATACCCCTATCTACCTATGAGGATTCTGATGCAGAGGATTCCATTCCCTCTGCCTCCCCACCAGAGGAATTTTCTTTCGGTGAAACCCTGCATACCCTCAGAAAGCATTTCTGCTGGGAGTGCCAGGACTACCCACAATCCAAAAAGAGACTCAGCATTTTTAAACTTGCCTCAGCACAGGTCTGTAGCTATCCCTCCTGTTCTGGAAATTGTAGATGATGTCTTCATGGAATCCAGTCTTACCCCTGATACTTTGCCACCAGCTCCTAGAAAACCTGACTGGTACTACTGACTCTCACAAACTTCTATTTAAGAATCCTACTGCAGATCCAGAGAACATTTCCCAGGGACCTAAAGGCATTAAGGCTACTGCAGCCAAAAACCCTACCCCTTCGGACAGGGATTCTAGGGCTTTAGACAGATGGAGAAAGAAAGGTATACACCTCTGCCACTCTTGCCATCAGGGCTTTAAATTGTCACTTTCACATGATGAAGTACCAGCAACATATTATGGAACTAATTAAACAAAAAATGATGTTGGTTCTTGATTGTGCAGAACATAAAGATTTACAAGAGTTAATGCATTCTGCAGACCAAGTTGGAAAACATACTGTTCATAGAAGGCATGCTTGGCTAAAGGAGCAAATCTTGCCAGACCAAGTCAAAGCAAAATTACTAGATGCTCCACTAAATCAAGAACGTTTATTTGGCACTAAAGCAGAGGAAGTTCTTAAAAAGATGGAGGAAAAAGCAAAATCTATGCAAACTGTTAAAGATTTCCTACAGGTACAGCCACCTAGATTCAGTAGGCATTGGCCTTCAAAAACCTGGTCCTTTCCAGTCCCTCCCAGACCTTCTCAGTCCAAACCCAAGGGAAGCAAACCACCAAGACTACAATCTAGGGGTATGCACAGATCTAAACAATGGAGTGCTCCCATCTCAAAAACAGGGAGTGGTAAGCCACCATCCTGTGAAAAAAGTTCACGATGACTTGTCCTTCATCCTTCCCAGCCTTGCCCAAGTACTTGCACCCCTAGAAGGAAAACTCACCTTGCATGCAAAAAAGTTGGCAGTACATTTCCCAGGACAGATGGGTCTTAAACATTGTATTCCAGGGATAAAGATTCTACTTCCATTCACTGCCAACCTCAAGCGGATTGCCAGACCTCCCCCCCCCCCAAACCAGTAGGCAGAGGCCCAAAACCAAGTACTTTCTCTTCTCAGTATCAAGGCTATTCAACCTGTTCCACTGGAGCAAAGGGGGACAGGGTTTCTACTCCAGACTGTTTCTGGTGCCCAGAAAAGAAAACTCTTGGTGCCCTATCCTGGATCTGTCAATTCTCAGCACCTTCCTGGTGATTCCAAAATTCAAAATGCTAACTCTCCAACAGCTGCTTCCTATGCTAGCCAAGGACTCCTGGCTGGTCACCCTAGACTTAAAAGAAGCTTATCTGCACATCCCCATAAAGGAATCTTGCAGGAAATGTCTATGTTTCAGGGCAGGCTCTATCAGTTTTCTTCACTTCCCTTTGGCTTATCTACTGAGCCCAGGGTATTCACAAAATGCTTGGCCCCAGCCATCGCATACTGCAGGCAGAGAAAAATTCAAATGTACCTGTACTTGGACGATTGCCTGATTCAGGCGGGCAATCAGGAATTGCTACTTCAGCACCTAACATTTGTAAAGAGACTTCTAACTTCTCTGGGGTATACCATCATCAAAAAGAAATCACATCTGGTACCCAGCCAAAAAATTGTATTCCTGGGAGCAAACTTGAACACAATTTCCCAGATGGCATTCCTCACTCCAGAAAAACAGGTTTATTTGACAAACTACTGGCCACCCAGCCCAGCTATCTGCAAGAAAAATACTGCAAGCCCTAGGGTTCATGGCCTCCTGCATTCTACTAATTCCATACGCAAGACTGCATATGAGGAAACTTCAGTGGTACTTAAAAGGGTGGGCAGAGGCCTGCTACCACAACAAGGGACTCCCTTTCACTCAACCCCCCCCCCCCCCGCCACCCAAACCCTGACAACAGACTCATCAGACTATGCATGGGGGGCTCACATGGCAGGCAAATGCTTTCAAGGCAAATGGAACCCAAGACAAATGCACCTGCATATCAACCAAAAAGAAATGTTAGCTATACAGAATGCAGTGACAGCCTTCTATCTTTCCAGGACAACTCTTGATAAAGACGGACAACACCGCAGTTATGTGGTACATAAACAGGGGTGGGGACTCATTCCTACCCACACTGCAGATTAGCCATGACTCTGTGGAACACAGCCTTGAGCAATCAAGTGCACCTGCAAGCTGAATTCCTGCCAGGCAAACTAAATTCACTGGCAGACGGCAAGCAGAAGTCTAATGGACCCACATGAGTGGAAACTGGAACCCAAATCATTCAAGCTTCTGATCCACAGGTAGGGGGCACCAGAGCTGGACCTCTTTGCCTCCCCCCAGAACCATCAGCTGAGCAAATTTTGCACCAGAACTCCCCACAGCCAAGCATGGAAAGTGGATGCCCTGTCCTTTACATGGGAAAACCTCTCAATCTATGCCTTTCCCCCCTCTGCCCCTCCTCTCGAAAGTACTACTCCAGGTCAAACAGGACAAACCAAGGACAATCCTGATTGCACCAGAGTGGCCACACCAGAACTGGTACCCACTGTTACACAGTCTGACAGCAGTGCTACCCTGGCACCTGCTTCAGACCCCTTCTCTTTTGTCTCAGCAGGAGAGCCAGATTTTGCATCCTCCGCTGCAAACCCTGAACCTAGCAGCCTGGCTCATCCCCTGAATACATCACCAGCAAATCCTCAGCAAACAGGTACTGGATGTCATCCTTGAGGCCAGGAGGCCTAGCACTAGGAAATCCTATTCAGAAAAGTGGAAAAGATACTGTTCTTGAAGCTATTCTCAGGGAAAGGACACAACCATGCCCACCTTACCTCAAATCCTAGATTATCTAGCAGAACTGCTCCACAAAGGCCTATCCTTCTCTTCAATTAAGATTCATGCCTCTGCCATCTCAGCTCATTACAATACCAAGCCACCCCTCTTCTCTCACCCTCTGGTCAAACAGTGCTTGAGAGGAGCTAACAACTTAAGACCCCCCCCAAGGAGAGCTCCCTCTCCAGCAATGGGACCTTCTTTTTGTACTAGAGAAGCTCATGCTTTCCCCATTTGAGCCTCTTGCTACAGCAGAGTTAAAATTCCTCTCTTGGAAAACGGCCTTACTTCTAGCCATTACTTCAGCAAGAAGAGTGTCTGAGTTGCAGGCCCGTATGGCTGTGGAATCCTTCATTATCTTCCATGCGGACAGGGTTTTCCTCAGGTGTAACCCATCAATCTGGAGTAGGGACTTCATTTGTCAGCAACCTGTGGGTCTTGGATCCGATATCGGATCCGAGCTGGCAACTTGTAGCATAGCTATGGATCCGAGCTCCTAGCTCCTCCCCTCACCCATAATCCCCTGCCAACCTCCTATGACCTCAGATCTAGTTTGCCGCGCTTGAGTGTGCAGCTAGATTTTAGAGCTCCTAGCGTTTATCAACAGATAAGTGAATTTTTTCATCTTTTTTTGTCAGACTTTGTAGTTGTAATTTGTGTGAGTGGTTAGGTTCCTATTTAGTTTAATTTTGTTTAGTTTTCACCCTCCCCTCGCTGGTCGTTAGAGTGTGTCTGTGTGTGTGTGTTTGGGGCCAGTGTGCTTGTGTAGTGTACTTTAGTTTTGGGTATGGTAGAGGCCCCAAAACCTATTTTTTCTAAATGCACCGAGTGTGGCCATAAGCTTTCTCCGGCTGATGGCCACACTCTGGTTCGGTGCCTTGGGGTTGAACACCTCTTGTCAGGATGTACAATCTGTGCAGCGTTCAACCCCAGGGTACTGAAAGAGCGGAGGTCGAAGCTTGTCCTGGCGGGTCTTTTGCCTCCGGATTCGGCTTCGGCCTCCGCTCCTCCCATGGCACCTCCTCAGCCTGTGGTGGTAGCCACTCCTGCCCCCCTTCCCCCAGCTGGGATTCAAGCTCCCACTAAAGCGCCGGAGGACAGGGGGGCCAGGAGGGAGAAACGGAGGGAGAAGCACCACAAGCAGCGGGCGGAGGCCTCCGCTTTGGCCCCCCCGGCTAAGCGGGCTTCTCCCTCCATGGCTTCCAGGTCTCCTCCTCCTCGGCTCTGATCTCCTTGCTTCTCCCCGGGACCCGAGGAGAAGGAGACCCGATCTCCGACGAGGTCATCGAGGCAGCATTCCAGGCCTGCCTCGGTGGCCTCTTCGAGATCCACATACAGCCTGTCAGATGCAGACTTGAAACGGATGATGCGAAGGTTCATCCAGGCCCAGCTGCAGATGGGAGTGCTCTTGCCTCCCCCCCCCCCTTCGGGGGGAGCTCACCCCCTTTCTTTGCTCCCATTGCTCCTTCTCCGACCCGCTTTCCGGGTTTGGAGCCGGGCAGCGTCGGAGCCGGGGGTGGGTCGGCTCCGACAGTACTGGGTACTTCGGATCAGACCCTGCCTTCGAGTTTGTTGGTTCCATTGTCGGATCCGACCTCTCGGAGCTGTGGTCTGAGCTTTGGATCTGAGGGTTTCAGATCCAAGGGTTTCAGTGTGCCTTTGGCTCCGTCCAGGTCGGAGCACACTGGCCCCTCGGATCTGGCGGTCTCGGTGCCGGTTCCGATCCCTTCATCGGATCCGAGTGGGAGTCGACTTTCGGAGCCTAGGGAGAGTGGCTCCCCCTCGGCCTTCGATGCAGTGGAGAGGGCTCTGTTGAGGGCATCCAGACTCCCGGCCCTTGCCTCGGCTCCACCCTGCACTCCCTCTCTGCTGGGTCAGGCTTCCATCACCCAGCCACAGGGACAGCCTGCTTCGATGTCCCAGGTTGTTCCATTGGAACAAGACATTGCTGGCGAGACTTCCTCGGACAGCCCCCCCAAGGAAGTGCCTCGCAAGCACAAGTGTAAGAGGGGGCACGTGGACTCCCCCGAGTCCTTAACAGAGGATACGGACTTGGATGAAGGGGAACGCTCCCCAAGGTCACCCCTGGAGGATGTCTCCTTTGGAGACGACATGGAAATCCTTAGGATCAGAGGTGGGTGGTCTGCCCCCAAGGCTTCCTCTGACGAGTCCATGTTCCTGGAGGCATTCGAAGCAGGCCCGTCTACCTCTTGTGTGTCCCCTCCGGCCGACCCCCTGGTGGACCTTATTACCACCAGGGTGTGGAAGGAGCCGGACACTGTGGAGCTAGTCCCTAAACGCCCAGACAGGATACTGAGCCCCCCCCCCACAGACTGCTCCCACTGGAGCAAGGGTCCCCCCGTAGATGCCATGTTGACGGCGGCAGCCACGAAGAGGGAACTAGCTCAGGAGAGCCCCTCGGTCCATCCACTGAGCAAGGAGTCCCGCTCGATGGATCGCCTTGGGAAGCGGGTTTTTAGTTCAGCGACCTTCTCTGTAAGGTCTCTGAACTATATGGCACATGTCATCAGGATGCAGCAGGATCTTATCAAAGAATACGCTGCTTCCCCCCTGAGTCCATGTCGGCGGAGGACAAGAGGTTGTACTCCACTCGAATGGCCACTCTAAGGTCTATCTCCAATACCTCTATGCAGCTTTTGTCCCATGCTACCGAGGGAGCCGCTGGAGCTAGCGGAGCGGGCCTAGTCGTGAGACGTCAGGCCTGGCTCTGGCATTGTGACTTCGCAGAGCCCTTTAAGGCGTCCTTTGCGAACGCCCCCTTTGATGGTACTGCCTTGTTTGGCAAGACCGTTCGTGAAACACTGGTCCAGAGCGAGAAGGACGGGAAGACGTCTGCCATCGGAGTCCGCTTCTCCGCTCCCCAGAGGTCCTTCTCGAAGAACCAAAAGGGACAGAAGAAGATGGGGTTCCGGAAATCGCAACATTCCCAACCTGCTCTGGACAGCCAGTCCTTCCGTGGCAGAGGAGGATAGGGGGAGGACGCCACCCTAGGGGCAGAGGGGCCCCAAAGAACTTTGGGTCCAGAGAGTCCTTCTTTGACCGGCCCACGCAGCAGCCCTGAAGGGATGCCCGACTGCTCTGCTCTGGAGGCAGTCGGGGGGGTGTTTCTCTGGGCATCTGGCGGCATGGGAGTCCATCACATCAGACCGCTGGGTGCTTCGTATCATATCCAGAGGCTACAAAATTCCAATGTATCATGTCCTCAAACTCAGGAGCCTCCCCATTGTTCCACCCGATCAGAGGGAGGCTGCAGCCGCAGAAATCCAGCAGCTGTTAAAAAAAAGAGCCATCCAACCCGTCCCCCAAGACCAGCTCTGATTAGGGTTCTACTCCAGGTTCTTTCTGTTGCCAAAAAAGACTGGGGACTTAAGACCAATTCTAGATCTTTCCCTCTTGAACCTGTCGGTAACCAAGGAAAAATTCCGAATGGTCACTCTTCAATCCATTTTCCCCCTCTTACGGGAGAGCGATTGGAAGTGCTCTATAGACCTCAAGGATGCGTACTACCATATTCTAATGGACCGGCGATCCAGGAGGTTTCTCCACTTCCGGCTGGGAGCTAGTCATTATCAGTTCAGGGTCCTTCCCTTTGGCCTCACCACAGCCCCCAGGGTGTTCACCAAAGTCTTAGCAGTGATAGTGGCCCACCTGAGACTCCAGGGAATGCAGGTCTTTCCATACCTGCACGACTGGCTTCTAACCACCCCAACAAGGCATCTACTCTGCTCAGCCAGAGATTACTTTCTCCGCCTAGTCCCCCAGTTAGGCATCACAATCAATACGGACAAATCTTCCCTTGCTCCGACACAAGTAATAGAGTTCATAGAGGCCAGATTAGATACCAGGGATCTACGAGTCTTCCTGACTTCGGAACGACTACAGAATCTGAGATTGCATGTGCGGGCCATCCTACAATCGGAAGCTCCACCGGCAGAATTGGTCCTGAGGGTGCTGGGCTCCATGGCAGCTGCAATAATGCTTCTTCCATGTGCTCGCCTAAACATGAGGGTACTGCAGTGGACCCTTCAAGTGCAATGGTCCTTCCAATCTCTTCCTCTCTGCCACCCTATCTCTATCAGCAAGGTTTGCAGGAGGGCCCTGTTATGGTGGCTCCAATCCCCAGACCTCCATATAGGCCGGCCCTTCTGCACCCCTCCCCCTCTCACCACGGTGACCACGGATGCCTCTCGCTTTGGGTGGGGAGGCATTACATTGGCAGGACAGTCCAAGGCACGTGGAACGACACAGAGACCTCCTTGCATATCAACGTTCTGGAGATGAGAGCAGTGCAGTTGGCGTTGCAGGCACTTCAGAATCTCCTCCCCGTAGGAACGATTGCAATTCAGTCAGACAACAAGTCTGTTTGGTACATCAACAAACAGGGGGGAACCAGATCCTACCCCTTATGCCGAGAAGCCATGAGAGTGTGGGAATGGGCGATTTCTACCAACCGCTTTCTGATCGCAATGCACATTCTGGGGCGGGCCAACATTCTGGCGAACAAACTCAGCCGCACCATTCTTTCCCCTTACGACTGGTCTCTCAACCCACTAGTAGCGAAGCAGATATTCACAAAATGGGGGCAACCCTGCTGTGATCTGTTTGCCTCTCCCTTAAATACGAAATGCAACAGTTTTTTCGCTCTGATTCCCCCACCAGGGGAAGCCCCGAGAGACGCTCTGGTGCATGCTTGGCCGCCCGGTCTACTCTATGCCTACCCTCCTTTACCCCGATGCTAAAGCTCTTACAGAAAGCCTCGTGGTTGGGGAGCAGAATGATCCTCGTTGCCCCATTCTGGCCTCGGCAAACTTGTTTCCCTTACCGTGGTCTCATCTAGTGAATCCTCCTTGGATTCTGGATCCCACTCCGGATCTAATCTCCCATCCATCGGAGTTACAGACCCCGAATCTGGTCAACCTGAAGCTGACAGCTTGGTTGCTCCAGTTCCACTCTTAGTCAGGACTCCCGGCATCTCTTCACCAGTCAAAGCCATCCTGGTGGCAGCACATAAGCCTTCCACCAGAAAATTATACCACAGTAAATGGAGACGCTTTTCCGTCTGGGCCGAACATCATAATCTGGATCCCTTCACTGCCCCTCTACCGTCCGTACTGGATTTTCTAACCGGACTCTTTCAGCAAGGAGCTAGTTCAACAATCAAGGTACAGTTGGCAGCCATCCCCCATTACCATGTGGGACATGAGACAGGCCCTTTGATGTCAGCTAAATTGTGCAGAACTTTTCTTAAGGGCACCTTTCTACTCAGGCCTCCTGTCAAAGAAGCCGTACCCCCATGGGATCTTTCTCTAGTCCTTCAAACCTTGACTGCTCCTCCCTTTGAACCAGCTGCAACGGTCGATCTCAAATATTTGTCCTGGAAAACAGCATTCCTGGTAGCCATCACTTCAGCCAAGAGAGTTTCGGAACTCCAAGCCCTTTCCATAAAGCCTCCTTACTTGGTCTTCCATCCGGACAGAGTGTACCTCAGGACCAACCCCTCCTTTTCTTCCCAAGGTGGCATCGGAAGTAAATATCAATCAGTCCATCAACTTACTGGTTTTCTTCCCTAAGTATCAAAATAAAGGAGAGTACAAGCTGCATTCCTTAGATGTACACAGGCAGCTACGTTTCTATATTCATAGGACAGCTGGTCACAGACAATCTGATCAGTTGTTTGTCTCCTTTGCTAGTTTGGGTAAAGCCATTTCAAAGGTCACCTTGTCACGTTGGATTTCTCAATGTATTCTTTTGGCCTACCAACCTTCCGGGAGGCCCGCACCTGAGGGAGTCCGTGCACATTCCACTCGCTCCATCTCTACTTCTGCTGCTTTTAAATCTAGAGTGCCATTGGACGATATTTGTTCAGCAGCTACTTGGGCCTCATCTCATACTTTTATTAACCACTACAAACTGGACGTAATTTCTAGAGGGAGAACATCCTTTGGCTCCGCAGTGCTCCGGAACATCCTTCCATGATGGCCGCCCAAGATTCAGGTAGCTGGGGACTCTGTCCCACAGGTTGCTGACAAATGAAGTCCCTACTCCAGATTAAGAAGTTATGTACTCACCATAATTTTCCATCTGAGTAGGTGGCTTCATTTGTCTGCAACCATCCCCCCCTCCTTCCCCCTGGCCTTCAGAACTTGGTCCTGTTATATTGTTCTAGCTATTATGATTGTTGGAACACCTTTTCAGGTATCCATAGAGGGGCAAACTTGATCTGAGGTTGGCAGGGGATTATGGGTGAGGGGAGGAGCTAGGAGCTTGGATCCACAGCTATGCTACAAGTTGCCGGCTCGGATCCGATATCGGATCCAAGACCCACAGGTTGCAGACAAATGAAGCCACCTACTCAGATGGAATGTTATGGTGAGTACATAACTTATTTATGCCCAAGGTGGTATCTAGTGTGGCTTTAAACCAATCCATCCATTTACCAACCGTTTTCCCTAATCCTCAGAATAAAGGGGAAAGGTTCCTGCACTTCTTGGACGTGCAGAGGCAGCTTAGGTTCTGCCTTGACAGGACTTAAACCTTTCAGAAAATCTGACTAGCTTGCTAGTCAGCTTTGCTACAGGGGCAGAGGGCAAGGCCATTTCAAAGCAAACTATCTCCAAATGGATAGCACACTGCGTCCATTTCTGCTACAAACACCATGGAAAACCGACCCCACAGGGGGATCAGAACCCATTCCACTAGGGCTACCTCAACCTCTACAGCATTTCTCAGGGGAGTCCCTACCAGGAACATTTTGGAAGCTGCAACCTGGAGATGTTCTTCGTGTTTTACTGTTGCAGTCATCACATGTGGGTTATCTGTCTGCAGGTAGCCCTCAGTCGGCCTGAATACCAGTGTCTTGGGATTTCTGTGTCAGATGCTGTAGCTTCTTCCATGATGTCAGGGGCATAAAGCATGCAGCCGACGCCATTAAATCAGTCTTTCTTGCCTTGCAGTGCCCGAAGCAGAAGCAGTTCGCAAGTGCCGGTCGGCCAACTCCTGAAATTTTCATTTTCGAGTTTCAGATCTGAAGTCTTCTAAAAGATAAGTACCCCATTGGGGATTCTTTTTTCCTTGCTCTAACCAATGTCAGAAAAAATTACTAATTGTCTTGCCTGTGTAAAGCAGATACCTTAGAAATTTTCATTCTTACTGCGTCACCTGTTTAGGCCCAGACCACATCCCTTGCTGTTGGTTTTGTGCCTAGTTCAATGCCCGAACTATTCGTCGTCAGGCAATTTTTGCAGGTAAATTCTTTCGCTCTCTATCTCCGTACTCTGAAATGGCTTCAATAAGCCATCCAACTACCGATCTTCTGAAAAAACTTAAGGATAAAGACAGACCGCATAGGTGCAAAACTGTCGACGACACTACCATTAAGCTCATCACCAGTCCGCCGGTACTCTGCGAGGGGCTTTTGCAGCCCCTGATACCCACTTCTACAGATTCGCAGGCCTCTACTGAGACCCATTCGGAGTCTGGTATGCCGTGAGATGCTTCTTCGAATATGGAACCTGTGGATGTCTCTATCTTGGATGGGTCCGGAGCCGCTTTGCAGGCACCGGCTTGTGAGGGTGTATTCAGGCCTTCCGATTTTCATATTAAACCGACGAGTTTGTTTCAAGCCAAAAATACCGAAGTTCTCAGGCCTAAAGTTCGCACTACGCCTAGGAAACTGACGACCAAGGCGCATTCTCAGGCCCACATCCCACAAAAACAAATGCTTAGAATGGCTGAAGATCTTATTACCTTAATTAGAGGAAGTCTGCTTCCCCCACAAAGAGACCAAGAACTGATTTTCCTTGTGATTCTTCTGATAAGGAATCTGATATCTCTGTTCCTTCAGATTACCAGGACATACCCTTATCTACCTATGAGGATTCTGATGCAGAGGATTCCATTCCCTCTGCTTCCCCTCCAGAAGATTTTTCTTTTGGTGAAACCCTGCATACCCTTGGAGAGCATTTCCACTGGGAGAGCCAGGACTACTCTCAGTCCAAAAAGAGACTTAGGGAATTTCTAAACTTGCCTCAGCACATTCCTCTAGCTATCCCTCCTGTTCTGGAGATTGTAGATGCCTTCTTGGAATCCAGCCTTACCCCTGATAGCCTCCAGCTTCAAGGAAACCTGACCGGTACTATACAGTAACTGACTCCCTCAAATTCTTTTTTAAGAATCCTACTGCGGATCCAGAGACCATTTCCCAGGGACCTAAAGGTGTTAAGGCTACAACTGCCAAAAATCTTACCCCTTCAGACAGGTATTCTAGGGCTTTAGACAGATGGGGGTAAGAAGGGTATACACCTTTGCTTCTCTGACCATTAGAGCTTTAAATTGCCAGTTTCATATATTAAACTATCAGCAGCATATTATTTGAGCTAATTAAACAGAAAATTATGTTGATTCCTGACTGTGCAGAACACTAAGATTTACAAGAATTAATGCATTCTGCTAACCAAGTTGGTAAACATATTTTGTAATGTTGGTTTGATGCCTTAGAAGCATCTTGCAGGGCTGCTGCCACTGGGTTGGTTCTTAGAAGGCATGCTTGACTTAAGGAACAAAACTTGCCAGATCATGTCAAAGCAAAACTGCTAGATGCACCATTAAACCAAGAGCATCTATTTGACAATAAAGCAGAAGTCCTCAAAAAGATGAAGGAGAAAGCTAAATCTATGCAAACTGTTAAAGATTTTTTTACAAGTACAGACACACAGATTCAGTAGGCATTGGCCTTCTAAAAACTGGTCTTTTCCAGTCCCTTCCAGGCCTTCTCAGTCCAAGCCCAGGGGCAGCAGACAACCAAGACTTCAGTCTCAGGTTATGCACATATCTAAGCAATGGGGTGCTCCCACGTCCAAAACTGGGAGTAGTAAGCCACCATCCTGTGGCAAAATTGCACAATGACTTATCCTCAACTTTTCCAAGTACTTGCACCTTTAGGAGGGAAACTTGCCTTGCATGCAAAGAACTTGGGAATACATTACCCAAGACAGAGGAGTCTTCAACATTGTTTCCCAGGGATACAGATTCCACTTCCACTCTGTCCCAGCCCTAAGCGGATGACCAGACCTCCCCCCAATCCAGTGGGCGGAGGTCCAAAAGCAAGTACTTTTTCTCCTCAGTGTCAAGGCTATTCAACCTGTCCCAGAAGAACAAAGGGGACAAGGCTTTTATTCCAGACAGTTTCAGGTTCCCAGAAAAAAAAACTCTTGGCGTCCTATCCTGGATCTGGCTATTCTCAACACCTTTCTGGTGGTTTCAAAATTCAAAATGCTAACTCTCCCAACAGCTGCTTCCTATGCTAGCCAAGGACTCCTGGCTAGCAACCTTAGACTTAAAAAAAGCTTATCTGCACATCCCCAGAAGGGAATCTTGCAGGAAATACCTATGCTTCAGAGCAGGCTCTGTGCACTATCAGTTCTCTGAACTTCCCTTTGGCTTATCTACTGCGCCCAGGGTATTCAAAAAGTGCCTAGCTCCAGCCATTGCATATTGCAGGCAGAGAAGAATTCAGATTTACCCTGACTTGGATGATTGCCTGATTCAGGCAGACAGTCAGGACTTGTTACTACAGCACCTGGCATTTGTAAAGAGACTTCTAACTTCACTGGGGTACACCATCAACGAAAGAAATCACAGCTGGTACCAAGCCAACAGATTGTATTTCTAGGAGCAAGCTTGACCACAACTTTCCAGATGGCATTCCTCACTCCAGAGAAACAAATTTATTTGACAAACTACTTCAATCTACTGGCCACCAAAACCCAGCTATCTGCAAGAAAAATACTGCAAGCCCTGGGGTTCATGGCCTCTTGCATTATTTTAATTCTATATGCAAGACTGCATACGAGGAAACTTCAATGGTAACTAAAAAGTGTCTGGTGTCAGCATTCTCAAGACCTGGAAACGATTCCTATCATTCCTTGCCCAAGGACAGAGTTCCTTTGGTGGGCAGAGGCCTGCAAACACAACAAGGTACTCCCTTTCACTCTACCCCCTGCCGCCCAAACCCTAACAGACTCATCAGACTATGCATGGGGGGGCTTACATGGCAGGACAGTGCATTCAGGGCAAATGGAACACAAAGGAAATGCATCTACATATCAATCAAAAAGAAATGTTAGCTCTACAGAATGCTCTGACAGCCTTCAAAGGCCTTATTCTTCCAGGACAACTGTTGATAGACATACAACACCACAGTCATGTGGTACATAAACAAGCAAGGGGGAACCCACGCCTGCCCACTCTGCAGATTAGGCATGGCTCTGTGGAACACAGCCTTGAACAGCCAAGTGCAACCTGCAAGCTCAGTTCCTGTCAGGCAAACTGAATTCACTGGCAGACTACTTAAACGGAAATCTCATGGACCCACACAAGTGGAAACTGGAACACAAAATATTCAAGCTTTTGAGTAACAGATGGAGGGGGGCACCAGAGGTGGACCTTTTTGCTTTCCCTCAGAACTATCAAGTGAGCAAATATTGCACCAGAAATCCCCACAGCCAAGCTTGGAAAGTGGATGCCCTGTCCTTCACCTAGGCAAACCTCTCAGTCTATGCCTTTCCCCCTCTGCCCCTCCTCTCGAAGGTTCTACTAAAGATCAAACAGGACAAGCCAAGGACAATCCTGATTGCACCAGACTGGCCACGCCAGCACTGGTACCCTCTTTTGCACAGTCTGACAGTGCTGCTACCATGGCACCTGCCTCAGACCCCTTCCCTGCTGTCCCAGCAGGCGGGCCAAGATTCTGCACCCTCAGCTATAGACCCTGAACCCTAGCAGCCTTGGCTCATCCACTGAATTCTTTATCAGCAACTCTGTGTGCAGGTGCTAGATGTCATTCAAGAGGCAAGGAGGCCTAGTACTAGAAAATCCTATTCGGAAAAGTGGAAAAGATACTGCTCCTGGAGCCAGTCTCAGGGAATGGACACAACTGTGCCCAACTTACCTCATATACTAGATTACCTAACAGAAATGCTCCACAAAGGTCTATCCTTCTCTTCAGTTAAGATTCATGCCTCTGCCATCTCAGCTCATTATAATACTGAGCCACCCCTTTTCTCTCATCCTCTGCTCAAACAGTTCCTGAGAGGAGCCAAAATTTTAAGACCCCCCCCCCCCCCAGGAGAGCTCTCACTCCTGCCTGGGACCTTAGCTTTGTATTGGAAAAGCTCACGCTTACGCCCTTTGAACCTGCTGCCACAGCAGAGCTAAAATTCCTCTCATGGAAAACAGCTTTGCTTCTAGCCATCATGTCAGCAAGAAGAGTGTCTGAATTGCAGGCCCTTATGGCCGTGGAACCCTTAATTATCTTCCATGCGGACAGGGTCTACCACAGGACTAACCCATCATTTATGCCGAAGGCGGTATCCAGTGTGGCTTTAAACAAATCTATTCATTTGCCAACTGTTTTCCCTAATCCTCAAAGTAAAGGGGAAAGAATCCTGCACTCCTTGGACATGCCCAGGCAGCTCAGGTTCTATCTGGACAGGACAAAGCCTTTCAGAAAATCTGACCAGCTGTTAGTCAGATTTGCTGCAAGAGCAGAGGGCAAGGCCATTTCAAAGCAAACCATTTCCAAATGGATAGCACACTGCATTCATTTCTGCTACAAACACCATGGAAATCCTACCCCACAAGGGATCAGAACACATTCCACTAGGGCTACATCAACCACTACAGCATTCCTCAGGGGAGTCCCTACCCAGGGACATCCTGGAAGCTGCAACTTGGAGTTCTGTACACACTTTCTCCAAGCATTATCACTTACCTATCTTTTCTAAATCCAGAGCTGGATTTGCCACAGCAGCCGTACAAGGCCTGATTGCCAGCCCTAATGCTTCTTAACTACCTCCTCCCTTCCTTAGCTTTGGGAATCAACCCAAATGTGATGACTGCAACAGTGAAACATGAAGAACGTAGTACAGTTAACATAAATGTAGATGTTCGAGTGTATTCACTGTTGCAGTCCTGGTTACCCTGCCTCCAGCCCCCTGACTTTTCTATACATTCTACCTCTCCTCTTTTTTGGCCATAATTTATGGCAATGGTATTTACTTTTTACTGGAGGTGCTCCACACCATGTAATTGCTTCCTATTTTGGGGGCTCCTGACATCTGGGGGAAGAAAAACTGATGTAATGGTGTCTGCTGCATGTTTAATACCCCTGACATCATGGAAGAAGCGACAGCTTCCGATGCAGAAATCCCAAGAGACTGGTATTCGGGCCGACTGAGGGCTACCTGCAGGCAGATAACCCAAGTGTGATGACTGCAACAGTGAATACACTCTAACATCTACATTTATGGTAAGTGTACACAACTGTACATTCTCCTTGTGGGTGAGAGTGATGTCCACCAAGTTTTGGTGAGAGAGGACTTCACCGTATCTCTTACTGAAGCCTGAACACAACACTGGATTCTACCTTTAAAACCTTGAGGGTAGAGACTCTCGGATGACACTAAAAGCAAAACAGTTGTCACCTCTGTGCAGTAGACTTTCCAAGGAAATGTATTTAATTTTGCATAGGACCTGTTTAAGGCAATCCATTTTCTTCAGCCTTCTGTTCCAATTTCTATCCATTTGAGAGATCATCTCCCCCTTCCTCTGAAGAAGATATTTCACAATCAGATGTTGAAGGTTTGTGCTGTGCTTCAGTTATCCTCCCATACTCTGTGCAAGTCTGCATCTGAAGAGAGATTATTCCAGTTCCCCCAGTAAAGAAATATGACTTGGGGATACTATTTCTAAAATGAAAGCATTTTTCAAGTGGAGCAGGAAGATGGTGTCATTTCAGGAGTACAAGTTGCCAAATGCGAATACCGCAAAAGCTTTGGCCATTCTCAGCTGTAGGAGATACCTTTATGTATGTATCTGTTTATTCAGATTCACAACACCCTGATCTCAGAAAACCTGTCAGGTTTTCGAAGGTGTCTTAACTCGCATAAATGTACTTAAAGGGAGAGTGTCAAAGATGCAGCTTTCAAAACACTTTTTATTTTTTTCACAGTAATGAATAGCTTAAGTTATATAGACTTAACCTATCCTACTTTGCCTGGATGTTTCTGTATCATTTTTGTAAATTTCACATTTTCAGCTTTTAGAGCGTCCCACTCTCAGTTTTGACAGGTAGTACCACCCACAGTGTGATGTCACTATACACACCCCTTTCCTGTCTTCGGTTCATTAAATAGGACCCTGCTTCACCTTTCCAATCTTGTTTTTATTCCCAGTGGAAATCAGAAACAACACTGCTTTGGTTCCCACAGGCACTGATCTCTTGCGATGCACGTACCTCTTAATTGTCCCTCGTATTTTACTGCTGTCTATCTTAATCCCACCTAAAACTGGTACGTTTTGGAGAAATCGTGGTGAATTACACTTCATAAGTAATGACAATCAGAGTTTTAGAGAAATCGTGGTGAATTACACTTAATAAGTAATGACAATCGGAGTTTTAGAACTATTTTACTTTTGAAATTATATATATTCACGTTCTCTTATTCTGCCAGTGTTGTAAGTTAATAGTAAAATTCTCCGATTACTTTTGGATTTGTTCCTGATTCGTTGAGCTATGACTGCAATTTCTTCTACATACTCCACTAATGTACACTATTAGATTTTGAGTTTTCAAAATTGATAGGTGCAAGAACAGGACTTGAGTAGTTCCTTTTACTTTGTATTGATGTTTTTGTGCATTCTGAACAAACGTAACCTGGAGATTTTGCTTTTGCTCTTGTTTGTTTTTATAGGTTTTCATTTTATATAGGATTATGCGGCTAGCCACCTGGCGTTTTGAACCTTGGGTGTAGATGATTGTCACTGTTGAAGTGACACCCCGACCTCGTGTACAAAACTGGGGAAAAGGGTTGTGGATGAATGTGTCTGGAACCTTCCAACTGTCTAGTTTTGCTTCGGTGATATATTTTGGTGCAGTATAACTATAACCGTGAAAAGGCAACGCGCAGTGCTTGAGGATCTCCAGGTACAGCCATTGTTCCTTCTAATTGTGACACATTGGTTGAGGTAACTTGGGCATTTAAGTGAAAATGCCACTTGGACATGTGTCGCTGAAAGTGTACCACAAGGAAGTGCACACAGAGCAGATCCTGGGTCAGGCAAAGGACACTTTGGAGGGTTTGTATCTCTTATCTTGCTATAAGATGAGCCAAGAACTGTTGTTGGAGATAAGGAAGTCCGGGTTACTATGCTCTGATTGCTGTCAGTGTCACAGAGACCTGTACCTGGACAAGCAGTTTAAAATAATGTAGTAGTGGAAAGATAGGAATTTGCCATAAATAAGCCAAAACATTTGAAGTTTAAAACTGCTCATACAGACTCTCATTTTGAAACAAAATGGCAATGTAGTTTTCAAAAAAGGTAAAGATCATTGATAAATTCTGCCTCAGTGAAAAGAAGCAGCAGAGATAAAATACAATAGAACATATCCTGAGGATAATGTCGTCTCATATCCAGTATTCTTTTTCTCAAGAACGTAACAGGGCAGTTTAAACTTGAGTAGTGTGGTTAGTGAGGATCCTGTTTTTTTTTTTTTTTGTATTGGGAATTAGGTAAGAGGAACCCATATTTGTCTTGGAGTTCTGTTTAGTTAGGATGAGTGAAATGGAAGTTACAAGAAGAGGTATATCCTAGAAAATGTGATCTTGTCTTTGAGATCAGTGACTTCTCTGTTGTAAGAGTAAGGTCACATTTCCCTAGCCTGTTTACAAACTGGAGGACTATATGTACAGAAAGGGTGGGTAACACACTGACGTCCCACTCACCAGGCTGAACAAGGAGAAGGTCATGGTAAGCTGCCTATCGGGCGCTAGAATCAGCCACATAACACAAGCACTCAGGTCACTCCACGGCAAGTACAAGTATGACACAGTCATTGTCCATGCTGGTGTGAATGACCTGAGACGTACCTCCCTGGACTACATGAAAAGAGACATAGAGGAGCTCTCTGATTATGTAGCCCAGGCAGGTATGACCCTGACCCTGAGCAGTATCCTTCCTTCACCACGAATGATGCCACAATATAGTGACAAGATGATCAGCTTTAACAATTGGCTTAATTTCTGGTGTCATTCAAAGGGGATCCAGTGTCTGTCTGCTTGGGATGACATGCTTGACAAGCCACGCTGCTTCAAGGGACGGCTTGCACCTGTCACCCTGGGATTCGGATGTTGGCTAAGGCTCTTGCCACCCCATAGTACCTTTTTAGGCAAGGCTCAAATTCTAAACCTACCACCCTAGAAAACAAAAGCGGAAGAAACTAAGGGTAATGCTGCTCAATGCCAGAAGTCTAAATGTCAAAATGCACTCGAGGCCCTTCTCAGTATGGAGAACATCGATGTCTGTGCTGTGACTGAAACCTGGTTCAAGGCTCCTGAGAGCACCCGGCACTATCAGGTTTTACCTCATATCATGCGTTGCCCCAAAACCCAGACCATACCACAAAAGGAGGGTGTATCCATATTCATCAAGGATACCCACACCTCCAGGTTGGTGGCTACGCATCAAGCATCGGAAACCATCCAGGTGCAATTAACCATAGGCAAAACTGCTCTACAATTTGTAGCATGCTACAGGCCACCCTCTCAAACTCAGGAAACCCACACAGCCTTCCTGAAGACACTGGAGGGTATAAATGTATCACCAAACACCATCATATTGGGTGATTTCAACTACCCGAATATAGACTGGGAACATTACTCAAGCCCCAACTTTCTAGCCCAAAGGTTCCTGGAGTTCATAAATTCAAATGCCATGGAACAATTAGTCACCGTCCCCACAAGAGGAGAAAATATACTAGATCTCATCATCACAAACATGGGGACAAAATGCTCCACACCAGAAGTATATCCCTCTTTGGTGAGATCAGATCATAAACTAATCTCACTAGAAATCCACATCCCGCCGCCACCCCAAACAAAAAAGACCACAGTGAAGAACTTCTGTAAAGCAAACTTCACACTACTCAAGACAGATGTGGTATCCTTCAAGGGCCCCGAGCCAATGGAAACCACAACCCAATCTGCGGAAGCCCTTACAAATGCCTTCTATGAACACCTTCAGGACTGCATGGATCAGGCAATCCCAAATAAAACCAAGACTCTTTCCACCAAGGGCAAACGTCCAGTGTGGTGGACCCCAGCCATAAACAAACTTTACAATAAGAGGAGAAAGCTATTACATGATAGAGCAAAATCCCAAAAAGGGAAGGCATCTTTGATCAGTACTAGCAAGAAACTACGATCCGTCATAAAATCATCCAAGGCCAACTTTGAGAAAAAAATTGCCATAGATTCAAAAGACAATCATAAGGCCTTCTTCAGCTATGTCAGAAACCTGGGTGGAAACTCCCAGATATGCTCAGAATTAGTCCAAAATGATACAAAAATCACTGAACCCACAGATATTGCCAACATACTGGCAGACAGGTTCAGCGCAAACTTCACCCCCCTCTCCCCCCCAAAAGGAGATATAACTATCCCAACAGAGTGTAGCCTCCCAGACATCTCAAATGCGCAGGTGAAAGCTGCTCTCTCTAAAGCTAAAAACACAGCATCAATGGAACCGGATGGTGTCCCCGGCTGTGTGCTACATGAACTCAATGAAGAACTAAACCCGCACATAAGGCAGCTGTTTAATCTTAACCTTACCACAGGACATGTGCCCAAGGAGTGGTGTACGGCAACTGTGGTCCCACTCCACAAAGGCGGTGCCTCTACGGACCCTGGAAATTACCGCCCCATAAGCTTAACAAGCCTGGTCTGCAAAGCTATGGAGAGGATCATAATGGAACTCATAAACAAGGACATAGGGGACTTGCAGACCTTGGACCCAACCCAGTTTGGCTTTGTCAAGGGCAGATCTTGCCTTTTGAACTTGGTCGACTTCTTCGAAACAGTTACCAAGGCCATTGATGAGGGAAAGGCAGTCCATACAGCCTACCTTGACCTTGCAAAAGCTTTCGACACAATACCCCACTCGGGTATCATAGAGAAACTTACCAGCTTAAATGTAAACCCATATGTCACAAGATGGGTTGCAAACTGGCTAAAGGACAGAACCCACAGGGTTAGAGTTGCTGGAGCCATGTCAGACTCCAAGCCGGTTACAAGTGGTGTCCCACAGGGCTCAGTCCTTGGCCCCCTATTGTTCGGCATCTACTTCTCAGAAATACAGGCAAACATAGGAGGACTATGGCTGACAAAGTTTGCGGATGACTGCAAACTGGGTGCCATAGTGGATAGTACATCGGACACAGACATCCTTCAGAGGGGTCTCACGGAAACTGATAGCTGGTGCCAGAGCCATGGCCTGAAGTTAAACGCAAAAAAAATCTATAGTCATACCCTTCGGGAAAAACAAGGTAACCCCAAGCTACCATATAGATGGCAACCCACTAAGCACAGAAGAGGTTATCAGGGACCTGGGTACCCAGGTTGACAGTGGCCTCTCGTTTGACACTCACGTTGCTAAAGTGGTTCAAAAGACCTTCTACATTGCCCATCTGATCATGAAGGGATTCACATCCAGATCAAGTGAGGTCATTGTTCCCCTGTACTCTTCACTTATCAGACCAATGATAGAGTACAATGCCCCATTCGGGATGTATCTCACCCGACACCTGCAGCAATTGGAGAGACCCCAAAAGTTCCTCACCAAAAGGATAAAGGGACTCCAAAACCTGTCATATACTGCCAGACTGAAGAAACTCCAACTCTATTCAGTTGCATATCGTCTGCTCAGAGGTGACCTGTGCCTGACATACAAGGCCATGACCAACCCGGAATTAATGGACATGCTCCACCTCAAAAAATCCAAATCCACCAGAACCACTAGAGCAAGTGACTTAAACCTTAGCACGGATATAAATAGGACGTGCTGGAGGGATAGATTTATCACCCAGAGACTCCCCATGCTGTGGAATAAAATCCCAGTCCATGTGAGGCAGAGCACCTCACTGGCTCTGTTCAAGAGAAATCTTGACCGGTGGATGGGAGATCGTAGGTTTACCCCTGGAATCATCTCTGTGTCACTGCTGGACAGAGGCACAACAAACTAATGGGCACATTATTTCTAACATAAGGGGTGGCGTAAGCCACATAACTTTGGGCTAGGCTTATAAATGCCTTAGGGCAGATAGCCTAGTATAAACCTATGAACCTATAAGCAGAGGTGGAGTGAAGTTCCCACCAGACCTGACTGAAAAAAAAAGCAGGAAGTGCTGAGATGCTTTCTAGGAAGAGACTTGCAGGTAGTGTTTTATGCCCAATGCCCATTCTGATATGTGACCATCCTTTTCAGGTGCATGACATCATGATGGCTACAAATATGAATCCTGTGTAATATGTAACTTTGTGCTGGTTAAAGTATGAATCATGTTTAACTGTGCGATATGGTAGTTAGAAAGTGCACCCTATCCGATCTTATGCTGCATAGAAGGTGAATCCTGTCTGATGTGATATTGAGCTTGTTAGAAGTTGGTTCCTGTCTGTATCTTGTTGCACTAGTTAGAATGTGGATCCTGCATATGATGTATGATATCATGATGGTTAGAAGGTTGAGACTGCCTGGTGTGTAACGCCATGCTGGTTAAATGGGAGATCCTATGTTCTGTGTAGTTGCATGCTGACTAGAAAGTTATTAGTCTCTTGTATGCTAAAGTTGTGCTAGAGAGCAGGTGGATCCACTTTGATGTGTAACATCCTGTTGTTCAAAAGCTGGTTTTAGTCTGCTCTGTAGTATAATGTTGGTAAGGAGGTGGATCTGGTTTGATGTGTAATGTCTTGCTGGTTACTGCTGGACTTGGTCTGATATGTGATGGTATATTGATACTGTGACAAACCGAAATGCTGCCAGCCCAGCTAGCTGGAATTTTGTAAATTATATATCACTTGAAAATTTAAATAATATGATTTGTATAGAAATGAGACAATGCCAGCCCAGCTATGTGGAATTTTGTAAATAATCATGTCATTTGTGAATATTAATATGATCCATAGGCTTGTCTTACAGACGTAAGAGAACTATATGATGTTATGTGATCCTATCTCGCCTACATTCTGTACTGATGGGCTCGGAGCCGATCCCTCGGCTCCGACTCGGCACGCTATGCTATAGAGCGAAGCCTCTTATTGGCTGAGCTATTTCTTATCCCAGGATGCACCACCACTAATCCCCCAGATCTCGTTTGCCGCTTACAAGCTAGGACGTGGTCTCAAACTTGGCTGAGCTAAGTACTGTTTTCTTCAAACTTTCCTGTCAGGAATTTTGATATTCTTACCCCAAAAGCTGTTTTAACAGCTATTGTTGTTGTACAAGTGTGTTTTGCTAATATTTGTTGAGAAAAATTGTGTTTTTTTTTTGGTTTAAGAGGAAGGTTTCCCGTTTAAGTTAGAGGGGCCTTCCCCTATTCTTTATCTACTGTCTTGTTTTTTTCAGGAGGTCAAGTACCTGCTTAAGTTAGAGGGTCTTGACCCTCCTTTTCTGTATTTTGTTCGGATATTGTGTATTGTCTCGTTTTAAAAAAAAAAAAAAAAACTTGATTTAAAGAGTTTCTTGTGGTAAAATCTCTGAACAGCTACTTTAACTTGTTTTGTTCTTAGTGCCTGTTAGTCAATATGTCTAAGGAACATAGGCCCTCTGGGTTTAAAAAGTGCGCGAGGTGTGGGTACAAAATGTCTATAACTGACGACCAATCCTCGTGCGTATATTGTTTAGGCGCCAAGCACCTACAGGAGTCCTGTAGCGTGTGTCACGCTTTTTCTTCTAGAGTCCTCCAAGAGAGGAAGAATAAATTAATATTAAAAGGGCTGATTAAACCCTCCTTTGAGGAGGCCTTATCTTCCTCTTCCTCTCCCACCAGAAAGAAAAAAGCGTCGGCTCCGACCAGTTTGTCGGAACCGACTGCAAAGAAACCTAGGCAGGCATCTCCATCGGCTCCACGGACTTCGGCGCCAAGGGCGGAACGGTCTGCCTCGAAGCCTCCAGTCTCGACTCCTCTGGTTTCGGAGCCGAGCACTGGGGCATCAAGAGGCGGGTCACCTTCATCGGCTCCACTGATTTTGGAGCCAATGAGGGTTGCCAGCTCAGACTCTTCCCCATCGGCGCCGAAGCCCTCCTCGGCACCGAGGGAAATTGTTTTGAGGTCTCCCTCGGAACCGATAGTAGTCGAATCCGTTCGGAGCCGGTCCCCTAGTCCTATGGAGCCGATGGAGAGGTCGGTTCGGACCCAATCGGTGTCATCTAGATCCTCCAAGATGTCTGATTCGGACATCGACAGGGTGCTTCTAAGACTTTTCCAGTCTCCCGTGTTCCAAAAGTTAGTTTCGGCTCCAGCCTAATCGGCTTCGGAGCCGATGGTCCACCCCCTTGTTTTGGTTCCTCCTCCAACAGTCTCGGCACCGTTGGAGCCAGTGGTGGTGGAGCCGATGGAGGTTTTCGGGTCGGGCCCGACCCTTACTCCAACCCCGGCTCTCGAGTCGGAGTTCGGTACGCGGACTTCCTCTGTCGGCCCCGGGGGGGACGCTTTGGGACTGATGTTTTCGGTCCCAAGCCTTCCTCTCGGTGCGTCGGCTGCGGGGGTACCGTCTACCATTGTGGCCACGGAGGTGGGACCTTCCCAGGATTCTGGTGGTCCCACCTTCAGGGCCATGAGGAGTGCGTTAGCCAAATCTTCTTTGGCTACCTCCACGGTCTCCCCAGCACCTTCCCTGCATACGGAGACTGGGTCTTTGGCAGTCCCCCTGTCCTTAGACAGCAGAGCCCCGGGGCCTGAGGTTACCCCCACTGGGGGTTCCCCCCCTCCTGGAGGTCCCTCTGAAGCTTCTTCGGAGGAACCCCCCCAGGAAAAGATTGTGCAAGAGGAAGCACGTTGACTCCCCCGATGAGTCTCTTACATCAAACACTGATTTTGATGATGCAGAGGGGTCCCCTAAGTCGTCCTCAGATGATGTCTCCTTTACAGACATCCTAGAAGCCCTTAAACAACGAGGCGGCTGGCAATCCAAACCCCCTTCTGCTGATGAGTCGGTGTTCCTTAAGGCCTTCGGGGCTCAGACCTCCGCCTCCTGGGTGTCTCCGCCCTTTGACGAGCTCCTAGATTTGATCTGTCGAAGGGCGTGGGAACATCGAGACTCTGTGGAACCGGTGCCTGCTCGTCCAAATAAGTTCCTGTCAGCACCCCCAGAAAAGGAGTTCTTGACGAAAGGTGTGGCTGTAGATGCCTTGGTGGTGGCATCTGCTACCCAGCAAGATGTAGCAGAGGCTTCGACGTCCGTCCATCCTCCTAATAAGGAGTCTAGGAGCATGGATCGGTACGGTAAGCGCACCCTTAGTTCAGCGGCCTTCACTTTAAGGTCTCTGAACTATCTAACGCACTTTACCAGATTTCAGAGGGATCTGATTAAGGAACTTTCAGATACCCTCTTGGGTAACCTGCCTGAGCAGCTGGCCCAGACGGTTGGCTCTCAGTTGGCTACACTGTCTTCCATATCAAACTCGTCCATGAGGCTCATTTCTTATGCGGCCGAAGGGGTGAGTAGAGCGGCAGGTACAGGCGTTGCTCTACGGAGACAAGCCTGGCTCCGCCTGTGTCGTTTTGCGGAGGCCTTTAAGTCTTCCTTTGCCGACGCCCCCTTTGATGGGTCCTCTTTGTTTGGACCCAAGGTAAAGGACACATTGACCCGCTGCGAGCAAGAAGGTAAGACTTTGACTGCCGTAGGGGCACGATTTTCCACTCTCTTTTGGCCTTACCCCAAGGCTAAAAGAGGAGGGAAAATGTGGTTCCGTAGATCTCAGAAGTCTTATCCCTAACAGCAGGACGATCCCCTTTCTAGAGGCAGAGGAGGGGGAAATTCCTCTGGAAGACCCCGTCCCAGAGGCGGCAGAGGCCCCCGCAACACTGGAGACCGCGAGTCCTTTCATGGCTCTTCAGCCTTTCACAGTCCCTGAGGGATTGCCCGACTGTGCAGCTCCGGAGCCAGTCGGGGGTCGTTTTTTGAGGCACCTAAAAGCCTGGGAAGGTATCACTCAGGACTGATGGGTGCTTCGAATTATCGCCGGAGGTTACGTCATCCCCTTTTCTCACTTCCCACCTCAGTCCAAAAAAATCCTGGACCCGCCACCCAGTCAACGGGAAATTGCAGCCTCAGAAGTTTCAAAGCTGCTTCAAAAAGGAGTCATCCAACCGGTCCCCGCAGATCAGATCAGATCGGATTAGGGACTTACTCAAGATTCTTTTTGGTGCCAAAAAAGACCGGGGACTTGAGGCCCATTTTGGATCTCAGCATTCTAAACCGTTCAGTCAAAAAGTCCAAGTTCCGAATGGTCACCCTACAATCCATTCTCCCACTGCTGGAGAAAGGAGTTTGGATGTGCTCCATAGATCTCAAGGACGCTTATTACCATATCTTGGTACATCAAGCGTCCAGGAGACATCTGCGCTTCAGCCTAGGAGACAGTCATTTTCTGTTCTGCGCGCTGCCCTTTGGTCTCACCACAGCCCCCAGGGTGTTCACCAAATGTTTGGCGGTCGTGACTGCTCACCTGAGAAGTCTAGGATTCCAGGTGTTTCCGTATCTAGACGACTGGCTCCTAACTGCCACCTCCAAGCATCTACTATTGCGGAGCCTACAAGCCACAATATCACTGGGCACTTCCTTTGGAATCACCTTCAATTGGCCAAAGTCTGTGTTGCTGCCATCTCACCGCATAAGATTCATCGGAGTAGAGATAGATTCAAACCGAATGCGAGTCTATCTACCTACAGAAAGGATACAAACCATACAGGCTCAAGTTCGAGCCTTACTTCCCAGATCCAAAGCCCCAGCCAGAATGGTCCTGCAGCTATTGGGATCTATGTCCGCCACAGTTCTTCTAGTTCCCCTAGCAAGGTTGCACATGAGAATTCTTCAGTGGCTTCTTTCAACACAGTGGTCCTTTCAGGATCTCCCTCTATCACCCCATATGGATCACGGAAACCTGCAAACGGGACCTTCGCTGGTGGCTGGTGCCCTCCAACCTGGATCAGGGACGACCCTTTGTTCCACCTCCTCCTGTGGCCACTTTGACTACGGACGCCTCCCAGATGGGGTAGGGGGGGCATTCCCTGGGCAGGTCAGTCCAAGGCAAATGGCATTCGGAAGAGACCCTACTGCATATCAACATCTTAGAGATGAGGGCGGTGCTTCTGTCTCTACAAGCCCTTCATGATTATCTCCCTCAGGGTGTAATTGCCATTCACTCCGATAACATGTCAGTTGTCTGGTACCTGAACAAGCAGGGAGGAACCAGATCATACCCCCTTTGCAGAGAGGCCATGAGAGTTTGGGAATGGGCAACGTCGACCAAACGTTTTCTAGTGGCAACTCATATCCCTGGCAGGTCCAATGTGATAGCCGACAGACTGAGCAGAACTATCCTATCTCCACACGAGTGGTCTCTGAACATTACGGTTGCAAATCAGATTTTCAGCAAATGGGGAATTCCTTGTTGCGACCTCTTCGCAACTCCGCTGAATGCGAAGTGCAAAAAGTTCTTCTCCCTCACCCCGGCTCCGGGGGAAAGCCCTATGGACGCACTAGCCCATCCGTGGCCCACTGGCTTGATATATGCTTTTCCCCCAGTTCCCCTCCTTCCCAGATTGATCCAAAAGGCGTTTCACTTGGGGAGCAAAATGATCTTAGTTGCTCCTTACTGGCCTCGTCAGGTATGGTTCCCCTATCTTTGGAAATATGCACTGGAAGGTCCATGGTTCCTGGATCAGATTCCAGACCTATTGGTTCATCAGTCAGGACTACTCCACCAGTCCCTACACACCTTGAAATTGACGGCTTGGCTCCTCCTCTTCCGACTATAGCCAGGAATCATGCCCTAGACCCGGAAGTTGTACACATCTTATCTTCGGCTCACAAGTCTGCTACTAAGAAATTGTATTCTAGCAAATGGAAGAGATTTGCTATTTGGGCTCAACTCCGGGGACTGGAACATCCTGTATTCCTGAAA
>NC_056742.1:390829308-390844308 GCF_019279795.1 Protopterus annectens
AAAAACTACTGTCCTGATGTAGTGATAGATGCATGTATTGATAACTACTGTCTTGATATAGTGATAGATGCATGTATTGATAACTACTGTCCTGATATAGTGATAGATGCATGTATTGATAACTACTGTCCTGATATAGTGATAGATGCATGTATTGATAACTACTGTCCTGATATAGTGATAGATGCATGTATTGATAACTACTGTCCTGATATAGTGATAGATGCATGTATTGATAACTACTGTCCTGATATAGTGATAGATGCATGTATTGATAACTACTGTCCTGATATAGTGATAGATGCATGTCTTGATAACTACTGTCCTGATATAGTGATAGATGCATGTATTGATAACTACTGTCCTGATATAGTGATAGATGCATGTATTGATAACTACTGTCCTGATATAGTGATAGATGCATGTATTGATAACTACTGTCCTGCTATAGTGATAGATGCATGTATTGATAACTACTGTCCTGATATAGTGATAGATGCATGTATTGATAACTACTGTCCTGATATAGTGATAGATGCATGTATTGATAACTACTGTCCTGATATAGTGATAGATGCATGTATTGATAACTACTGTCCTGATATAGTGATAGATGCATGTATTGATAACTACTGTCTTGATATAGTGATAGATGCATGTATTGATAACTACTGTCCTGATATAGTGATAGATGCATGTATTGATAACTACTGTCCTGATATAGTGATAGATGCATGTATTGATAACTACTGTCCTGATATAGTGATAGATGCATGTATTGATAACTACTGTCCTGATATAGTGATAGATGCATGTATTGATAACTACTGTCCTGATATAGTGATAGATGCATGTATTGATAACTACTGTCTTGATATAGTGATAGATGCATGTATTGATAACTACTGTCCTGATATAGTGATAGATGCATGTATTGATAACTACTGTCCTGATATAGTGATAGATGCATGTATTGATAACTACTGTCCTGATATAGTGATAGATGCATGTATTGATAACTACTGTCCTGATATAGTGATAGATGCATGTATTGATAACTACTGTCCTGATATAGTGATAGATGCATGTATTGATAACTACTGTCCTGATATAGTGATAGATGCATGTATTGATAACTACTGTCCTGATATAGTGATAGATGCATGTATTGATAACTACTGTCCTGATATAGTGATAGATGCATGTATTGATAACTACTGTCCTGATATAGTGATAGATGCATGTATTGATAACTACTGTCCTGATATAGTGATAGATGCATGTATTGATAACTACTGTCCTGATATAGTGATAGATGCATGTATTGATAACTACTGTCCTGATATAGTGATAGATGCATGTATTGATAACTACTGTCTTGATATAGTGATAGATGCATGTATTGATAACTACTGTCCTGATATAGTGATAGATGCATGTATTGATAACTACTGTCCTGATATAGTGATAGATGCATGTATTGATAACTACTGTCCTGATATAGTGATAGATGCATGTATTGATAACTACTGTCCTGATATAGTGATAGATGCATGTATTGATAACTACTGTCTTGATATAGTGATAGATGCATGTATTGATAACTACTGTCCTGATATAGTGATAGATGCATGTATTGATAACTACTGTCCTGATATAGTGATAGATGCATGTATTGATAACTACTGTCCTGATATAGTGATAGATGCATGTATTGATAACTACTGTCCTGATATAGTGATAGATGCATGTATTGATAACTACTGTCCTGATATAGTGATAGATGCATGTATTGATAACTACTGTCCTGATATAGTGATAGATGCATGTATTGATAACTACTGTCCTGATATAGTGATAGATGCATGTATTGATAACTACTGTCCTGATATAGTGATAGATGCATGTATTGATAACTACTGTCCTGATATAGTGATAGATGCATGTATTGATAACTACTGTCTTGATATAGTGATAGATGCATGTACTGATAGCTACTGTCCTGATATAGTGATAGATGCATATATTGATAACTACTGTCCTGATATAGTGATAGTGCATGTATTGATTACTACTTTCTTGATATAGTGATAGATGCAGGTATTGATAACTACTGTCCAGATATAGTGATAGATGCATGTATTGATAACTACTGTCCTGATATAATGATAGATGCATGTATTGATAACTACTGCCCTGATATAGTGATAGATGCATGTATTGATAACTACTGTCCTGATATAGTGATAGATGCATGTATCGATAACTACTGTCTTGATATAGTGATAGATGCATTTATTGATAACTACTGTCCTGCTATAGTGATAGATGCATGTTTTGATAACTACTGTCCTGATATAGTGATAGATGCATGTATTGATAACTACTGTCTTGATATAGTGATAGATGCATGTATTGATAACTACTGTCCTGATATAGTGATAGATGCATGTACTGATAACTACTGTCCTGACATAGTGATAGATGCATGTATGGATAACTACTGTCCTGATATAGTGACAGATGCATGTATTGATAACTACTGTCCTGATATAGTGATAGATGCATGTATCGATAACTGCTGTCTTGATATAGTGATAGATGCATGTATTGATAACTACTGTCCTGCTATAGTGTTAGATGCATGTATTGATAACTACTGTCCTGATATAGTGATAGATGCATGTATTGATAACTACAGTCTTGATATAGTGATAGATGCATGTATTGATAACTACTGTCCTGATATAGTGATAGATGCATGTATTGATAACTACTGTCCTGATATAGTGGTAGCTGCATGTATGGATAACTACTGTGCTGATATAGTGACAGATGCATGTATTGATAACTACAGTCTTCATATAGTGATAAATGCATGTATTGATAACTATTCTCCTGATATAGAGATAGATGCATGTATTGATAACTACTGTCCTGATATAGTGATAGATGCATCTATTGATAACTACTGTCCTGATATAGTGATAGATGCATGTCTTGATAACTACTGTCCTGCTATAGTGACAGATGCATGTATTGATAACTACTGTCCTGATGTAGTGATAGATGCATGTATTGATAACTACAGTCTTGATATAGTGATAGATGCATGTATTGACAACTACTGTCCTGATATAGTGATAGATGCATGTATTGATAACTACTGTCCTGATATAGTGATAGATGCATGTCTTGTTACTACTGTCCTGATATAGTGATAGATGCATGTATTGATATCTACTGTCCTGATATAGTGATAGATGCAAGAATTGATAACTACTGTCCTGATATAGTGATAGATGCATGTATTGATCACTACTGTCCTGATATAGTGATAGATGCATGTATTGATCACTACTGTCCTGATATAGTGATAAATGCATGTATTGATAACTACTGTCCTGATATAGTGATAGATGGTTGTATTGATAACTACTGTTCTGATATAGTGATAGGTGCATGTATTGATAACTACTGTCCTGATATAGTGATAGATGCATGTATTGATAACTACTGTCCTGATATAATGATAGATGCATGTATTGATAACTGCTGCCCTGATATAGTGATAAATGCATGTATTGATAACTATTCTCCTGATATAGAGACAGATGCACGTATTGATAACTACTGTCCTGATATAGTGATAGATGCATCTATTGATAACTACTGTCCTGATATAGTGATAGATGCATGTCTTGATAACTACTGTCCTGCTATAGTGACAGATGCATGTATTGATAACTACTGTCCTGATATAGTGATAGATGCATGTATTGATAACTACTGCCCAGATATAGCGATAGATGCATGTATTGATAACTACTGTCCTGATATAGTGATAGATGCATGTATTGATAACTACTGTCCTGATATAATGATAAATGCATGTATTGAAAACTACTGCCCTGATATAGTGATAGATGCATGTATTGATAACTACTGTCCAGATATAGTGATAGAGGCATGTATCGATAACTACTGCCCTGATATAGTGATAGATGCATGTATTGATAACTACTGTCCAGATATAGTGATAGATGCATGTATCGATAACTACTGTCTTGATATAGTGATAGATGCATGTATTGATAACTACAGTCTTGATATAGTGATAGATGCATGTATTGATAACTACTGTCCTGATATAGTGATAGATGCATGTATTGATAACTACAGTCTTGATATAGTGATAGATGCATGTATTGATAACTACTGTCCAGATATAGTGATAGATGCATGTATTGATAACTACTGTCCTGATATAGTGATAGATGCATGTATGGATAACTACTGTCCTGATATAGTGATAGATGCATGTATTGATAACTACTGTCCTGATATAGTGATAGATGCATGTATTGATATCTACTGTCCTGATATAGTGATAGATGCATGTATTGATAACTACTGTCTTGATATAGTGATAAATGCATGTAATGATAGCTACTGTCCTGATATAGTGATAGATGCATGTATTGATAACTACTGTCCTGATATAGTGATAGATGCATGTATTGATTACTACTTTCTTGATATAGTGATAGATGCATGTATTGATAACTACTGTCTTGATATAGTGATAGATGCATGTATTGATAACTACTGTCTTTATATAGTGATAGATGCATGTATTGATATCTACTGTCCGGATATAGTGATAGATGCATGTATTGATAACTAATGTCCTGATATAGTGATAGATGCATGTACTGATAACTACTGTCCTGATATAGTGATAGATGCATGTATGGATAACTACTGTCCTGATATAGTGATAGATGCATGTATTGATAACTACTGTCCTGATATAGTGATAGATGCATGTATCGATAACTGCTGTCTTGATATAGTGATAGATGCATGTATTGATAACTACTGTCCTGATATAGTGATAGATGCATGTATTGATAACTACAGTCTTGATATAGTGATAGATGCATGTATTGATAACTACTGTCCTGATATAGTGATAGATGCATGTATTGATAACTACTGTCCTGATATAGTGATAGATGCATGTATGGATAACTACTGTGCTGATATAGTGACAGATGCATGTATTGATAACTACAGTCTTCATATAGTGATAGATGCATGTATTGATAACTATTGTCCTGATATAGAGATAGATGCATGTATTGATAACTACTGTCCTGATATAGTGATAGATGCATCTATTGATAACTACTGTCCTGATATAGTGATAGATGCATGTCTTGATAACTACTGTCCTGCTATAGTGACAGATGCATGTATTGATAACTACTGTCCTGATGTAGTGATAGATGCATGTATTGATAACTACAGTCTTGATATAGTGATAGATGCATGTATTGACAACTACTGTCCTGATATAGTGATAGATGCATGTATTGATAACTACGGTCCTGATATATTGATAGATGCATGTATCGATAACTACTGTCCTGATATAGTGATAGATGCATGTATTGATAACTACAGTCTTCATATAGAGATAGATGCATGTATTGATAACTACTGTCCTGATATAGAGATATATGCATGTATTGATAACTACTGTCCTGATATAGTGATAGATGCATGTATTGACAACTACTGTCCTGATATAGTGATAGATGCATGTATTGATAACTACTGTCCTGATATAGTGATAGATGCATGTCTTGATAACTACTGTCCTGCTACAGTGATAGATGCCTGTATTGATAACTACTGTCCTGATATAGTGATTGATGCATGTATTGATAACTACAGTCTTGATACAGTGATAGATGCATGTATTGACAACTGCTGTCCGGATATAGTGATAGATGCATGTATTGATAACTACTGTCCTGATATATTGATAGATGCATGTATGAATAACTACTGTCCTGATATAGTGATAGATGCATGTATTGATAACTAAAGTCTTCATATAGTGATAGATGCATGTATTGATAACTACTGTCCTGATATAGAGATAGATGCATGTATTGATAACTGCTGTCCTGATATAGTAATAGATGCATATATTGATAACTACTGTCCTGATATAGTGATAGATGCATGTATTGATAACTACTGTCCTGATATAGTGATAGATGCATGTCTTGATAACTACTGTCTTGATATAGTGATAGATGCATGTATTGATAACTACTGTCCTGATATAGTGATAGATGCATGTATTGATAACTGCTGTCTTGATTTAGTGACAGATGCTTGTCTTGATAACTACAGTTCTGATATAGTGATAGATGCATGTATTGATAACTACTGTCCTGATATAGTGATAGATGCATGTATTGATAACTACTGCCCTGATATAGTGATAGATGCATGTATTGATAACTACTGTCCTGATATAGTGATAGATGCATGTATTGATAACTACTGTCCTGATATAATGATAAATGCATGTATTGAAAACTACTGCCCTGATATAGTGATAGAAGCATGTATTGATAACTACTGTCCTGATATAGTGATAGATGCATGTATCGATAACTACTGTCTTGATATAGTGATAGATGCATGTATTGATAACTACTGTCCTGCTATAGTGATAGATGCATGTATTGATAACTACTGTCCTGATATAGTGATAGATGCATGTATTGATAACTACAGTCTTGATATAGTGATAGATGCATGTATTGATAACTACTGTCCTGATATAGTGATAGATGCATGTATTGATATCTACTGTCCTGATATAGTGATAGATGCATGGATTGATAACTACTGTCCTCATATAGTGACAGATGCATGTATTGATAACTACTGTCCTGATATAGTGATAGATGCATGTATCAATAACTACTGTCTTGATATAGTGATATATGCTTGTATTGATAACTACTGTCCTGCTATAGTGATAGATGCATGTATTGTTAACTACTGTCCTGATATAGTGATAGATGCATGTATTGATAACTACAGTCTTCATATAGTGATAGATGCATGTATTGATAACTATTGTCCTGATATAGTGATAGATGCATGTATTGATCACTATTGTCCTGATATAGTGATAGATGCATGTATTGATCACTACTGTCCTGATATAGTGATAGATGCATGTATTAATTACTGTCCTGATATAGTGATTGATGCATGTATTGATTACTGTCCTCATATAGTGATAGATGCATGTATTGATAACTACTGTCCTGATATAGTGATAGATGCATGTATTGATAACTACTGTCCTGATATAGTGATAGATGCATGTATTGATAACTGCTGTCCTGATATAGTGATATATGCATGTATTGATAACTACTGTCTTGATATAGTGATAAATGCATGTACTGATAGCTACTGTCCTGATATAGTGATAGATGCATGTATTGATAACTACTGCCCTGATATAGTGATAGATGCATGTATTGATTACTACTTTCTTGATATAGTGATAGATGCATGTATTGATAACTCCTTTCTTGATATAGTGATAGATGCATGTATTGATAACTAATGTCCTGATATAGTGATAGATGCATGTATTGATAACAACTGTCCTGATATAGTGATAGATGCATGTATTGATATCTCCAGCCTTGATATGGTAGTAGATGCGTGTATTGATAGATACAGTCTTGATGTAGTGATAGATGCATGTATTGATAACTGCTGTCCTGATGTAGTGATAGATGCATGTGTTGATAACTACTGTCTTGATATAGTGATAGATGCATGAATTGATATCTACTGTCCTGATATAGTGATAGATGCATGTATTGATAACTACTGTCCTGATATAGTGATAGATGCATGTATTGATATCTACTGTCTTGATATAGTGATAGATGCATGTATTGATATCTACTGTCCAGATATAGTGATAGATGCATGTATTGATATCTACTGTCCTGATACAGTGATAGATGCATGTATTGATAACTACAATTTTGATACAGTGATTGATGCATGTATTGATAACTACTGTCTTGATATAGTGATAGATGCATGTTTTGATAGCTACTGTCCTGATATAGTGATAGATGCATGTATTGATAACTACTGTCCTGATATAGTGATAGATGCCTGTATTGATAACTACTGTCCTGATATAGTGATAGATGCATGTCTTGATAACTACTGTCCTGCTACAGTGATAGATGCCTGTATTGATAACTACTGTCCTGATATAGTGATTGATGCATGTATTGACAACTACTGTCCTGATATAGTGATAGATGCATGTATTGATAACTACTGTCCTGATATAGTGATAGATGCATGTCTTGATAACTACTGTCCTGCTACAGTGATAGATGCCTGTATTGATAACTACTGTCCTGATATAGTGATTGATGCATGTATTGATAACTACAGTCTTGATACAGTGATAGATGCATGTATTGACAACTGCTGTCCGGATATAGTGATAGATGCATGTATTGATAACTACTGTCCTGATATATTGATAGATGCATGTATGAATAACTACTGTCCTGATATAGTGATAGATGCATGTATTGATAACTACAGTCTTCATATAGTGATAGATGCATGTATTGATAACTACTGTCCTGATATAGAGATAGATGCATGTATTGATAACTGCTGTCCTGATATAGTAATAGATGCATATATTGATAACTACTGTCCTGATATAGTGATAGATGCATGTATTGATAACTACTGTCCTGATATAGTGATAGATGCATGTCTTGATAACTACTGTCTTGATATAGTGATAGATGCATGTATTGATAACTACTGTCCTGATATAGTGATAGATGCATGTATTGATAACTGCTGTCTTGATTTAGTGATAGATGCTTGTATTGATAACTACTGTCATGATATAGTGATAGATGCATGTCTTGATAACTACTGTTCTGATATAGTGATAGATGCATGTATTGATAACTACTGTCCTGATATAGTGATAGATGCATGTATTGATAACTACTGCCCTGATATAGCGATAGATGCATGTATTGATAACTACTGTCCTGATATAGTGATAGATGCATGTATTGATAACTACTGTCCTGATATAATGATAAATGCATGTATTGAAAACTACTGCCCTGATATAGTGATAGATGCATGTATTGATAACTACTGTCCTGATATAGTGATAGATGCATGTATCAATAACTACTGTCTTGATATAGTGATATATGCTTGTATTGATAACTACTGTCCTGCTATAGTGATAGATGCATGTATTGTTAACTACTGTCCTGATATAGTGATAGATGCATGTATTGATAACTACAGTCTTCATATAGTGATAGATGCATGTATTGATAACTATTGTCCTGATATAGTGATAGATGCATGTATCGATCACTATTGTCCTGATATAGTGATAGATGCATGTATTGATCACTACTGTCCTGATATAGTGATAGATGCATGTATTAATTACTGTCCTGATATAGTGATAGATGCATGTATTGATTACTGTCCTGATATAGTGATAGATGCATGTATTGATAACTACTGCCCTGATATAGTGATAGATGCATGTATTGATAACTGCTGTCCTGATATAGTGCCAGATGCATGTATTGATAACTGCTGTCCTAATATAGTGATATATGCATGTATTGATAACTACTGTCCTGATATAGTGATAGATGCATGTATTGATAACTACTGTCTTGATATAGTGATAAATGCATGTACTGATAGCTACTGTCCTGATATAGTGATAGATGCATGTATTGATAACTACTGTCCTGATATAGTGATAGATGCATGTATTGATTACTACTTTCTTGATATAGTGATAGATGCATGTATTGATAACTACTGTCTTGATATAGTGATAGATGCATGTATTGATAACTACTGTCTTTATATAGTGATAGATGCATGTATTGATATCTACTGTCCTGATATAGTGATAGATGCATGTATTGATAACTAATGTCCTGATATAGTGATAGATGCATGTATTGATAACTGCTGTCCTGATATAGTGATAGATGCATGTATTGATATCTCCAGTCTTGATATGGTAATAGATGCGTGTATTGATAGCTACGGTCTTGATGTAGTGATAGATGCATGTATTGATAACTGCTGTCCTGATATAGTGATAGATGCATGTGTTGATAACTACTGTCTTGATATAGTGATAGATGCATGAATTGATATCTACTGTCCTGATATAGTGATAGATGCATGTATTGATAACTACTGTCCTGATATAGTGATAGATGCATGTATTGATATCTACTGTCTTGATATAGTGATAGATGCATGTATTGATATCTACTGTCCTGATATAGTGATAGATGCATGTATTGATAACTACTGTCCTGATACAGTGATAGATGCATGTATTGATAACTACAATTTTGATACAGTGATTGATGCATGTATTGATAACTACTGTCTTGATATAGTGATAGATGCATGTTTTGATAGCTACTGTCCTGATATAGTGATAGATGCATGTATTGATAACTACTGTCCTGATATAGTGATAGATGCATGTATTGATAACTACTGTCCTGATATAGTGATAGATGCATGTCTTGATAACTACTGTCTTGATATAGTGATAGATGCATGTATTGATAACTACTGTCCTGATATAGTGATAGATGCATATATTGATTACTACTCTCCTGATATAGTGATAGATGTATGTATTGATAACTACAGTCTTGATATAGTGATAGATGCATGTATTGATAACTACTGTCCTGATATAGTGATAGATGCATGTATTGATATCTACTGTCCTGATATAGTGATAGATGCATGGATTGATAACTACTGTCCTCATATAGTGACAGATGCATGTATTGATAACTACTGTCCTGATATAGTGATAGATGCATGTATCAATAACTACTGTCTTGATATAGTGATATATGCATGTATTGATAACTACTGTCCTGCTATAGTGATAGATGCATGTATTGTTAACTACTGTCCTGATATAGTGATAGATGCATGTATTGATAACTACAGTCTTCATATAGTGATAGATGCATGTATTGATAACTATTGTCCTGATATAGTGATAGATGCATGTATCGATCACTATTGTCCTGATATAGTGATAGATGCATGTATTGATCACTACTGTCCTGATATAGTGATAGATGCATGTATTAATTACTGTCCTGATATAGTGATAGATGCATGTATTGATTACTGTCCTGATATAGTGATAGATGCATGTATTGATAACTACTGTCCTGATATAGTGATAGATGCATGTATTGATAACTGCTGTCCTGATATAGTGATATATGCATGTATTGATAACTACTGTCCTGATATAGTGATAGATGCATGTATTGATAACTACTGTCTTGATATAGTGATAAATGCATGTACTGATAGCTACTGTCCTGATATAGTGATAGATGCATGTATTGATAACTACTGTCCTGATATAGTGATAGATGCATATATTGATTACTACTTTCTTGATATAGTGATAGATGCATGTATTGATAACTACTGTCTTGATATAGTGATAGATGCATGTATTGATAACTACTGTCTTTATATAGTGATAGATGCATGTATTGATATCTACTGTCCTGATATAGTGATAGATGCATGTATTGATAACTAATGTCCTGATATAGTGATAGATGCATGTATTGATAACTACTGTCCTGATATAGTGATAGATGCATGTATTGATATCTCCAGTCTTGATATGGTAATAGATGCGTGTATTGATAGCTACGGTCTTGATGTAGTGATAGATGCATGTATTGATAACTGCTGTCCTGATATAGTGATAGATGCATGTGTTGATAACTACTGTCTTGATATAGTGATAGATGCATGAATTGATATCTACTGTCCTGATATAGTGATAGATGCATGTATTGACAACTACTGTCCTGATATAGTGATAGATGCATGTATTGACATCTACTGTCTTGATATAGTGATAGATGCATGTATTGATATCTACTGTCCCGATATAGTGATAGATGCATGTATTGATAACTACTGTCCTGATACAGTGATAGATGCATGTATTGATAACTACAATTTTGATACAGTGATTGATGCATATATTGATAACTACTGTCTTGATATAGTGATAGATGCATGTTTTGATAGCTACTGTCCTGATATAGGGATAGATGCATGTATTGATAACTACTGTCCTGATATAGT
This sequence comes from Protopterus annectens, assembly GCF_019279795.1. Classification (NCBI taxonomy): domain Eukaryota; kingdom Metazoa; phylum Chordata; order Ceratodontiformes; family Protopteridae; genus Protopterus; species Protopterus annectens. The sequence continues at coordinate 390,841,402 of NC_056742.1, forward strand.
GATAGATGCATGTATTGATAATTACTGTCCTGATATAGTGATAGATGCATGTCTTGATAACTACTGTCTTGATATAGTGATAGATGCATGTATTGATAACTACTGTCCTGATATAGTGATAGATGCATATATTGATTACTACTCTCCTGATATAGTGATAGATGCATGTATTGATAACTACTGTCCTGATATAGTGATAGATGCATGTATTGATAACTACTGTCCTGATATAGTGATAGATGCATGGATTGATAACTACTGTCATGATATAGTGATAGGTGCATGCATTGATAACTACTGTCCTGATATAGTGATAAGTGCATGTATTGATAACTATTGCCCTGATATAGTGATAGGTGCATGTATTGATAACTACTGTCCTGATATAGTGATAGATGCATGTATTGATAGCTACTGTCCTAATATAGTGATAGATGCATGTATTGATAACTACTGTCCTGATATACTGATAGCTACAGAAACTTGATTAAGTACATTAATTTCTGATAGTGATATCACATCTCCAGGCTTTAATACACTCATGCCTGACTGAAAAAGATAAAAAGGCAGATGATGTGGCCATAATCTATAAAAATCTTTGTTAATATAACCTCCTGCACTTCGAGATACCTAAGTTTAGTAACGCAGAACTCCTTATATCCTAGTTCAAACTCAACAACAGGAAGCCCATATAAATATCAGCCATATACATTACACCAGGTGCTGACATGTCCACTGCAGAAAACATCCTCCACTAGGTATCTTACCATATTCTCCAAGAAACTATTTTATTATATTAGGTAACCTCAACATAGACTGACACCTCATTAATAATGACTCTACCATTAAATCTATGAACATATATAGCTTTACTCCGCTAACCACCGCCCCCACTAGAGTAAACATAAACTCTTAACAAGCGCTCAGTTCAACCCACTATAGAACTGTTTCTCCCCTCTACTTTATCAGAAGAAGGCTAGGCTGGATGATAAGGAATCAGGAAGTAATCGGACAGTTGCTCAGCATACAGTGAACAGAAACACCAGTTTATTAAACTTAATAAATATAGGTACATTAAAATAACTAAAGAAAACCCTACACATTTTAGAGTAAGAAACCCTACTTTACAAGACAAACGCATGATTATGACAAAATAAAATGGTAAAAAATAACCTTTGCCCTTAATGTTTAATTGACTTCTTCAGAGTCACACCATAGGCAAATGGGGGAGGACGAAATGAAACCCTGTACCCTTTATTACAGAAAAAAGCTTATTAGCAAGTCAGCGCCTTAATCCTCTATGCTAAATAACAGGAATTCACCCACTCACAGAGTGGTAGTAACCCCAGAACAAAGATCCAACCCTTCCAGCATGATATCCAATTCATAGTTTTAGTATCTAGCGAATTCACTGAGTTAGCATTCCGTAGCTTTGACCCTGGAACAAACAAATATATCACAAAGAGGACAAAACAATTGTCATTTGGTTATGGTGAAGTCCACAGAGGTAGTTAAAGCACCCAGAAGCATACAGAGAAATAATTACCTTCTTATTTTTTAGTTCATTTTACTGAAGGGACAGCACACAATCGGTACTGACGAAAAGACATTATACAACAGTAAGTAATATATTAAGATTGCTAATAACAGCAAAAGATATTAAATAAATGTGCATTTCCTTTTTAATTCTGTTAAAAAAGTCAGAAGAAATATGAAATGCATTTCCTTCTTACTTTTGTAAAAAAAATGCCACCCACAAAAGCAAGGAGCAAACTAATTTGGAGAGTGAAGCACTGATAGCTTCAACGGTAGTTTCAAAGACAGAATGACTGTTACTATAGCAACAGTCACTGTGCCTGGGTAACTTCTTTTCTGAAGCTGTGTATTCTGTCCCTCTGAATTCATGTTTATTTTGCTTCTGTATGCTGATTTTCACAGGGAAATCAACGATGAAGCAGAGATATTCCGTTTGTTTTAATCAGTGAGACTTACTTTAAATGTGTCCCACATCCCATACTCCTGTTTATAGTTACATTACAAATTACAAAATTATGTTTTTTTTTCCATTGTCTCTTCTCTTTATATATGCTGTTTTTAAATTAGTAAATGAAATTGCAATGTATACCCATAGAACTAGGCTGTCTAAACTGATTAAGGCCTGCTTTACATTTCTAACTTTTAAAACTGGCAGGTATCTTGGAGTCTGCTTGCCCATGGAAAGAAAGTCAATGTAGATGGAAGAGGCTATCAAACAAACCACATTCATTGTTTTATGGTTGCGTAGCATAGCTTTTGAATATCAGAAGGTTGGCTAGTTTTGTTTAATGAGGTACTTTGCTGAAACTCACATCAAATACTTATGTGGAATTTGATGACCTTAATACCCAGGAAGAAATGGATATGGTCCAGTTTCTTGCAGACTTTAGAGTAGGCAGTATGAGGTAACAGTTAAGATATACCATTAACATGAGGGTCTCTCAGCAATGAATCCATGCAGGTCTCAGTACCCCATTATTTTCAGTGTGTGCGTCATTTGGAGTACTAAAGTATCTGTTAGCCAAAGCTCAGGAAGTGGAATTTAAAATTCTGACTTGCAGTGGCAGTATCCTCAGTTCTGCAATGGGCCATGGCTTCAGCAGCAGACAGCTAGAATTAACTTCATAAAAATATATTGCTTCTGGCATTGCAGCTACCCAAGGGTACATCACAATATATGTCTTAAAGTCCAGTGAAATAGCATTCTGGAAGTATTCCCAATGCAGATTATATCTCCACCTGCATCTCCACCACTAGCGTTGTTGTAAGTTTTGTTAAGGTATACCATAACCAGAATTAAACACCTCAAAGACTTCCTTCCCTTAGTAAAGGTTTATGAAAAGCTCTATGCATAAATGACCCCTGCTACAG
>NC_056742.1:390851808-391011808 GCF_019279795.1 Protopterus annectens
TCAGCAAAGAATACGGGAATAAAATGTAAAACTGATGTTTCATGGGATGAAACTTAGTAAAGATAAGAGTTGTAAATGACAGCAAATTGGAGAAGTCAGAAGAAGATGAGAAATGAGGTAGAAGGAAAAGTGAAATAGATTAACAGCTTTGAGTATCTGGGAGGGGGTGGTTGAGGAGAAGAGAAGTCTAAATGAGAAGGTTGAATCTAGAATCACAGGGGCTGCTGCCAACTGGCACAGTGTATCAAAGGTGGTGTATAACAGAAGAATGCCAAAGAAATGGAAAGGTAAGATGTACCAAACAGTGGTGTAACTAAAACTACTGTATGGTACAGAAGCTTGGGGACTAAAGGCACAACAGTAGAAGAAGCTAGAGGTGATGGAGAAGAGGTGCCTTAGACAGATGGTAGAACACATGCTGTGGAAAAGACAAAGAAATAAGGACATCAAAGCAGAGGTCAAAGTAGCTCCAACTGCAGAAAAGGTCAAAGAGAATGGATTACGGTGGTTCAGGCAAATGGGCAGAAAGCAGAAGACAATCTGGTGAAGAAGATTTGAGACAGACAGGTAGAAGGCAAGAGGAAATAAGGGCATCCAGCAAAGAGATAGATGGATTTTGTGAGAGAAGACCTATGACAGTCAGGCATGACTATTGAAGAAGGCAGGAGAGTGGAATTGAATTGAGAGATGCAGTGATAGTTGACACAACACCCTGATCCCATGTAGAAAAAAAATGGAAAAAAGGGGGTTGATGATGGTGATGATGAAGCCTGACCATTCTCACCTGTAAGGCTATGGAAAGTATTATAATAGAATTAATATATAAGGATATAGGTAACCTACAGACTGTCAAACAAACCCAGTCTGGATTCATCAGGGGCATGTTCTACCTACTTAACCTACTTGACTGCTTTGAAAAAGGTTACAGAAGCAATGGAGGAGGGCAAATTAGTGCACTCTGCATATGTAGGCCTTTCCCAGGCATTTGACAACATCCCATACACGAGTATTATAGATAAACTCTTCCAGATAAATGTCAATTCCTATGTAACTCATTGGATAGTAAATTGGTTCACAAATAAAACCCAGGAAGTTAGGGTGGGTGGCTATACTGTACCTCCTCCAAAAGACTTATCACTAGTGGTGTACTCAGGACGCAGTCTTTGGTAGTTTGGATGAATGGATGGGTAACCACAAATTTATGACAGGTTTAGTACCCATGTCCCAAATGGACAGGGGAAATATGCAAATGTCCCAACATCATGTTCAGCCCATCTCTGGATTATTTGTATGCAAAATATATGTAAGAGCTAAAACCTAGTATGGTAATATAAGGCTAGGCTTCTTAAGATTCTTACAGATCAATAGTGTAGTAATTACCTGTGAACCCATGAACATATAAAATAAAAAAGGGCTATAATGAGTGATATTCAGTGACCTCCTCCCCACAAGAAATATATATTCTAATCAACAATAAGGGAATTTCTGAATTTCTTACTTAGGTGAAGAAATCAGTTGTCAAGTCTTTTATTACTTTTTCATATGGCTGTAACAGGAAAATGGTTGGAAAATGAAAGTTTATACTAATTTTTCTTCTATCAAGTGTTGTGTTTTAGTTAATTTAAAGCAATATCATCCATACTTTCAGTTTAAAACTTATAGAGATATGGAAGGCTAGGGAGAAAGTAGCAGCCCTCTCCTCACATAAGAAAATGCATCAGCAACATTTGAAGTTAATAAGGTCTCTAAAAACATAGTTTCCTGTTATTTCTTTTTACATTTGGCAGTTCATGTAAGCTTTTACTGCATGTCTGTGTATGTAAGGTATCAACTGCAATATGGAAGCAAAAACAAAAATGAGTAAGGCCACCCCAGACTTTTATTGCACTTTGTAATTAGGGTGACAGGTCCTGAATTTGTTTTGCAGCTAAGATTACAACGTTATGAGAGCTAAAGGGGTAGCTTCTGTATTTAGTGAAGAAACTGCATTAACAACAATATGAATAAGCACATATTGTAGTACATAATTCGGGTCTATATTAGAATAACGAAAACCCTAAACCGCGAACGCTCACATGAGTGAAAATGCTGGGAATCGAAAGTGGGATTGCGGGGTTGTGTTACAGTGAGGAGTGGAATATTTGCCCTTTCCTCACTGTAGTGTGACCTCTGAGTTAAATATATAGTTAGCAGGGGGGGGGGGTTGCAGCTCCCCACAATAGCAACTTCGATCACCGGCATTTTCACTCATGTGAACATTTGCGGTTTAGGGTTTTCGTTCTTCTAATATAGACCCCATAATTCTGCAAACATTAGTTGTGCTAAGTTTAGCTTAGTCTCTCATTACTATTTTAGGTGGAATTGTTGGTAATATTAAATAAAATAAGTTCCTTTAAGCTCAGCTCATTCACCCATTCATTATGCTTTATAGTCACTCCAACAATGTTATATATGTCTGCAATGCTCTTGTTCTTTCGGTCTTGCTCTGATCAATTACAGGTGTGTTGCAGCAGTCCTTGGTGGGCTGGTCACACTCTGCAGGTATGGTAATGGTCAGAGCTTGTTCCTACACATCTGACATGTGACTAAACTCAACTTAGGCCACGTATTTTGTCTTAATATTCTGTATTTCTCTTTTAATACATAACACTTCTGTTATGTTTCTTATAAGCCTTGAAGTACAAACTTCTCTTGTTTACACCCTGTCATATATTGATTGATATATATATATATATATATATATATATATATATATATATATATATATATATATATATAAAATGAAAATTTACATTCACGTGTTTCAAACAAAAGTCCACTTTTCTGATTGCATTTATTGAGTGACTGGTGGGTGTGATTTATTTGTGTCCACCTCATAACTGAAAGGACTAAAACTGGGAGTCATTTAAGTTTTTGCAGTTTAAATAAATTGCCAATCTATTTCATAGCTTAAGGGCAATAGTTGGAACTCATCATTTTGTTCCACTCTCAGAACTGTTAGTGCCAAAGATACTGCAGCAGACAGCTTTAGTGATTTACTTCCATAACAATTCATCTACTTATTCACTGAGTATTGCATTTGCAGTCCGTATTAGTAGCTGACCAGTTACTGAAGCAGAAAAAAAGCAAATGTGCACTAAATAGCACTTGCTGTGACAAAAGTCATCTGACAGTATTGGAAATGAAACGCTACTTAATGGAAATAAATCAGATTCACACTGTATTTATGTGTGGTGTAATTAAATATGAAATAATTACTTATAAATAACAGCTTCAGTGAAAGCGGTGCAGTACCCGAGTCATATAAAAGCTCATTACCCAGTCTGACTCCGTTTCTGAAATGACAAAAAACAGCAGTGGGGTTCATTCTGATGGCATTATTTAACTTAATAGCTTACCATGCAGCGGACTGTTAATAACATGTAAATGAAAGATATGAATGCTAAACAGTTTGATACAGATGTTTAAATTCGTGTAACATAAAACTTTTCTCTTATTTATACTGCGCTGCATGTTTACTTTTTTAACATTTAATTGCAATATCAAGGCAAAGGAGAAAATAATCGCCAGTTTTTACTTATACAGTAATCGGATAAAGTGCAGTGATGAAGTGGAGTTCATCAATGTTATTTTCAGGTTGTATGCACCTTGATGAGACTTTGAAGTAGGTAACATTCATATTACGCTCAAAATGCCATAAATCAGTGTATGAGTAAACTAAAAGCTAAAACAAATCTACAGATTAAAACTTATCTTGTATCATTTGAAAAACAATTAATACGCATGGAATTTCAGGAATTTTACCACTGTATACAACTGTATCACATTATCCTGCTAACAGATGGAACAATATAAAGCTCGTAAAACAAAACCACACAGATGAAATTGCCAGTATATTTGACCAAAACCAACTTCGAAAAGCAATTCACTTGGTCCACACCATAAGCTCCATACCGCCATAGAAATAACAGAACCAAAAGTCTTATGAACACACTTTATTCCAAACACAAAGAATAAACAATATAAAGCTCAACTGGCCAGTTTACCAGACAATGGGTATTCACTAAATGAGGTTTCCATTAACTTGCTGAACTGAAATTTGGAGAGTGCACTTACTATAAACAATCACTGCCTATACAATTTTTCTGAGTGCATGCAGTGTTTCTCTGTTCCCCTTGATTGTTCATAGGTTCATAGGTGTGTACTAGCCTAATAGCCCTGGAGCCTTTACAAGCCTAGCCGATAGGATTACCCTGGCATCATGCCACCCGACCTTAGCTCCTAGTGCCTCTGTCAAGTAGAGCCACTGGAGTGATGCCCAGGGTTTATTTTCTATTTCCCATCCACTCATCAAGATTTCTCTTGAAGAGGGCCAGTGAGGTGCTCTGCTTGACATGTATGGGAAGTCTATTCCATAGCATGGGCAGTCTCTGGGTTATGAACCTGTCCCTCCAGCATGTTCTGTTGATTGTGGTAATGAGGTTGAGGTCTCTGGAGCATGTGGTGTAGAGGGATTGGGATTTCTTTAGATGTAGCATTTCTAACAGAGCTGGGTCAGACATGGCTTTGTATGTCAAGCAGAGTTCGTCTCTACGTAGGCGATATGAGACAGTCATTGGTCTCAGTGAGGTCTTTCTGTAGGATGTCAACATCACTTGGGGAGTTAATAATAGCTCACAACTTGCAATCGTCTGTGAACTTTGTCAGCCAGAAACCTTTTGTGTTGGCCTGGACTTCAGAGAAGTAGATACCAAACAGGAGAGGACCCAGGACCAAACCTTGTGGGACTCCACTTGTGACTGGTCGGCAGTCTGACTTGGAGTCTGTTACATTCACACTGTGGGTTCTACCTGTGAGGCAGTTTGCAACCCACCTAGTGATATAGGGGTTGATGCCTAGCTTAGTGAGTTTTTCTATGATTCCTGAATGGGGAATGGTATCAAACGCCTTGGCCAGCTCAAAGTAGGCTGTATGAACCACCTTGCCTTCATCCACAGCTCGACCAAGTTGAGCAGGCATGATCTACCCTTCACAAAACCAAACTGTGTGGGATCCAGAATTTGGAGATTCCCTATATCCTTGTTTATTAGGTCCATGATGATGGGTTCCATAGCTTTGCATATGAGACTCATCAGGCTAATGGGGCGATAGTTCCCAGGGTCTGTAGTCGCTCCTCCTTTGTGGAGAGGGATGACTGTAGCAATGCACCATTTTGTAGGGACAAAGCCTGAGGTGATGCTGTGATTGAACAGGCCCACAGGTGAGGTGCCAGTTCACTCTGTAGTTCATGCAGAACACAGCCAGGGATATTGTCAAGTCCCATGGAAGCTGTATTCTTGGCCTTGGATAGTGCTGTTTTAACCTGTGCAGCAGTAATACTGGGTGTCTGGCAATCTGCTGGTATTGTGATTGGTCCTTTGGGGGGGTAATGTTGGCACTGAATCTGTCGGCCAGTATATTGGCAATATCTGTTGGCTTGGTATAGGAGATACCATTGTGCAGTAGCTCAAAGCAAATCTGGGTATTGCCATGGAGATTCTTTACATAACTATAGAAGGCCTTGTAATTGTCTTTACTATCTGCTGCAATTCTGTTTTCATAGCTAGCTTTAGAGGATTTGATGAGGGCTCTCAACATTTGGTGAAGCTGATAAGGGAGTTTTTCCAGTCTTGGGACTTCCCCTTATTCTGCATCAGTTTCCTCCCTCTGTTGTAGAGTTTGTTTATGGCAGGGGACCACCAGATTGGCTTTCTTTTTTTGGAGGAGAGCATCTTGGTTCTATTGGGTATGGCGAGATCCATGCATTTGTGTACGTATTTGTACAGTGCATTGGTGTATGATTCGGTGGTCATGCAACTATTATCCATTTGCATGGGTGCCGTGAAGTTAGTCACCTCTCGTTTTAGGAGCCCAAAGTTAGCTTTGGAGAAGTTTTTCATGGTGGTTACCTTTGTGGGGGGTGGGGGGGGGGGGATTTTCAAGGTGATTAGTTTGTGGTCAGATCTAACCAGGGAGGAGTTGACTACTGGTGTAGAGCAACAGTCGCCCATGTTAGTAATGACCAGGTCAAGGATGTTGCTACCTCTAGCAGGGGTAAGAACGAGCTGGTCCAGGGCATTGGAATTAATGAATTCCAGAAAGCGTTGAGCAAGTGTATTGGTAGATGAGTAGTTTTCTCAGTTAATGGAGGAGTAGTTGAAGTCGCCCAGTATGAGAGTGCTAGGTTGGACCCTAATATTCTCCAGGGTGCTTAGGAATGTGGAATGTGAGTCTTTAGACATGGTTGGGGGCCTATAGCAGGCTATGTCCTGAATCACTGTCGTTCCCAATGTTAGCTGCACCTGAAGTATCTCAGATACGTTATGTTGGACTACCAGTCTGGAGGTGTGCGTATCCTTTATGAATATGGAAACACCACTGCCTTTGGAGCTTCGGTCCAAGTTCTGGGGCTGAATGGTGTGGAATGAGTTATAGCCTGGTAGTGCAGGGGTGCTTTCTGCTGCCTTGAACCAGGTGTCTGTTACAGCACAAATGTCTATGTTCTCCATTTTAAGGAGTGCTTCAAGTGAGTGCATTTTGAGATTTAGACTTCTAGTGTTGAGCAGCATGACCCTCAGATTGCATTTGTTTGTAGCTGTTACGGTGGTAACCTTGGCCAGTATCCAGAACTCCAGGGGTGACAGATGCAGGCCATCTCTGGCAAAACATCGAGGTCTGACAATCAATCATGTCATCCCAGGCAGACAGATACTGGATCCCCTTAGAATGACACCAGAAACATAGCCAAGTGTTGAAAGCAATCATTTTCTGCTTGTACTGTGGTATAATTCTGGTGATGGTAGGATGCTGCTCAGGGCTAGGGTCATACCCGCCTGGGCTACATAATCCGAGAGCTCCTCCATGTCTCTTTTCATGTAGTCCAGGGAGGTACATCTTAGGTCATTCACACCCACATGTACAATGACAGAGTTGTATTTGTACCTGTTGTTGAGGGACCAGCATGCGTGCATTGTGTGGCAGATCCTGGCACCTGACAGGCAGCTGACTGTTATTTTTTCCTTATTCAACCTAGTGAGTGGGACATCAGTGTGCCTCACTGTCAGGTCACCTATGACTAGTGTGTTGGGCATGCTGTTTTGGCTTAGGTGCTTTGGTTGAGTGGCACATTGTTTAGGAGAATTATGTGTCTCGTGATTAGTGTTGTGTTGTGGTGGTCAAGTGCGTTTGTGTGTTTGTGTAGTTAGTATAATTTATTAAGAGGGCTGTGGGGGCAAAGACCTTCTCATGGGGAGTACAAGAAAGCTTTTCCCTACTATAAAAATGCTTACTTTCATTATTTGTGTATTTATTTTGTCAGGTTGAGTTCCCAAGGATGTGAAATCAGGGAGCAGTGACCTCATCACGTCTATATCTATATCTAAATCTATCTGTCTACTTCTAGATATAGATATGGCTATATAAGAGTCTCATCAAACACCAAATGTTTATAAGAGCAAATGGAGAAATAAATGATTAGTTATGAACAACAAGTCTATATTCCACTACAACTGGCCACACCATTATAGTTATTATTATTATTATTATAATTATTATTATTATTGTCATCATCCTTCTCACTCTCCATAATTACAAGACTTATTAATGCAATATTATATTTTAAAAGTTTTAACCTGCACATTCAACTTTATTACATGTGATTAACTCCAAGCCACATAACAATTTTCAATAGCAAAAGTCAAGGAATCACACTTGAAGGTGGAGTCAGGCAAGTTCACTCTCACACACTAAGTACACTGACAGAAATTTTTGCAAACTTTTTGTATATATTTTAGAATTTTGCTTTAATATTTTTGTAATTTCTTTCTGCTGTTTTACAACTTTTGTTAGGACAATGAAAGACTGCTTAGTGCTAACACTCTAGTAAATGTTTTACTTCCTGCATTTTTATGTGGGCGCTACCCCTTTCTTTTTACACAATCATTGGTACTGAGTGATTGGTACATTATTGATTACTGTACTGTACTAAGTATGCTCATTGTTGAAACAGGTACTGGTTTCTGTTTGCTTTAGTTTAAAGTGCCAGAAGTTCCTTTCCATTTTACTGCATTTTATAGCATATTGCTATTACTTTCACACCTTGTTTCAAACAGCTAATAAAGGAATGCAGTATACAGAAGTTCTGCATCTTGTCCCTAACAATTGTCATTAGAAGTCAGAAGTATTATAATGAGAAATACAATCTTTTATTCAAGCAGCTTGCCTTTTGTATGTTTGTGTGTGATGCACTACAACTCTAAATGAGGAAGACAGTGAGTAGATGTTTCTGTAGTGAGAGTACAGCATTATATATGATGGAAGAATATGTGAACAGGAAGTACTAAAGAAAATGATGTTGACACCAAAAATGTAAAGGAAAGTTATTTTATACAGAAGCCTGTATATAAAAAACAGTTCTTTGTATGCTGTACTTGCAGAATGATTATCAGACACTGCAATTGTCTGGTGAGTTGCGGGGTATATGAAAATGAAGATAACAGCAATAAAAAAATAGCAGATGCACTCAGAAATGTTTGGCCTAACAACTGGAAGGCACGTTTAGAATCCCTAGTTAGTGACTACATTATACTGACCTCTATATACAGAACAGAAAGATAACAACAGTCCCATGAGCAGGATTAGCAGATGGGGAAAATGTCTGAAAATCAGTCATGGGAGACCTAAATTGTATAGTAGTAAGCATGAAGTTACTGGCCTCCCTGGTGAAAAAGGGGAAGAAATGATATAATCACTTCTGAAGGCAGGATCTAAGGAGAAATGCAATCCCCACTGGTTTAGAAAAACGTATGTGAATTCTTCCTTAACAGTTTCCATACCTACCAGAAAAAGATATACTATGTTACTGAGCTCAGACCCCAGGCTATAGTATGTTCCCCGATCATCCTGTCAGTCATTGACCTCAAAAGTATCTCTGATATGATTAGCCTTTCTCTCATTCTAAACAGATTATCAACAGTTGATTTATGGGATGTTCTTGTTATATGGTTTAAAAACTACACAAAAACTAGCCTATCACTGTTCCATTTGTTACTTCCATCTCTGAATTTCCAGGCATTGATCCAATAATGTTTACCATCCCTATTAAGTATCTCTGTATAGAAACAAGACAGATCCATACCACACTGTTGATAATCTAATCATGGTTTTCCTGGTAAGATAGACTAATCATGGTTCATCCAAGTAGCAGAGTAAATGCTTTTCAAATGAAACTCAGTATAACCCTCTTAAAACTTGGCAGTGCTTCAGAAGTAGTTTCTTGTTACTAAATTTTGCCAGAATACAATCCATGTTATTTGACTCCTAAATGTGCATGCACTATGCATTAAAGACTCTCTTGGCTTCCTTATCTCATAAATTGCTTCTTAAAAATACTTAAAGGTGTATTTGCATCAGCCTTTGAATTTCAACTTTTATGCTGAAACCACAACACTGCTCCTCAGCCAAATAAAAATTGCTTGCATCTAGCATGGATTTTTATTGTATAATTAATATATTTACAGGCATATATATTTTATTCCGGGTCTATATGACATTATCGAATGGACTAAATAGTGAATGCAATTTAGTCGATCTGATACTGTCAAAATGGCAAAATAGCGAAGTCACTGAACATCGAATTTTTTCCCAGGGAAAAAATTTGGTGGGACGTCTTTGGGACTTTGCCATTTCCTCCACTATGGTGTGATCTCGGAGTTGGTATATTTAAGTGGGGGGATGTGGAAGGCACAGCACCCCACTTAAATTTCTGTTTTTTCGGAACAGCAAATTTTTTCCCTGGGGAAAAAATTTGCTCTTCCGTTTGTTCGATATTTTGTTGTTTAGATATTATTGGTACGATGAAATAGCATTCGCTATTTTCATCATACAATAATATAATATAGACGCTTTATTCCAGAACTCATGAATCCACTGGCACAAATGAATCCATTGGAGCAAATGTTCTTATTCAAGAATCCATGAATCCATTGGTAAAAATATTCTTACTCCAGAACTTGAGAATCTACTGGTGCAAACAGTCTTATGTGAGAATTCATGAATCCACTGGCACAAATGTTCTTATTCCAAAACTCATGAATCCAGTGATGCAAATATTTTTAATCCAGAACTCATGAGTCACTTGTGCCGGCATTTTTTATTCCAGAACTCATGAATCCACTGGCACAAACATTATTATTCTCTAATTCATGAATCCATTGTCACAAATGTTCTCAATCCAGAACTCATGAATCCAGTGGTGCAAATCTTCTTATTTCAGAATTCATAAATTCACTGGCACAAATGTTCTTATTCCAGAACTCATGAATCCAGTGGTGCAAATCTTCTTATTTCAGAATTCATAAATTCACTGGCACAGATGTTCTTATTCCAGAACTCATGAATCCAGTGGTGCAAATATTCTTATTCCAGAACTCATGAATCCACTGGTGCTGGTATTTTTATTCCAGAACTCATGAATCCACTGGCATAAATGTTCCTATTCCAGAATTCATGAATCCACTGGCACAAATATTATTATTATTATTATTATAGAACTCATGAATCCACTGGTGCCAATATTTTTATTCCAGAATTCATGAATCCACTGGCACAAACATTACTACCAAATTCCAACAGGAACTTAACTCCTGTAACTGGGCTATGCTAAAACACCTGAGACAGTTGTATTTTTTAACAACAAATTCCTTGAAATCCTAGATTTGCATGCACCTGTCCGCTCAAAGCATACTAAATTAGAAACGGCACCCTGGCTTTCCAAAGAGACTAGACAAAAAATTATCAGTAGAAACAAAATATGGGCTCAATGGTGCTCCACCAAAGACCCCCATGTCCATATTAAATATAGGCAAGCTAGGAATCAAACTAAAAAATCCATAATGCAAGACAAAAAACAATACTATAGTAATTTACAAACTGCTAACCAGAATAATCCCCAAAAGTTCTGGGCAGGTCTGAATAAATTACTTCATCCTGGTAAAACATCTACACCTACCCCTGCCGCTACAATTGATAAAAACCCTGAAGACGTCTCTACCAGTTTTAACTGCTTTTTTACTGAGACAATTCAAGCCCTAGATAATCAGTTACCTCCTATATCCTCTGGTCCTGACAGTATCACCTCCAAAAACCAAGTCTCGTTCAGCCTTACACCAGTGTCCACGGCTCTAATTCGGTCCTTGATCAAAAAACTAAAACCTACCACCCTCTCTGCCGACAAACTCCCAGCCGAGTACCTACAAATATCAGCTGATGCCATCGCCTATCCAATATCAATACTCATTAATCGCACCATAGCAGAGGCTAAAATCCCCACCATCTGGAAGACATCCTACATAATCCCACTGCATAAAGGAGGATCATCCACTGAATTCTCCAATTATAGACCAATTGCCATACTTTCTCCACTTGCAAAGATAATGGAAAAATGTATACATAAACAGTTCATGCACCATCTAATCCAAAATCACCTTATGGCTGATAATCAACATGGCTTCCGACCTCACCACAGTACATCAGCCCTACTGGCCTTCACCAATACCATAAATAATAACTGGAACAATAATTACATATCCTCAGCTCTCTTTTTGGATCTATCCAAGGCATTCGACATGGTCGATCACCAACTTTTGATTGACACCCTGCAAACTTTTGGCCTAGACTATAAGGCCCTTCAGTGGTTTTCATCTTACCTCAGTAGGAGGCAACAAGCTGTTCTCTGGCAGAACAAGCTCTCCAACCTGTTACCAAATACCCATGGAGCACCACAAGGCTCAATACTAGGGCCCCTACTGTTTTCCATCTTTATTAATGACCTACATACTGTCATGCCTAATGTCACCTGCATTCAATATGCTGATGACTCCACCCTGGTTTGCTCAGCTACATCTCCCTCAGACTTGAGGTCTGCTACCCAATCCACATTCATTACTGTGGAAAACTGGCTCTCCGATCAGAGACTCTTATTAAACCCCCAAAAAACTAAAATGTTACTATTCTCTCCAACACATAGGTCTACTGCTTTTAACTTCACTATAAATGCAAAAGATGGCACAATAATCTCCCCTGACCCCTCTACAAAACTACTAGGTGTCATCATTGACAACAACCTGAAATTTGACCTACAGGTAAATCAAATTATCAAGACCATCAATAAAAAACCTGGGTCTCTGTATAGAATAAAAGCCTTCCTAACCTCTCCAGCCAAGATTGCCATAGATCGCTCTCATCTACTTGCTACACTGCTATATGCTTCCCCCTTCTATCCAATCTAAACAAGACTGTACTCAACAGACTGACAACCTGTTATAATCACATTGCCAGATTTGCCACTGGCCTGCCTTTTAGGACACACCACTGTATCAACCGCAAACAGCTTGGGTGGCTTGAACTACCCAATCTAATCCAATACAACCTTCTGATTATGGTCAATAAAATTCTCTATAACCCAAATCATACACCAGCTCTTGGGAACATAATCACCCCCTATAACAATCCAAGATTGCTTTGATCCTCAAATAAACTATTCATTCAAACCATCACAACTAACAATGCAGCTGGTGATGCCCTATTCGCAAACTCTACAAGTAGAGTCTGGAACCTACTTCCAGCTGACATCACAATGCTCTCCTCCAGTGACTAGTTTAAAACCAAACTTAAACAACACCTGGCACTAAACTGGCTATGCCACTATAATAAGCCTGGCTAGCACTAATTAAGAAATGTTGAATACACTAGTAACCTAGTTACTGTCTATTTGTTCCCCATGTTGTAAACAGGGGTAACCTTTAACCTGTGAACTTGTCTATTCATGATTGTCTATGTATACTTTGTAAATATCTCTATATTGTTTCTACACTATTCTATTTACCTGGAGACTTTATTTTGTAATGAGTTTGTAATGTTTTTTACTGTATCTGTTTATGCTGGAGCTTTTCTCCCCAGGCATCTGCTGAAAAATGGACATGTATCCAGTCGGAATATCCCGGTCAACAAATGTAATAAAGAAATAAAATAAATTATTATTCTAGAATTCAGGAATCCACTGTCACAAATGTTCTCAATTCAGAACTCATGAATTCAGTGGTGCAAATCTTCTTATTTCAGAACTCATGAATTCACTGGCACAAATATTCTTATTCCCGAACTTGTGAATCTACTGGTGCAAATAGTTTTATTCCAGAATTCCTGAATCCACTGGCACAAATGTTCTTATTCCAGAGGTCATGAATCCAGTGGTGAAAATATTCTTATTCCAGAACTCATGAATCTACTGGTGCTGGAATTTTTATTCCAAAACTCATGAATCCATTGGCACAAATGTTCTTATTCCAGAATTCATGAATCCACTGGCACAAATATTATTATTATAGAACTCATGAATCCACTGGTGCCAATATTTTTATTCTAGAACTCATGAATCCATTGGTTCAAATGTTCTTATTCCAGAACTCATGAATCTACTGGTGCTGGTATTTTTATTCCAAAACTCATGAATCCACTGGCACAAATATTCTTATTCCAGAACATGTGAATCTACTGGCACAAATAGTCTTATTTATTTATTTATTTTCATTTGATTACTGAAAAAGTCCGACTTGATGGGAGCCTGTCTTAATCGGAAGGCCAGGGAGAAAAGCTCCAAAGTATTAAAAACATTTTAAGAAACAATCATTTTACAGTCTTTAAAATAATGCAAAAAACAACTACAGCTTAAATAATTATACCGAATTAGACATAATATGAAAACATTGGTTAAGAATAGATATAAGTTATATGACAATGATTTAATAGTTAGAAAAATGTTAGCCACTTTATAGCGAAATTAAAGGTAACTTAGTGTAATACAAACAGGAATTACAACATGAAGTGAAAGAAAAGCAGGCTTACGGTATATTCAGAGAGAAAGCCAGTGGAGAGAAACTGATAGAAGTACGAAAGTGAGCGAAGAAGGAAGAGTAAGGAGATGTAAGGTATGAATAGGTATTTGTTCACACTTGGGGATATAGTTTATCCTTGTGTTCATAGGTTCATAGGTAGGTACTAGGCTATCGGCCCAAGGGCCTATGTAAGCCTAGCCAACAAGGTTCCCTGGCTTATGCCACCCAAGAAAGTTATTTTCCTGTGCCACTGTCAAGCAGAGACACAGAAGTGATCCCCAGGGTGCAAGAACAGAGCCAGCTTTTGGCAAAGAAGTCTTTCAGAATGGTTTTGAGGAATAGGAGGAAGGGTACTGACCTGATGGATAGAGATAAGAAGTTCCAGACATTAGCACATGGTTTGAGTACAGACAATGCCTAGCAGATTTGATAGGTTTGTGGACAGATTGGAGTTTTTGGTCATTGGATTGCAATGACCAACTGTAAACATAGTTGTGCAGAATATTATTTATTGCTGAACAAGTAGATGGATTCTGGATAATTTTATAGGTGCCAAGAAGCTATGTATATATTAGTTTATGTGGTAGTTCTAACCAATTTAAACTTTTTACTGCTTTACAGTGGTGAGTTCTGAGAGGGGTAATTGCTGCAAATGTTCCGCTTTGTGACAGCTTTGTACAAGTTTTGATTTTTGTGATGCCTGAAGGTTAGTAAGGATGGAGCACCATAAATAAGTGTGTGTAAAAGATAAGTGGTGGCATGTATAGCTTTAGTTGTGACAATGAGAACATTTTGGCTCTATAAAACATCTCTATTTTTTATGATTTTTTTTCTGCAATTTTGTTTATGCAGGTTGCCTTTAAAATTATCATCTACTGTCATCCCTAATAATTTGCTATAGGAAGTGACTTCAGTGGTCATTTTTATCAAGAGAGAGGACTTTAAATTTTGCTTTTTCGTGGGAAAGGGATTTGGGGAAAAAGTAGTTTTTTTTTTTTTTTTTAGGGTGTGCATTAGATGTGAGTTACAAAGTCATATTTCAGTTGCTGTTAAAGCTTCCTGAGTAATTTCTTTGAGGTGTGCCATGTTGACAGATATGCAAATGAGTGTGGAGTCATCTGTGTACTGTATAAGGGAGACCTGGTGTGCGGACTTGTTTGTGAGAATGTTAAAGAGGAGAGGACCAAGGATAGAGCCTTGTGGTACACAGGGGGAGACAGGGAGGTATGGAGAGAGGCTGGAGTACCATTTTACTGACTGATACCTATTGGATAGGCAGCTTTTGAACCATAGAAGGGTGGACTGAGAGAGAACTAATGAAGATGTTTGAAGTAGAAGTTTGCTGTGACAAACTGTGTCGAAGGCTTTAGACAAGTCCAGAAATAAGGAAGATACTAGTTTGCCATTATCTCTAGCTTTACTGACAGTATCTATATAGGTTAGAAGGCCAGTGCTAGTACTCAGGGAAGGATAGAAGCCATGTTGTGTTGGGGGAGGAGTTCTTACTGCGGGAGATAGTTTATCAATTGTTTTTGACTACGTTTTTCAAGTATTTTAGCGACAGGAGATAAGATTGCTATAGGTCTAAAGTTATTAATGTCTGTTGAATTTTCTCCTTTGTGCAGAGGAATAACGTGTGACTTTTTCCAGAGAGAGGGAATGTGGGATTCCCGGACTGACCTATTTATAAGGATTGAGGGAGGGCAGTTAATGCTATCAGCTGTTATTTTAAAGTACTCTCCTGTAAGGAAGTAACTTGTTTAAAAGTAGTTTTATATAGATGTGAGCACAGGTTTGAGGGTAAAAGTAGATGGAGTGATACATGACTAATGGGCAGGGTTATGATAACATGTTAGGGAATCCATGGTTACAGATGCTATACTGTCTAAGAAATAAACGTTGAACTGCATTACTATTTTGAGTAGTGTTTTTTGGGCGAGAGGTTTTAGGACTAGGGCTTTTAGGTTTAAGACAGAAATGATTCCAAAATGCATGAATCCACTGGCACAGATGTTCTTACTCCCAAGACCTAGGCCTTCCTCATAATAGCAAATTGCTTTAACCCAGTTTACTTAAAATCTACAACAACTTCATTTATCTTTCCTCTGCTAGAAAACGCCAGGGCTGCCAATCCCTTTCCTCTGTAAATCTCTTTCCTATTACTGATTGACACCCTCTAAGTACAACAGTATTTAAGTTACTCTGTCTGGAGTTCTGTCCCCCCTCCCTACACCCATTGCTAAACTCAGATGTAGATTTCCACATTTCCTTTAAGAACTCAGAACAAGTCCTTATAATTCATAGACCCCCCCCCCCATTAGATTTTCTGCTGTTCCAAGATAGCTCCTGTAGTTTAGAACTTTCTTCCTAATGATATCAGAGCCCTAGATAAACTTCCTTCATTTACATATAGAATCCAGTCTTAGTTGGCAGCTACCTTTGTTTCTGTGCATTTATATCCATACTGAACAATATTTAAATTATGATGGTCTCTTCCAATTTACAATGAGTATATATTTCAACATATTAGCACATACTCTGACAGTTTAATTCAGTCAATTATGGCTATGATTTTCAACTTCTTGTTTTTGGCTTAATTCATTTAGTCCCCACTGCCACTTAATCAAAAAGTGCTACAGAGTTGCTCCTGAAAACTGAAGCTGAAGCCCAGTGAGATTACATGATTAGAAAATAAATAAAATTACATGCTTTTTAAAAAGATTTAGCAGAACTTTAACAACTGCACATTTTAACATGTTGTTTGAATTGCAATTCTTTTTGTTTTTTTTGTTTTTTTGCTGTGTAACACATTATTGAAGTCATGATGAAAACAGGTCACAAACAGTTTTTTGTACATTATTAACAAATGAAAAAATAAAGAGCAACAAAGATAAAGTATAAGCGCTATTAGCAGGAAATGACTTAGTAACTTTCAGTCTTTGATGAAACAGTCAGAATTTATACTGAAGAGAAGACAGAATTGCTGTGGTCCTACATTAACCAAAAAAAGGGAGATCTGCTAACAGCACAATGAAGTACCAGAACAACAGATTAATAACGTTTCTCAAGAAAGGTGTGGTAAATGAAATAGCAAAATCATATAAGATGGTGGAAATGAAGAATACCGGTGAAAAGAAAAAGAAAGACTTCTTGAAGTTTGTGAAAAGACAACAGATGTCATGTGACAGGTAGAAGCAGTAGAGATTTGAAGGGTGGCAGAATAAACATTCAGATACCCAGGGAAATATCAGATGAATTATCAGATCACTGGGTTGTGAAGCATGATGTTTATTTATGCTGACCGAGTTAATCCCATTAATCATAATGTCATTTCAGGGGATATGCAAGGTGGTATTCAGACTGACTAGTGGTCAGGAAATGAGGGAAATTCTCCTGCTCTTATTATTAAGTGGCAAGTGCTGTTTTACATACTCCAGGGCTAGATGGAAGTCAGTTTAAAATCTCATCTGAAGGACGGCACCTTTGTAATCCTCCATGAAACTACACTGCATTGTCAGCAGTGGAAGCAAAATCTTAGCAGCTGTAGTGTGGGAGAACTGAACCCACAGCCTTCTGATAATCCTCCTGAATCAAATGCAAACGTGTTATCTGCTGGGAAACTGCCACTGACGTATCAGAAAATGATGCTTAGTTACAGAATGCAAATAAATGAAGAGAAAGACTGAATAAAAATTCATTTAATTATTCAGTGTTACCAGTGTAGAACGCCAGCAGGGAAAATGAAATCACACTTATGAAGCTATAGTCCTTTTCAGGTAACATAAACATGGTGTTGGAGGATACATGTTAACTTAGATTTAAAAATGTAAATAATTGTATATTTAATTAGCTATGTAAAATATAGAACTGTTTGCTTTTAATGATATAGAATTATTTATGTTTGCCATGGTTACTGTTTCCTCTACAACATGAATTGCATTATAAAAGAGTAATATCTGAGCATTCTGTAGCTTGTCTCAAAGAGAAAGACAAGACTCTTTGCTTTTGCAATATTACTAGCCACCGAGGGGTGTACTGCATTAGAGTCACTGCTCTCTTTCTTCCTTCATTTTGTCTGAAACTGTTATTTGGACATTTTGGAAATTTTAACTGGCAGAAGAAGCTACAGCAAGATGTTTGGATTATACACTTGTTTGAATAAAATTTTCATCCTGAGGTTCCAGTCTTCAACCATGCATAGGAGGAAGCAACTACTCCAGATGCAATTATTTTATCTTTTTAATATCAGGTGTGACAGGCATCAGTCATAACTTAAAGGCAATATTGGGCATTTTCCGTAAGCTCTTAAGCAAGGCATCGCATTTTGTATGGATATATTGGGCACAATAGTTTAAATTTGGGTCTGCAACTCTTGGCTTGGATTTAAGGCTTGGTGTATACCCCTGTCTGTGACATATGGAACTTTCAACATGCCTTCACTATTTTATGTAGATGGTCTTCTCAACTGGTTCTCAGGTCATTCTTCCAGCATTATTAGTACGCCAGTCTTATTGCATCTTATAGTAATAATACTCCAGTGGTTTACTGATGTAGACCTAACTATGAATACAAAAAAAAAAAAAACTGAACCCATGCTATTTGAAGGGTCTATATTAGATAATCAAACTTTCAAAAGTTCGACTGTCATGTGGTCGCCACCATATGATCGAACTTTTAAAAGTTTGAATATCTAATAAAAAAAATAAACTACACAAATAAGCCCCCCTGCACCCTACACCCCCTGCTCTTTAAATATGCCACCTCCAAAATCGCACTACAGTGCAGAAAAGGGAAATCTTCCCATTTTGCTCTATACGGAGATCTCCGTTAAAACGTTCGAACTTTCAAAAATTCAATTGTATGGTGTTGATCATATGACCCTCAAACTTTTGAAGGTTTGATTATCTAATATAGAACCTATTTGAAACTCCAGAAAGAATCTGTAAAGGGCCTGCAGACTGGACCATTCACTGACTATAGGGTGCATCTTGAATTCAATACAGCAGCACTTATGTTTTGTATATTTAGTGGCTATTTGTGAACCAAAGGTTTACCTTCATGGTGTGTTCACAGCTCTAAACGTTAATCCATTGTCATTTGCTGGTTAACTCCTTAAATTCTTTCTATCACATCTTACAACTTTCCACTTTTACTCTACTCATGTTGGTATTTCCTCAACATACACTCTAGGCTATAATCAGGACTTTATCTATCTTTGTTCCCTATATCTGATACCCCTTCCCATTTGAAATTAGAAGGCAGGCCTCATGTGACTCTTTTTAGACCTTTCTTCCCTATATTTAGTATACCCTGCCACTTCAAATTAGAAGAATTAAAAGTTAAGCCTTACAGTATATGACCCTTTTAGACTGGAACCTTAACTGTTCAAAGAAACAGATTGAAAATTATTCTTAAGAGTCTACCTCATATATCTATCTATATATATATATATATATATATATATATATATATATATATATATATATATATATATATGGGATCCGTCAATATGTTCGAAGTTTCACTACTTCGAACCCTACTTCACCGAGTTCACTTGTTCGAAGTAGTGAAACTTCGAACATTGGCTTCGGCAGTCACACTACAGCCAAAATGTGAATATTCCCTTTTCCCCACTGTAGTGCGATCTCTGAGTTGGTATATTTAAGTAGGGGGGTGTGGGGGGTGCAAGGTGGCTTGCCCCCCCCTGCAAAAACATGTTTTAGCTTTTTTTTTTTTTTTTGGGTAGCCCGGGGAACTAGACTTCAACGAAAGTACACTTTCATTTAAGTGGACTTTTGCTGAAGTGTAGGGTCTACTGCTCTATTTCGAAGAAGTGTATTTTCGATGTAGAGCAGTAGACCCATATATATATATATATATATATATATATATATATATATACTTACAAATATTTTATCATCATGTCCAGGAACAATACCACAATCATTCCTACCTCCCACACTAAACTTCTGGGTGTTGAAATAGACAATAACCTCAGATTTGACATCCATATCACCCAAAAAAGTTCATAAAAAAATAGGACTCCATTACAGGAACAAGCTGTTTCTCACTAGCCACACTAAAGCCACAATAGCCAGGACTCATCTGTTATCCACCCTCCTCTGTGCATCCTCAATACTAATGAACCTCCACAAAGCTGAAGTAAACAAATTAGAAACTTGTTATAACAAAGTGACTAGGTTCGCTACTGGGATCCCACATAGTACCTACCATCGTGTAGCCCTCAAACAACTAAACTGGTTAGAGCTACCTCAACTGCTAAAATTCAATCAATTGACAATGGCACACAAATTATACTACCACCCAACCAAAACTCCGGCACTTCACAACTTGAACACAACCTATTCTTCTACTAGAACCTTAACATCTACTTCCCAGAACCACCTAGAAGTCACCAAACATAACAACCAGGCTGGTAAATCTCTCCTCAGTTACTCCATCTCAAAAGCATGGAATACTCTGCCTAGTCAATTAACTTCCAACCCCTCTAACACTTGATTTAAAAATCTACTCAAGGAACACTATAAGAATACCTGGCTATGCTCTTGTGGACCCCCCCCCCCTCAGCTTAAACTACCACTCAACAGTTTATTTCCTATAATAACTCCATATGCTTACTACTAGGACACGTCACATTGAAGTGAAATTTTGTTTGTACCTTTATGCATGACACAAAGGAATTCTTAACAACTATGAACATATTTTATTTGTAGTAAGTTCTAAACTGTCTGATCTGTCATTAATATGCATGTATGTTATTACTATGTATGTATGGTCTAACATTTATCATGTTAATCCAATGTCACAATGTTCACTGAATGCAACCTGATAGTTCTCATATATTTCATACACATTTTTATGTACTTTGTGAATTTTTATGTAACTATATTTCTGTATAAAGTTATGCTGTCTAACTGGACCTTTTCTCCCCGAGCCTCTGGTGAAAATGGACCTGTTTCCACTTGGACATTCCCAGTCAACAAATGTAAAATACAAAAAAGAAAGCATCTGTTCGACATACGCGCTGAGGTATGTAAATGCTCACAATTTATAAACAAGCATCTGTTCTGCATACGTACTGAGGTATGTAAATATTCACTACATACACATATACATTTATTCTACATACATACTGAGGTATGTAAATGCTCACTACATACACATGAATTTGTTCTACATACAAACTGAGGTATGTAAATTTTCACTACACATACATATGCATCTGTCCAACACATGTACTGAGGTATGTAAATGCTTACTACATACACATACACAGGTGTGTAAATCCTCACTACTTATACATTTGCATCTGTTCTACATATGTACTGAGGTATGTAAATGCTCACTACATACACATATGCATCTGTTCTACATACGTACTGAGGTATGTAAATACTCACTACTTATACATAAGCATCTGTTCTACATACGTACTGAGGTATGTAAATATTCACTACATGCACATATACATCTGTTCTACATATGTACTGAGGTATTTAAATGTTCACTACATACGCACTATTCTACATACTTACGGAGGTATGAAAATGCTCACTACTTATACATATGCATCTGTTCTACATAAGTACTGAGGTATGTAAATGTTTACTACACAAACATAAGAATTTGTTCTACATATATACGGAAGTATGTAAATGCTCACTACATACACACTATTTTACATACATACTGAGGTATGTAAATGCTCACTACTTATACATATGCATGTGATCTGCATACGCACTGAGGTATGTAAATGCTCACTACTTATACATATGCATCTGTTCTACATATGTACTGAGGAATGTAATGCTCTCTACACATACATAAGCATCTGTTCTACATACATACTCAAGCATGTAAATTCTCACTACTTATACATATACATCTGTTCTACATACGTACTGAGGTATGTAAATGTTCACTACATGCACATATACATCTGTTCTACATGTGTACTGAGGTATTTAAATGCTCACTACTTATACATATACATCTGTTCTACATACGTACTGAGACATATAACTGCTCCCTACTTATACATATGCATCTGTTCTACATACGTACTGAGGAATGTAAATATTGACTACATGCACATATACATCTGTTCTACATATTTAATGAGGTATTTAAATGCTCACTACACATACATATGCATGTCTTCTACATACGTACTAATGTATGTAAATGCTCAAATACATACACATATGCATCTGTTCTCCATACGTACTGAGGTATGTAAATGTTCACAACACATACATAAGAATTTGTTCTACATATGTACTGAGGAATTTAAATGCTCACTACACACACATATACATCTATTCTACATACATACTGAGGTATGTATAGGCTCACTAGTTATACATATGTATCTGTTGTGCATACTTACTAAGGTATGTAAATGCTCACTACTTATACATAAGCATCTGTTCTACATACATTCTAAGGTACGTAAATATTCACTACATGCACATATACATTTGTTCTGCTTATGTACTGAGGTATTTAAATGCTCACTACACGTACATATGCATGAGTTCTACATACGTACTGAGGTATGTAAATGCTCACTACACATACATAAGCGTCTGTTCTACATACGTAATGAG
This sequence comes from Protopterus annectens, assembly GCF_019279795.1. NCBI lineage: Eukaryota > Metazoa > Chordata > Ceratodontiformes > Protopteridae > Protopterus > Protopterus annectens. The sequence continues at coordinate 390,874,373 of NC_056742.1, forward strand.
GTATGTAAATGCGCATTACATATACATATGCATCTTTTCTACAAACGTACTGAGGTATGTAAATGCTCATTACATATACATATGCATCTGTTCTACATACGTACTGAGGTATGTAAATGCTCACTACACATATGTAAGCATCTGTTCTACATATGTACTGAGGTATTTAAATGCTCACCAGATACACATACACATCTGTTCTACATACGTACTAAGGTATGTAAAAGTCACTACATATACATCTGTTCCACATACGTACTGAGGTATGTAAATTCTCATTACATATACATATGCATCTGTTCTACATACGTACTGAGGTATGTAATTGCTCACTACACATACATAAGCATCTGTTCTACATATATACTGAGGTATTTAAATGCTCACTACATGCACATATACATCTGTTCTACATATGTGCTGAGGTATGTAAATGCTCACTACATACACATATACATCTGTTATACATACATAATGAGGTATGTAAATGCTCACTACACATACATAAGCATCTGTTCTACATATGTACTGAGGTATTTAAATGCTCAGTACATACACATATACATCTATTCTACATATGTACTGAGGTATGTAAATGCTCACTACATACACATATACATCTGTTCTACATATGTACTGAGGTATGTAAATGCTCACTACACATACATAAGCATCTGTTCTACATACATACTGAGTTATGTAAATGCTCACAATGCCTACATAAGCATTTGTTCCAAATAAGTACTGAGGTATGTAAATATTCACTACATACACATATACATCTATTCTACATACGTACTGAGGTATATAAATGCTCACTACATACACATATACATCTATTCTACATACATACTGACGTATGTAAATGCTCACTACTTATACATATACATCTGTTCTACATATGTACTGAGGTATGTAAATGCTCACTACTTATACATAAGCATCTGTTCTACATACATACTGAAGTAAGTAAATATTCACTACATGCACATATACAGCTGTTCTACATATGTACTGAGGTATTTAAATGCTCACTACTTATACATATGCATCTGTTCTACATATGTACTGAAGTATGTAAATGTTCACTACTCATACATAAGCATCTGTTCTACATACTTACTGAGGTATGCAAATGCTCACTACATACACATATACATCTTTTCTACATACGTACTGAGGTATGCAAATGCTCACTACATACATTTATACATCTGTTCTATATATGTACTGAGGTATGTAAATGTTCACTACATGCACATATACATCTGTTCTACATGTATACTGAGGTATGTAAATGCTCACTACTTACACCTATACATCTGTTCTGCATATGTACTGTGCACATATACATCTGTTCTACATATGTACTGAGGTGTGTAAATGCTCACTACATACACATATACATCTGTTCTACATACGTACTGACGCATGTAAATGCTCACTACTTATACATATGCATCTGTTCTACATACATACTGAGATATGTAAATGTTCACTACATGCACATATGCATCTGTTCTACATACGTACTGAGGTATGTAAATGTTCACTACACATACATAAGCATCTGTTCTACATACGCACTGAGGTATGTAAATGTTCACCACACATACATAAGAATTTGCTCTACATATGTACTGAGGTATTTAAATTCTCACTACACATACATATTCATGTGTTCTACATACGTACTGAGGTATGTAAATGCTCACTACACATACATAAGCATCTGTTCTACATACGTACTGAGGTATGTAAATGCTCATTACATATACATATGCATCTTTTCTACAAACGTACTGAGGTTTGTAAATGCTCATTACATATACATATACATCTGTTCTACATACATACGGGGATATGTAAATGTTCACTACATAGACATATGCATCTGTTTTGCATACGTACTGAGGTATGTAAATGCTCACTACACATATGTAAGCATCTGTTCTACATACGTACTGAGGTTTGTAAAAGCTTATTACATATACATATGCATCTGTTCTACATACGTACTGATGTATGTAAATGCTCACTACACATACATAAGCATCTGTTCTACATATATACTGAGGTATTTAAATGCTCATTAGATACACATACACATCTGTTCTACATACGTACTGAGGTATGTAACTTCACACTACATATACGCATACATCTGTTCCACATACATACTGAGGTATGTAAATGCTCACTACACATACATAAGCATCTGTTATACATATGTACTGAGGTATTTAAATGCTCACTACATGCACATATACATCTGTTCTACATATGTACTGAGGTATGTAAATGCTCACTACATACACATATACATCTGTTCTACATACGTACTGAGGTATGTAAATTCTCACTACACATACGTAAGCATCTGTTCTACATACGTACTGAGGCATGTAAATGCTCAGTACATACATATATAAATCTATTCTACATACGTACTGAGGTATGTAAATGCTCACTATACATACGTAAGCATTTGTTCCACATAAGTACTGAGGTATGTAAATGTTCACTACATACACTTATACGTCTGTTCCACATATGTACTGAGGTATGTAAATGCTCACTACATACACATATACATCTATTCTACATACGTACTGAGGTATGTGAATGCTCACTACATACACATATACATCTATTCTACATACGTACTGACGTATGTAAATGCTCACTACTTATACATATGCATCTGTTCTACATACGTACTGAGGTACGTAAATGCTCACTACTTATACATAAGCATCTGTTTTACATACGTACTGAAGTATGTAAATATTCACTACATGCACATATACATCTGTTCTACATATGTACTGAGGTATTTAAATGCTCACTACTTATACATATGCATCTGTTTTACATATGTACTGAAGTATGTAAATGTTCACTACTTATAAATATGCATCTGTCCTACATATGTACTGAGGAATGTAATGCTCATTACACATACATAAGCATCTGTTCTACATACTTACTGAGGTATGCAAATGCTCACTACATACACATATACATCTATTCTATATAAGTACTGAGGTATGTAAATGCTCACTACATACATCTATACATCTGTTCTACATACATACTGAGGTATGTAAATGCTCACTAAACACACATATCCATCTGTTCTACATACGTACTGAGGTATGTAAATGCTCACTATTTATACATAAGCATCTGCTCTACATACGTACTGAGGTATGTAAATGTTCACTACATACACATATACATCTATTCTACATACGTACATATGAACTGTCATATGTAAATGCTCACTATATACACATATACATCTATTCTACATACGTACTAAGGTATGTAAATGCTCACTACTTATACATATGAATCTGTTCTACATACGTAGTTAGGAATATGATGATCACTACACATACATAAGCATCTATTCTAAATACTTACTGAGGTATGTAAATGCTCACTACTTATACATATGCATCTCTTCTACATATGTACTGATTTATGTAAATGCTCATTACATATACATATGCATCTGTTCTACATATGTACTGAGGTATGTAAATGCTCACTACACATACATAAACATCTGTTCTACATATGTACTGAGGTATTTAAATGCTCACTGCATGCACATATACATTAGTTCTACATATGCACTGAGGTATGTAAATGCTCACTATATACACATATACATCTGTTCTACATACGTACTGAGGTATGTAAATGCTCACTACATACACATATACATCTGTTCTACATATGTACTGAGAAATGTAATGTTCACTACACATACATAAGCATCTGTTCTACATACGTACTGAGGCATGTAAATGCTCACTATTTATACATATGCATCTGTTCCACATACGTACTGAGGTATGTAAATGTTCACTACATGCACATATACATCTGTTCTACATGTGTACTGAGGTTTGTAAATGCTCACTACATACACATATACATCTATTCTACATATATACTGAGGTATGTAAATGCTCACTACATATACATATACATCTTTTCTCCATACGTACTGAGGTATGTAAATGCTCACTACTTATACATATGTGTCTGTTCTACATACGTACTGAGATATGTGAATGTTCACTACATGCACATATACATCTGTTCTACATACGTACTGAGGTATGTAAATGCTCACTACATACACATGTACATCTGTTCTACATATGTACTGAGGTATGTAAATGGTCATTCCATATACATATGCATCTGTTCCTCATAAGTCCTGAGGTACATGCTCCCACACCCCTACATACTCTTTCCTGTACCATGACTGAGTAGAAGATTAACTGATCTTGCAATGTTAATGCCCTTGAACAGCATAAAACGACATCAAAACAGAGCAAAAATACTGTTATGTAAGCGCTTTCAGGCTGATGCCCCTCTTCAGACAATTTACTAAAAAATTCAAACAGTTCAAATAGTGAATTACAACCAATCAAATGTCAGTAATTTATCTGCCTTTTCTTTAAAGCTGGCTTAAGGGGAATTACATCATTGAATCCTGGGAATCTGTGAGCTGTTAGCTTTATTATCTATCTTGATTCCTGATACTCTGTTTCATTCACCAGGTCCCACCCCCCACCCCCCCTTAAACTCTTGTGTATGCTCTGTATAACTGTAAACTTAAAATCATGTTCTGGAAATTGAAAGAGAAACCACAGCCACTATAGCCCAGGTACCTCCACTGCAAAAAAACAGAAATCCTATGGTAAAGAACAACCAATGCAGGTAGAGCTCCAGGTTCACAAACAGACCTTTAATAAAACACACAAGCGCTTTCACCAAATGCTTCTCAGGTGTGACATAAAGACTAAGTAACTAATGCACCATATTTAACTATTAAATTAGGATCCCATGACAGAACAAATTCCAAGTTAAAGGCACACATCCTGAAAATCATTCAAGAGGCATTTTCAAAATATAAAAAACATCAATCTAGGAAACCAAACATAGACAATAAAACATAAAAATAGAAATAAAAAACTTTATCCACAAAAATATATGTAAAAACATTCAAGTACATATCATATTAAAAAGCATAAAAATATTAAACCATGAAGGTAGCATATAATATGTAGCCAACCGCCTATTTCCTATGTAGTGGTCTGGCTTTCAAAACAGGTCTTAGTGGTATGCAGTCATTCAAACCATGTCCTGCATTTACTCTCAACCTAATGATCCAGTGTGTTTCCATTTCCTCCGTCCTTAATCTCATATCCCCTCCTCTCTTATTGCCACAATTCATTCCTATAACTAAAAAGCCAAAATTATGTGTGCTGTCCGTATTCACAACATGTTTGGCTAACGCATTAAACATGCTTTTCTTGCCAATATGATAAATATGTTCCCTAATCTTACCTTTGAGCATCCTGTCAGTCTTCATGAAGTAAAATTTACTACATATCCTACATACAGCTAGGTATATCACATGCATACTTGTGCAAGTAGCTTTGATCTTAAAATTAAATTGTTCTATTGTATCTGGAGGAACAAAGATAGGATTATCAATAATATATGGACAGAAAGATCACTTCCTACAAGGTAAAGTATTTCCTTGTAAAACTGATCTATCAGTATCCCTTGTACCACAAAGATGTCTCTTCAGGGACCTTACATTCCTAAAAATAAACTATGGTGTGGAATGTAAATATTTACTGGTCTGTTCATTCGTCATTAGAATGTTCCAATTACTCCTAATAATGCTAGCATACTGGCTGATATTCCTTGAGTAACTGAATGACACTTTCAGCTTGCTACTATATTTCCTACTCAACTTATGGGTTCCATCATTCTGTCCCCATTCAAAAAAATAAGGTTTAGCTCTTGTACCTCTCATATTCACCACTTTCACTCCATTCTTCTCTATCATGTCAGGATCACATCCTCTGCACACTAACCCAGTCCTAGTAGTCTTGAGCTGTTCCTGAAAATCTTGTTCACTCACATTGAGTCCAGAAGCTCTACAGAGCTGATTTTGAACCACGTTCTTAAAAATATATTGTGGGGGCATACTCTCTCTTCTAAGGAGATGATTAACTCTACATTCTTTCCTGTGGAGCCTAGTCCCAAGCAAATTCGTATCATCCCTAAAGATGGTCACATCTAAAATATCAACATTCGTGTGTGACCATTTCACTGTAAATGTCAAAAAATGAGTAGATCTATTTAGGAATTCAACAAACTCCATCAAAGTCTTAGGAGTCCCCTCCCATAATACAAAAAGATCACCTACAAATCTTCTAAAGAATAATACCTGTTCCTTAAAGTTGCCTCCTACAAGGTACCCACTCTCCCAAGTGGCCATCACTCCATTCGCATAGCTGTTCGCACACGAGGTGCCCATCGTTACTCCATTGACCTGCCAGTATATAGATTTTCTGTACATGAACACATTATTCTCCAGAACTAAATGTAATAATTCCCTTATTTGTGTGATCTTAATACCATCACTACCCAAATTAGGTTCCATGTACTTTATGGCATAGTCTATACCCTTATTGTTTGGAATAGTGGTAAACAGCGAAACCACATCCAGTGTAACCAGTAGTACTTGGTTCTCTAAGAGATTCTCTTTTGTGTAGGCATACAAATCCCTAAGGAAGTGTTCTGTATCCCTCAGTGTATTTTGTGACTTATCTAGAAAAGGTCTCAGAGTCTTCTCTATGTAAATCGATATAGGCTCAGTACACCAGTTGGCCCCAGCCACTATTGGTCTCATTGGGGGGGGTTATTACTGTCTTTATGCACTTTCGGTAATCCCTGAATTATAGGTATAAAGGGGAAAGGCACCATAAAATATTTACAAAGATCATCTATCAGTTGTATACAATTCAGCCTCCTAATTTCAAATGCTACCTTCATGGTCATTTCATTGACCTTTTTTCATGTGATCTAAGTGTAAGACTCCTTATCACTCAGCATTAAATACATAGTGTGATCATTCTTATCCCTGTCCAAAACCACTATTTGGCCCCCCTTCTTGGCCGGCCAAATCATAACTGAAGTGTTTTTCTCTAAATTACAGAGTGCAACATACTGTGCTTTTGTCACATTGAAATGCTTAGACTTCTGTCTATTAACGTGCTGTTTATCATACAAGTCATAGACATAATTAATACACATTTGTTCAAAAGCTTGAACCAAAAGTTCAGTTTGGGAATAAAAGCACCCAGTTTCCTAAAAAAGTGTTGTCCAACATCAACATTGTCACAGCCAAAGGTTAATTTAAGCATCAAATTAAGAGTAAAATGTTTAATATCTAAAATAATTTCAGAAAGATCTGAATCAGCACTAGGTATAAACGACGGTCCTTGATTTAATACATAAATCTAATTTTCTGTCAGATTATGCGTAGATAAGTTCAACACTAAGTCTTTGCATTTAGAAAAGCTTTCTTGATAGTATATGGGCTCACTGCTGTATCCTCATGTTTCTGTTTGTTGCATACCAAACTCCTGCCTCTCTGCTGCCCACCTCCTCTGGTGGCAGACCTTTCCCTCATCAGTAATGGGAAGACAAGAGTCTGAGGGCAAGAGAGCCATAAAAAGGACTCCAGGTTCACACCGTTGCCTGGAGAATCTCTCCCTTCCTCCCGGTGGACCTGTGCCACAGTAGTAACCCTTTTACGTCGAGAGCCTGATGTCTTCTCTTGCTCAGCTTGTGGCATTACCATCTCTGGGTTTGATTCTGATGCACATGCATCCTGAGTGGTCATCACCGCAACAGTAACATTGTTAGCATTCACGGAATCCTCAGTATAACGCAGCCATGTAAACACATTCTCTGCCACAAAATCCCGTTTGTCCCTATTGAGTTTCTTTAGTTTTATTTGCAACAGTTTCCTAGAGTAGACATTTACACTCTCTAACATCTCACAAGTATTTATCTAAGATGTTAGTGCTAAAGCATTGGTAAAGCTGCCCACACAAAGGGATATATACCCTGAACTGATGGCAAAATGGCAACAGATAAATATAGAGACAGGTTTCTCATATATGCAGTTGCTATTAGACTTCTTTGCACCGCATGAGTAACTCTTGATGAAAGAAATAAATGAATTACAGAGGCAACTTGATAAAGAATACATTGAAGAGGCTTGCATTAATAGAATGGATGAAGCATTTTATTCACAGTTTTGGATAGCACATTACAACAGACTAAAACAAAAAAGTTAACTAGAGACTTCAATGATTTTTCAACAGGTCGGATATCTGTCTGTCCCAGAGAGAAAATCATAATAATACAGACAAACAGGAGGATGGTGAAAACCAAACAGCAGTCAGTACTGCTGTTGGCTTAGCAAGAATGGAGGATACCAACAACAATATAACAACAGAAAATAGCCAAAATGAAAAGAGAGACATTAGTCCTGTTAATGGGAATGCTTTAATCTCACCAAACATGAGTATACAGGCAATGGACAATATAATGATAGGAGAAGGCTCCACACACTTGGGGGCGAGACCCAAAACTGTTCATATAACAGACAATAATCAACATTCTTTCCCTTTTTTTACCGGCTCCCATAAAGAAGAAAAACGAGTAGAGAAGGCCACAGCAAGAGATGAGAGAAGCGAAGAAGAGAAGGACTTCAGAGTGACTGGTGATGATATTAATATTATATGTTATTTATCTGACTATGTCCTATCTGATACTGAAATGTATGTTTTAAACAAAAGGCTCACTTTTGTTCCCAGCCGTAATAGTAACTTCAGTGATGTAATACTGGATTTAATGGTGTTTGGTAGGAATGTTATGTTAAAGAATATGTTTGTGAATGACATCTCTAATCAACAAGCAACCTAGTTCATTTGCCCCTTTATTTAATTCTACCATGAATACCTTTATAAAGGTATGTGAACAGGAAATAGGAGTTTATTTCCAAAGCAATTATAACAAAAAATTTTATAATTTAACACCAATACAGAGAGAAGCATTGCTTTCCTTACAACAAAATACACAAATCATTATTAAATCTGCTGATAAAGAAGGAGCTGCAGTCATTATGAATAGAGAGTTTTACCACACTAAATTAAGCGGAATGCTGATAGATACATCTACTTTCATGCAAATATCGCCCATTGTTGTTAATAATGCTATTTCCAGAATTAGAAAACAGAAGAGTTGAAAGATAAAGGGTTAATGGACATGGACTTAGTTTCTGAATATAGAAAATCGTGTCATTCCTCTTTTAAAGGCCTTACCAAAAATACATAAGGACATTCAAAATCCCCCACTAAGGCCAATAGTATCAGGTAGGGGGTGGATGACAGAAAACATATCCATTTGGGGGGAATGTACTTTGAGATCAGTTGTAAATAATATCACACATATTTTGAAAGATACAGGTGATTTTCTAACCAGTCTAAATGAGCTCATCAGGCCTAAAAAAGTAAGGAAAACGTATATTATGGTCCACATTAGATGTAAAAAATCTCTTCACTGTGATCAGCAATGAGTATGGAATAACAGCCCTATCCAGATTAATTTCTGATTTGAGATTTGATATCAGGAAAAACAGACTCATTATAGAGATGCGTAGACTTATTTTGGAATGTAATGTTTTTTCATGTCAAAATGGGCATTACCGACAGGTACAAGGGGTTGCCATGGGCACCCCTTGTGCCAATATTTATGCCAATTTAGTCATGGCATTTTGGGAGCAACATCATGTATTGGGATAATATCATGGGTGGTTTGATAATATTTGTTTTTACAAATGCTTTGTAGATGACATTTTTCTGTTGTGGGATGGTGAATTGCAAGAACTTGTAGCCTTTGTAGAATACTTAGAATTTACCACATCTTTCTTAAGATTCTCTATGAAATACTCTAGAACCCAGCTGGATTTTCTAGATATAAGAATCATACAAAATAGTGAAGATTTTAAAACTACCCTTTATAGAAAAGAGTGTTGGAAAAATAATTTACTCACATATGACAGTATGGAGGGTTGTGGCAGGAAGGGCATCCGGCGTAAAACTTCACCAAAACATTTCATGCAGATACCAAGAAAAAATTTTATACCAGATCGGTCGAGGCCCGGGTTAACAACGACCGCCACCAGTACTGTTAGCCTACAGGGTGCTGGCGGAAATTGGGCTACTGTGGGCCAAAGGAGGAGAAGAGGTGGAAGACATGGCTGAAGGCAGGAAGAGATGAGAAAGGTTAGGACTGTGGTAGTGAGGGTCAAAACTTTGAATGTTGGCAGTATGACTGGTATAGGGAGAGAGCTAGCTGATATGATGGCCAGAAGGAAGGTTGGTATATTGTGTGTGCAAGAGACCAGATGGAAGAGGAGTAAGGCTAGGTGTATCGGAGGTGGGTTCAAATTGTTTTATTATGGTGTGGATGGGAGGAGAAATGGTGTAGGAGTTATTCTGAAGAAACAGTATGCTGAGAATGTTTTGGATGTGAAAAGAGTGTTGGATAGAGTGATGTTTATGAAGCTGGAAATTGATGGTGTAATGATGAATGTTGTTAGTGCATATGCTCCACAAGTTGGGTGTTCGATGGATGAGAAAGAAAAATTTTGGAGTGAATTGGATAAAGTGGTGATGACTGTACCCAAGGGTGAGAGAGTGGTGATTGGAGCAGATTTCAATGGGCATGTTGGTGAAGGGAACAGAGGGGATGAGGAAGTGATGGGTAGGTATGGTGTTAAACAAAGGAATGCAGAAGGTCAGATGGTAGTGGATTTTGTGAAAAGGATGGACATGGCTGTGGTGAATACGTATTTTAACAAGAGGGAGGAGCATAGGTTGACATACAAGAGTGGAGGAAGATGCACACAGGTGGATTATATCTTATGTAGGAGGGCCAGTTTGAAGGAGATTGGAGACTGTAAAGTGGTGACCGGAGAAAGTGTAGTTAGGCAGCAAAGGATAGTGGTTTGTAGGATGACGTTGGTTATCAAGAAGAGGAGGAGCAGTGTGAGGGCAGCACCAAGGAGCAAGTGGTGGAAATTGAAAAAGGGTAATTGTGAGGGGGAGTTCAGGGATGAGTTAAGGCAGGCACTAGGTGGAAGTGAAGAGTTACCAAATAGCTGGGTAACTACAGCAGAGCTAGTAAGGGAGATGGCTAGAAAGGTGCTTGGTATCACATCTGGACAGAGGAAGGACGACAAGGAGACATGGTGGTGGAATGAGGAAGTACAGGAGAGTATACAGAGAAAGAGGTTGGCAAAGAAGAAGTGGGATTGTCAGAGAGATGAAGAAAGTAGACAGAAGTATAAGGAGATGAGGTGCATGGCAAAGAGAGAGGTGGCAAAGGCTAAGGATAAGGCATATGAAGAGTTGTATGAAAGGTTGGACACTAAGGAGGGAGAAAAGGACCTGGCTAGACAGAGGGACCGAGCTAGGAAAGATGTGCAGCAGGTAAAGGTGGTAAAGGATAATGAGTGAAACATGCTCACAAGTGAGGAGAGTGTGTTGAGGAGATGGAAAAAGTACTTTGAGTGGTTGATGAATGAAGAGAATGAGAGGGAGAGAAGGTTGGATGATGTAGGGATAGTGAATCATGAAGTGCAATGGATTAGCAAGGAGGAAGTAAGGATAGCTATGAAGAGAATGAAAAATGGAAAGGCTGTTGGCCCAGATGACATACCTGTGGAAGCATGGAGGTGTTTAGGTGAATTGACAGTGGAGTTTTTAACCAGATTGTTTAATGAAATCTTGGAAAGTGAGAGGATGCCTGAGGAATGGAGAAAAAGTGTTTTGGTACCGATTTTTAAGAATAAGGGTGATGTGCAGAGCTGTAGTAACTACAGAGGGATTAAATTGATCAGTCACAGCATGAAGTTATGGGAAAGAGTAGTGGAAGCAAGGTTAAGAAGGGATGTGATGATTAGTGATCAGCAGTATGGTTTCATGCCAGGAAAGAGCACTACAGATGCTATCTTTGCTCTGAGAGTGTTGATGGAGAAGTACAGAGAATGTCAGAAGGAGTTGCATTGTGTTTTTGTAGACTTAGAGAAAGCATATGACAGGGTGCCTAGAGAGGAGTTGTGGTATTGTATGAGGAAGTCAGGAGTGTCAGAAAAGTATGTAAGAGTGGTACAGGATATATACGAGGGTAGTGTGACAGTGGTGAGGTCTGCGGTAGGAGTGACAGATGCATTTAAGGTGGAGGTGGGGTTACATCAAGGATAAGCTCTGAGCACTTTCTTATTTGCAATGGTGATGGACAGGTTGACAGACGAGATCAGACAGTTGTCCCCGTGGACTATGATGTTTGCAGATGACATTGTGATCTGTAGTGAGAGTAGGGAACAGGTGGAGGAGACCCTGGAGAGATGGAGATATGCTCTAGAGAGAAGAGAAATGAGGGTCAGCAGGACTAAGACAGAATATATGTGTGTGAATGAGAGGGAAGATAGAGGAATGGTGGGGATGCAAGGAGTAGAGGTGGCGAAGGTGGATGAGTTTAAATACTTGGGGTCATCAGAGTAACGGTGAGTATGGAAGAGAGGTGAAGAAGAGAGTACAGGCAGGATGGAGTGGGTGGAGAAGAGTGTCAGGAGTGATATGTGACAGACGAGTACCTGTAAGAGTAAAAGAGAAGGTTTACAAGAGGGTAGTGAGACCAGCTATGTTATATGGGTTGGAGACAGTGGCATTGACAAAAAGGCAGGAGTTTGAGCTGGATGTGGCAGAATTAAAGATGTTATGATTTGCACTGGGTGTGACGAGGGGTAGTGAGACCAGCTATGTTATATGGGTTGGAGACAGTGGCATTGACAAAAAGGCAGGAGTTTGAGCTGGATGTGGCAGAATTAAAGATGTTATGATTTGCACTGGGTGTGACGAGGGTGGACAGGATTAGGAATAAGTATATTAGAGGGTCAGCCCAGGTTGGTAGGTTTGGAGACAAAGCCAGAGAGGCACAATTACGTTGGTTTGGACATGTGCTGAGGAGGGACGCTGAGTATATTGGGAAAAAGATGCTAAGGATGAAGCTACCAGGTAAAAGGAAAAGAAGAAGGCCTAAGATAAGGTTTATGGATGTGGTGAGAGAGGACATGCAGGTGGTTGGTGTGACAGAGCAAGATGCAGAGGACAGGAAGAAATGGAAACAGGTGATCTGCTGTGACGACCCCTAATGGGAACAGCCGAAAGATGATGATGATGACAGTATGCATCCGAGATTTATTTTTGATAATATAGTGGCAGGACAGCTGGACAGGGTGTCAAGATTATGTAAGGATGAGGTCATGTTTGCCATGGAGTTGAATAACTTGAAACATAATTTTATAGAAAGAGGTTATAAAGAACACAAGGTAGAGGGAGTCATTCAGAAAAGAGTGTGACAAAGGAAGGATAAAATCCACCCTTGGGTAACTCAAAATCGAGAGGAAAGTATTAGGGTTAATAACCCTAAAAGACAAGAGAACAAAATGAAACTGATGTTAACATACAGCAACAATATACATGAGATATGTGATATAGTAAGAAATAATTGGAAAATTCTTCTCACTGATGAGAAGATAAAGATGACTGTAGGGGAAGAGCCAATGTTTGGTTTTAGGAGAAATAAGAATTTAAAAGATTTGTTATGTCACAAAGGTAACAAGAGGACTCACTTTAAACCCAGATCTAAGAGAACTCGAGCCTGTGTTTCCTGTAAGGCATGTTTATACATAAATACAGAAACTACTTTCATACACCCCATTTCCAAGAAAACATATTATTTTAACACATTTTCTAACTGTAAGACTATGAATGTGATATATATAGCTAATTGTAAATCATATGTAAGATTTTATGTAGGGAAGACAAACTGTATGTTAAAAAATAGAATATTTAACCATTTGTCTGCCATAAGGCTACACAATGAACACAATGCTTTATATCAACACATTCACCAATTTCCAGAACATGATTTTAAGTTTACAGTTATACAGAGCATACACAAGAGTTTAAAGCAGGGGACCTGGTGAATGGAACAGAGTATCAGGAATCAAGATGGATAATACAACTAACAGCTCATAGATTCCCAGGACTCAATGATGTAATTCCCCTTAAACCAGCTTTAAAGAAAAGGCAGATAAATTACTGACATTTGATTGGTTGTAATTCACTATTTGAACTGTTTGAATTTTTTAGTAAATTGTCTGAAGAAGGGCATCAGCCTGAAAGCGCTTACATACCAGTATTTTTGCTCTGTTTTTATGTTGTTTTATGCTGTTCTAAGTGATTAAACCTTGGATTGTACTTTGTGGTGTTTGTGTTGTTTTATGCTGTTTTAAGTGATTAAACCTTGGATTATACTTCTTGATGTTTGTGTTGTTTTATGCTGTTTTAAGTGATTAAACCTTGGATTATACTTTGTGGTGTCTGTGTTGTTTTATGCTGTTTTAAGTGATTAAACCTTGGATTGTACTTCGTGGTGTTTGTGTTTTTTTATGCTGTTTTAAGTGATTAAACCTTGGATTATACTTCGTGGTGTTTGTTGCCATTTTTATTGTTCATTACATTTTGTGTTGGCAGCATTACCTTTGGTAAGGTTATTTTATATTTTTTGCTTAGTGTTAACTCCTGCATGGTTTTGCATTGATAGAGGTTGCATTTTTTGCTATTTTATTCTCCGGTATTTTGTTTGTTCAATTTACATTTATTGTAAGAAGACAAGACATAACATAAGTACTATGCTACTCTTACTTACTAAACATTAATCATATTTATGAGAACATTGCTTCTGGAAAGAGTAGCTTTCATTGACCTCAGCTAAGATTTTGGTGCAGTCCTTCACCAGCATCTCTTGTTGGATCCCAAACTATACAGCATATGTTAATCAGATGTGCACTGATGTAAGGGTTAACACTGTAATTGTGCAACTGGGGTAGTTATTAGTCACATATTATCCTTCCTATAATCAGTTAATTCAAGTGTCCGACAGATCTTGATATTTATTTTATTTTACATTTGTTAACTGGGGGTGTCTGACTGAGCCAAAAATGCCCTTTTTCAGCAGAGGCCCGGGGAGAAAAGCTCTACATAGAAAAATTACAGATACATTTATTTATTTAGACATGATCAGTATACACACAAATTACAAAAGATGACTTTACAGTGGTATGCAGCACATCAACAGTTACAGCGGAGAGAACAAACAACAAAATATTAATTTAAAAATAAAGGTAACTAATAGATTTGTGGTGTACAGCTGAAATTTGGAACATGTTTTTGCATTGGTATGCAGCACATCAACAGTTACAGCGGAGAGAACAAACAACAAAATATTAATTTAAAAATAAGGGTAATTAATAGATTTGTGGTGTACAGCTGAAATTTGGAACATAGGTAGAATACATACATAGTACACAGGTACAGCACATACATTGTAGATTAGCCAGTGTTTGTGAGTAAGATTGAAAACTATTATCAAGTACTCTAGGTTTAGTATGTGTACCTTATCCGCCTTCACTAGCCTGGGGAGCAATCATGGCACTGCCAACTTTGCTTGAGATGTTGCCTGAAGAGGTCTTTAAAGGAGGCTTTGGACAATGTGTTTTGAATGCTAGAGAGGACAGAGTTCCATTTTTTAGCCACTGAACTACTTTATAGTGCATCTCCAAAGCTAATGTAGCTGTTGGTGACTTCTAGTAGTAGTTTCCTTGATGATCTAAGAGGCCTTTTGGCTGAGTGATGTTGTACTAGGTTTTTGAGGGCAGGACACTTATTGGGGAGGTAATAGATCGAATGACAGAGGCAGAGCTGATTGTAGCCTAGAAGGTTGGGTAGTTCAAGCCAGGGGAGTTGTCTCAAAGCAGTGCAGTGATGAGTTCTATATGAGCAATTTGCAGCAAAGCGGGCAATTCTGTTATAGCAGGCTTCCATTTTGCTTAGTTCAGTTTTGTTGAGATTAGTTAGAATGGGAGATGCATAGAGTAGGGACGACAGAAGGTGGGAGCGAGCAATGGCTGATCTTGTGTTGTTGGTAAGAAATGGTTTGATACGGTAGAGTGATCCCAGTTTGGCATGTACTTTATTAACAGTTAAGTTGAGATGACTATCAAATTTTAGGTTGGAGTCTATGGTTATTCCCAATAGCTTAGCCTGTGCCACTGGAGTGATTGGAGTAGCATTTGTGGAGTAGATAGTGAATTAACTGTTATCAGTGTTTTTGTTAGAACTGGTTAAAATCATAAGCTGAGTTTTCTTTGGATTGAGGATAAGTTGGGCTTTCGTAAGGTAGTTTTCAATGTCAGAGAATGCTAGCTGAGTTGTTTGCAGGAGGGTGGGAATGTTTTGTGCAACACAGATTAAGGTAGTGTCATCTGCATACTGAATGATAGACGCATGCTGTATGGAGGTATGGAGGTCATTTGTGAAGATTGTAAATAGTAGTGATCCTAAGATAGAACCCTGTGAGACTCCTATAGTTATGGGCAGCTGAAGAGAGAGAGAGAGAAGTTTCCCATTTCACAGCTTAGTACCTGTCGGTTAAGTAGCTTTGGAACCAGGTAAGAGTGGAATTTGATAGGTGATATTGGTTTCGTTTGTTTAGCAGGATTTGGTGTAAGACTGTGCCAAATGCTTTGGACATATCCAAAAAAAGAGTTGACACCTGCAGGCCTTCATTTTTGAGATGGTTTACTGTGTCTATGAAGCAGAGGAGGGCTGTAGTGGTACTATGGGCAGGTCTGAAACCATGCTGAGTAGGTGAAAAGATGTTGCTGTCTAGGAGATATTTTAGCACCTGGGTATGGATGCATTTTTCTAGGATTTTGGCCAGGGGAGAGAATAAAGCAATGGGTCTGTAGTTATTAAGTTCAGTGGAGGTCCCGCCTTTATGTATGCGTATAACATAGGATATTTTCCAGAGTTTGGACACATTGTTTTCAACAATTGATCTGTTTATGAGACTGGAGACTGGGATAACAATAGCATCTGCTGTGAGTTTCAAGAAATAGCTGGGGAGTAGGTTGTCTGCTGTTGATGATGGTTTTAGTTTGGAGAGCATGCTTTAGACTGAAGTGGTGGAAACTGTTTTGAGGGTAAAGCTTGTATTAGTGTTATTTGTGTTGGGGGGGGGGGTAGTGAGGAAGGAACTGTCCTGTGATACTAAAGATAGAACGGAGTTCACAAAGTGGGAGTTGAATTGTGTTTCGATGGGAACTTTAGTGTCAGGGGTGGTTGGTTTGGGGGTAGCTTTTTGGGTGGATTTTAGAAGATGGTTTACATTTTTCCAAAATTTTGGGGGGTTGTGTTGGTATTTAGTTTGTAATGCCGTGTAGTAGGACTTTCTGTCCAGCCTAATGCATTTTTTTGCACAATTGCACAGTTCTTGGTACTTAGTTAGGCTTTGTGTTTCTTTGGGTTTTTTTATAGTAAAGCCAGGCAGTATCTCTAGACTTGAGGATTTGTTTGGTTTCTTTATTGAGCCAGGGGTTTGTAGAGGTTCTAATCTTGATTTTGCGCAATGGAGTGACAGTGTCTAGGTGTTGTAGAAATGTTTTGTTGAAATATGCAACAGCCTGGTCAAGTGGGACGGGTTTTAGGGGGGGGGTCCAGTCACAGTTACAGAGTAAAGTATTGAGGATCTTAGCAGAGAATTTTTTTGTGTTTCTAGTGAATATATAGTTAGTGGTTTTGCATATGCTTGTTCTACTACGTATAAGGTATATTATGTTGTGGTCACTTAAGGTGTCTGGGAGACTGCCTGTGTGGGGGTACAATGTGGGGTTGTTAGTTAGGACCCAGTCAAGGATGGATTCCCTTTAAGATTTTTTATCACATCTAGTTGGAATTTGGACTAGCTGCTGGTAGCCATGGAGATTTATTAGATTACTTGGTGGTTCTGATATGCAGGTGAAGCAATCTAGGTTGAAATCCCCCAGAATAGGGGTTTCTTGTGAGTATGTGGAAGAACACCAGGATAAGAAGTCTTCAAGGCTAGTAGGTGTATTACCAGGTGGAATATAGATCACAATTGTGGTGATGACCTTTTTAGGGTGAAGTTGAAGTTGTGATTTAAGTATGTCCCAATTATTGGGGGAGGGTAGGAGTTTGGTAATTGATGTACAGTGAAGTTGGACTTGTACAGTAAGGCAGTTCCATCCCCTTTAAGACGTGGTCCTTCTTGTCTAATGATACTGTAGCTGGTAGGGAGAACTTCTGAGTTAGCTATGTTTTTATTTAGCCAGGTTTCTGTTAAAGGAACTATGTCTGGGGAGTAGTGTGCTATTGTGGCCTGGAGTTCAGGTATTTTATTTATGATACTTCTAATATTAATATTTAGCATTAAAAGAGGGTTGGTTTTGCTGCTGCTGTTGTTGATTTGCCCTGGGATGAAGATAGTGGAGGTGTTATGTTCTGACATTTGTGTTGGAGCAATTTGTGTTGGACAGGTTAGATTTCGGCCTGGGTTGGGGTGGATTTCCCCACTTATGGTGACCTGGTGTTAAAATGGTGATACAGATGTTAGAGTTTGGTGATGAGTGTGAGAAAGTATTGTGTTTTTTTGGAGTAGGAATGACAGCATATGTGTTTAGTTTTGAATTGGTCCCTTATGTAGTTCTTGAACAATTGTGGGCATATATTATTATAATGTGTGGTGTCTGTATATGAGAGTGCATAATGTAGTGTTGTGCTACTAAGTTTAGGGATATTGCTAGAGTGATAACTTGTGGTATTATAAAAATTATGAGAAGACAGACTAGACTTAGTTGTGTGATAGTCATGGTTATAAAGTTTAAGTTGGTTCTAGGTGGGGGTCTGGATAGGAATTATAGGGCTGCACTATATGTGGATGGGTAAGTAGTGTGGGTGATGTAAATAATGCCTAGTGGGAAAGAGAGTGGTTAGGAGTATTTTGTTGTGGAGCAAGTTGGTGTGGTATAATGTGATCTGACTTGAGGAGCTGTGATTGGTGAAGGTGATGTGAGGGTGAGCTGTGGGTGTGGCTGCAATTACTATAAATGTAGATATAGTGGGGGGTGGGAGGGAATAGGGGGCATAAGTAGTGTTCTCTATTTTCATCCATCTATCTATACCCCCTATAACCCCTTTCTTCCAATTTTGCACATGAGGTAAGGATATCACTTCAACAGTGACCATCATTTAGAGCCAATGTTTTATACCAAGGGGTGGCTAGCCCTACTACCGTTCTTCTTTCTTACACCCCCCCCCCCCACATATACATGCACAGTCTCACTATTGAGCCCTTCCAGTATAAAATCTCAACTCTGTGTAAAACATGTAGCAGGTAAGTGTGCTGTCCACTCTCAAGACATCATCTGCATAGCATTAATCCAGTTTCTTGCAAATTTTGATTACTGGTTTAACAGAAGTGGTATGCGTACCAATTTTAAAAAGTCCTATGCTTTTCAGACCACATAGAAAGATTGAGCACTCCCCTGCAGTGTGGTCAATCCAGCCTTCCAGTGAAAGACTCATAACTTGAGAAGTCAACCTCCTCTCCTCCATACAAACACATTGAAATCATGTACAGAAAAGTCTTAATTAATTTTTTAGTCTGCTAAAAATCTGCTACAGTACAGACCACCTTCTAACTAAAAAGGCCAAAACACACACTTGGAAAGAACACATAAATTCTCCCAATGGAATATGCTCCAGTCATAGTGACTACCCCTTCTAAGACTAATCTGTAGATGTAACAATTTACACTAAATGAGATAGTTGTTGTCTTCCTTATATAGGTAGCTTAGCTGTATTTATAAACTTTGCATATTGTTCTTTTGCAAATATCTTAAATGTAATGTCAGTTTTATCTCTGTAAATAATATCTATGCTTGTACTATTTCCAAATTAAAAATGTTAATTGTTTTTTTTATATGTCCTATTCTCATATACAGTTATAATCACATTGCTAATATGTGGAGCTTTTCTCCCCGAGCCTCTGCTGAAAAAGGGCTATCAGCTCAGCTGGACAAACACCAGCAACAAATGTAAAATAAAATAAAATAAATAAAAATAAAAATATCTAGATTTATGTGCAGCTTGCCCTAACAGGGGACAACTAACTCACACTACAAAAAATGGTTCCATTTCCCAAATAAATTAGTACTTGGTACTTTTCCTTTAACGGGGCAGCAGTCGTCGCCAAACATAAATGTTGCTGCGAAATGTAGCATGAAAAACTGATACATTGCAAATGCCATTAACCACAACATACACACTGGTATCAATGCATGCATGCCTACTTTAACTTGTCAATAATTTCACTGCTTAAAGTCACTTACTACCCTGTGCTAACAATGCATTTTTAAACCCAAACATCTACATGACAAAATCTCAGAAAATGCCGTTTCCTGAAGAAGTGTGGCACTACTATGTGTCGCTATCATTTGAAATAATTGTGACATTTCCTGTTCCTCTACAAGTGTCATAGCTTTGCATTACTGAGTATCGTATTTAAAAATAAAGAAGTGCGCCACTGAAATTCCCCTACAGCAACAGTAGCACTTAGCTGCAGTTAAACAGTAGGTTTAAATAGATTATTCGATGCCTTGTTTAACACACTGGGTGAAAATGACACATCAAGCCTTTTAAGTGTGATCTGTTGGTATTTTAAACATATTGTTTTGTGGCCACAACAATAATCAAATCTCCTCAGTTCTGTAATTCTGCCCACTGCAACAATACACATATGTTCAGAAATGCAAATGATATGCTCCCACTTGCCATGAAATGTACTTCCCTAATGCACAATAACAGTATTGTGCTGTTTTGTGAACACATCTGACAACTCAGCCTCCTCAGCCATTCTTAACAGCTTGAAACCTGTGCCAGTGGAAAAGTAGTCAATGTAGCTGCCCTCCCAGGTTACAAAAGGTGTTGTGCACAGTTATCCTTGCTGCTTAGGTCACCATGAAACACAAGATCGCTTAAATATCACATACTTTTTTTTCTTTATTTGGGGTTAAATGCAGGTACATTTGTTTACTCCATTGAAAAAGTAGTACAGATGATATGAATGAAGCAAAAGTTTAAAACTAACATAAGCTTTAACATTTATCTTTAATGTAGGGTTGAAATGTGAGATTTCGTTTTATCACACTTGGCTCAGGCTTATCCCCACAAGTTTATATAATCCAACAATGCCCTATTGTAATTTACAGAAAAATGCTGCACACCCTTGTAGCTTTTTCTTATGATTACAGAACAAGAAAGAAGGCCATCTCTTTCCTATTACAGTACTGCTGCCCCATTAACGGAAAAGTACCTAAATGTTTTTTTCCCATTTACATGTGATATAGAAACCCCTACAGCAAGGACAAGTGAAGACGTTTGAATCCAAAGGTCATCACCAGTTTTGCATTTACCAAGAAATCTAGGTTACTGGAAACATATCTCCACCCAAATGCTACATTTTTTACAGCAGTATTTTTCTTCCCTTTAAACTAACCTCAAGAGAGACACATCTAGAATAAACATCATTTAAATAACATTTTCACTGATTTCACTTCATGCAGTTTGGCTTTCCTTCTGACATTTCTTATATCATCTGTGGCATCAAATACGCTATCAGAGGTACCTACATCTAAAAATTTTACAACCTGAAAAAAAAAACTAATAAGGCAGATCACTGTTTATAGCTGTAGAATAAATGCAAACATCTAAATCTAGGTACTGACTAGAATTCATCTTTTTGTGTGGGTATTAACAATGGCAGACACATATTTACACACCAGCTAGAAAATGTGTCCTGGACACTAATGTGTCTGAAGAAAGCTATTAAGTGAGATTCTCATTCAGACATAGCATTCAAATTTACCTTATAATGGTATGTCAGAAAAGGCCAATAACACACATCAAAATATGTGATTGTAAGTGACAAACCGACATTCTTGTCACAGATGGTAAAGAAGTAGGAGAAAACATAATATTCTCCCCGTAAGTCCTTAGAGTGTTATTACCATAGCACATTATCTTTACTCTACTGTACTTTGAGTCTTTATTATATTTACAAACAAGCCACAAACGGTAATTGAAAAATAACATCACATCAGCAGGGCAACCACCATCAGGCTATTTTGGGATATAACAATTAATAAAATAATACTATCCTCTTAGTGTGATGTAAGGGCATTAACACCAAACAGAAATTAAGATATAAAGGAAAATATAAATTTCTTAGTATTTGAGTGTTGATGCTAGCCTTTAATTAAATATAATGTACCTGTAACACTATTGTTGCACAATCCATTTAATCAAATCACTCTGACTCAACTTGTGTTGTTTTCCAAATAAAAAAAGTTCCAGTAACTTTCACCTTCTTGCTGTTGCTTAATTGTTTTGAGTAAGAACATTGTCCTGTGTGACTGAAATGGTGAATACAGTGACATTTGTGTGTGTATGTGTGTGTGTGTGTGTGTGTGTGTGTGTGTGTGTGTGTGTGTGTGTGTGTGTGTGTGTGTGTGTGTGTTCTCTTTTATCCTCTACTTGCTGTTTCCACATGATAATATTTTTATCTACCTCCTTTATCTGTAACTAGGTCGTGGCTGAAAAGCAATTGTTTAGTCCAAACCACCTACCTACCAAATAAATAAAATAAAATGAATAAATACATGTAAGGCAAATAACGATAGGGACAAGTGGAGATAAGTGAATAAGCTTATGGAGGAAAAAGAGAAGACATTTAAAAGGATTTGCAGATATAACAGGCAGCAATCAAGCACTTGGCTTCCCTTGGAGCTGAAAGCTGACAATAGTGTGGAAGAAACCAATGATTACCTGTGCAGACTCTCCAAAGAAACAGGTACAACAATAGAACAAGAGGAAAGTGATAGTTAGTTTCTGTAATGGCAGGTCTGGGAAGGAGCAGAACTAAGTCAGTAAAGGTTTGTCAACTCAAGCTCAATCCTAGGGAATAGTTATGGAGGATATTCTTCCATGGAGGCTGTTGAAATATGTAGAACTGTAGATACGTTGAAACCTGGATTCATACAGTAAAGCTCCTTCCTGTCTAAGCTGGTAAATTATATGCCTGATTAACTACAAACAAACAAGTCTCTGTGGCTGTGAACTATCATTTCACATTCTGCCGCACAGAAAACAACCTAGAGATGAATTAAAGGATACAGGGGCAGGCCTCAAATCAGGAGGTGGATAGGAAAGTAAATGACTGGCCGTGATCAGATAGTGGTAACAGGGGAAATATTGTCTTAGGAAATATTGTTAACCCTAAGAGCACTACAGGATTCAATGCAAGGACCACTCTTGCCTCTGATGTCTGTATCAGATGTTTCACCAACATTAGAGGCCAGATCAGTCTTTTCATAGAATCGCCAAAATCAAAGCAGCGGTAATGAATAGCAAGAATCTCAGCCATGCACAATGTAGCCTGCTGTGTAAATAAACAAACAGCAGCTCAGGCTTAATACAATAATCTAGAAGATTATGTGCTGTGGTAGTGGAAAGCATAAAAGGAATATGCGATAGGAAGGATTACCTAGGCATAATAAAGAAGGAGAAAGTGATGGATGCATACTCTGTGATTAATTCCCCCTTGGCTGAAGCATTAAATGTAACATGAAAAGGTAGCAGTGAATGTCAACAGGATTCTGGAGTATATAGCCAGGGGAAAGGACTTAATAGCTGTCCGACCACCCTTCCGTTGGACAAGGTAATAGTATTGCTGGAGTATTATGTTTAGGTCTGATGACCATATAGTGAAAGGGAAACTAGACTAATGCAAAGCATACAGTGGGCAGTTACCACAGGAAATAGAAGATTTAGGTCATGATAAGGTCTCAGGGAACCTGGTATGTATATAACAAAAGCAGAAAAAGTGAGACTGAAGGACATGATACCGACATGCAACTATTAGGTCCAGTTCTGGTTGTCATGTGGGGAAAAGGAAACTAGATTAGTAGAACACATGTAATGGGAAGTTATCAAAATATTAAATGAAATGAAAGGACTAAGCTATCAGAAAAGACCCAGAAAACCTGATATGTACACACTGAAATAAAACAAGAGTGCAGATTATCATATAGTGGCACAGAATTGTCAGAGTTTAAGAGGGGGTGGTGTGAAAGAACAGCAAAGAGAATGAGATATGGTGGTCCACTAGAGGAGGGACAGTTTACAGCTTAAGGAAATAATGTTTCACAGAGAGGGTAGAGGGGTCCTGCAGCGCACTGTCAGTGGCAAAGAATAGGTCAGTGATAGGAATCAAGGATGCCCTGGACAGATGGAAGGCAGCATAGTGTAGCAGGGAGGGAAGAGAGACAGATGTACAGGGATCGACTGCAGCACTCAGGAATATACAAAAAAGGTCATGTGCTCTTTTTTCATTGCAATCTTCATCTGTTTACATGTACATGTCAGTTTTCTTTCCTATAATATATATATATATATATATATATATATATATATATATATATATATATATATGTGTATATATACACACACACACACACACACACACTAAGATATCAGTGTATAGTTATTTTTCATGTATCTGTACTCTTGCGGTGGTAACAATGATTTATTTCAAGTACAAAGTATTAATTGATGGCTTTTATCATGGATGTTTTCAGCATATGCATACAGCAGGGAAAAGTCATCCAGGCAAGTGAAGAAAAAAAGAAGAACATGCATCTGGAGCATTTCTCACCAGGCCTCTGCTGAAAATAGACTCTGTCGTAGCCGGACTTTCCCAGTCAACAAATATTAAAAATAAATAAATACAAAATATCTCAGTGACTCAAAAATTACAGCAAAATGGTGAACTCAGGTTTGTTAGCATACATATCTCTGTTGAGGTCTCACTTTAAAAACTAAATTATCTCTAAACAAAGAAGAAATAATAGAAAACAGTCCACTGCTTAATAAGAGAAAAGTACAACTTTCTCAAAGTATATTCTTCCCTGTCATTTTTGTAGGATTTTAAACTTCATCATTCTCTTATTGCATATTAACACTATCCAGCGTATGTAATATATGAGAGTTTTGTCATAGACAAAATTTTGTTTCATGCAACATTGCCTTTGTATAGTATAATTTATTTATATTTTCTTTACTGCATGAAAAACTGATGTAAATATCTGTTTCCTTTTTTACAAATGATCCTTAAACTTTACTAACATCACTACTACTTTTTCCTCAGATAATTATCTTCAGTGAAAAAAAAGATTGATATTTTCCTGTATGTGAAATTATCTGCCATCTTTGGCTTCCATCCCTTTAAAGTTCAAATGTAATACGTGTGTGTGTGTGTGTGTCTGTGTGTTATTGAGGGAGAGGGTAAGCAAACTCCATTCATTGTGACACTTCTGCAGATGTGAAGAGTGACATTTCTGTTGTTTATAAGCGATAACTATATAGGAACATATAATAACTATTTTAAAAGTAAATCAATGCTATAGTGTCGGCCACTGACTTTTAAGAGAATTGCATACTCTAGTCATTATTTAAAAATAAAGCATGAAATCAGAAACTAAATATAACTTTTATTAGCAAGCAAATCTTTAAAGTGTACGCCTGAAATTGCAAGTAAACCATTACAATACACTGTATATATTTTTTGAATAAAAGTTTCTTAAACTCACAGTTTGTTGATGGTACTGTATGCTTCTGTCTTCTCCCCCAGTGTTTTTAGAAACTAAATCTAAAAGTTTAGGTGAAACATTTCAATCAGGTGATGTAACTGCTTTGTCAATAGATCTCAAAGGTTACTCAGGAGAACTGTCATTCTGTACAGAGGTAAGGCAGTAATGCCATTGCTTGTGATCATTTATCATTTACTAACTCTGGACACATTTATAACATTAAAAACATTTTTTATTGTCAAGGCAATGACTCAGCATCTTAGTTCATTTACATGGGGTATTTCAGGATTGTAATCTTCATCTAAGCCGTATGTCCATTGCATGGTTAAACACACAAATGTAAATATTAAGAGCTAAGTATTTGTATCATATTTATTCCAATTTGTTTTTGAATTGCAATAAATAGGAAACTAACACATCCTTAAAATGATACACTGCAACTGCTACTGTATTGCTGTGTTCTCCGATTAAAAATATAAAACAACAAAATGCGTTGTTGGATTTTGGTGGTCATAAATTAAAGCTTCAAAACAGTAGACTGTGTAGTTTTTAAAATGACTGCTATTGCCTGGACAGTATATGTGATTTTATGTGTGTTTGGTAAATACATACAATGTATTACAGTCACTTGGAAAAATACGAGAAAATGTGAAAAGTATGATGGCGTGAATGAATGCAGAAAATAAGAAAATTGTTATTAAGTCAGCAACCACTATTTGACAATATATTAATTACTTTCACATTTAAATTAGAGGCATGCTTGGACTTCTTATCTAAACAAGTCATGTCAGGGTATGACTATAGTTAATTCAATTATAACCAGAAATTCAAGAGGAAGGGGTAAACAGATAATAGGTTATGTCAGTGCACATACTGTGGACTGTAAATGATTCCTACAAAACCTTGAAGGCAGAGATGTCTATCACATATTAACTCATAAAAAAGACCAAATACCAGTAAGTAGCACATCTGTGTGGTTCAAGGTGTGAAAAGTTGCAGGGGGCTGGAGTGTTGCCAGATTTGAACACCAGTGGCCACATAAGATAGCATTATTTGTATAAATAGATTTTTTTTATTATTAGTCTGGTTGCACGTCCTGAGTATGTGTCTTCTCCCAGGAAAAGACAAAAGCCACTATAAATGAGAATAAAAGAAACGTCTACAAGTCATATTACATGCAGCAATGATTTTGGTAAGCACAATATCTTACAAGGCATAATAAATGGAGAGGTTGTAATTTGTAAGTATAAGTATTAAAGCTAACTGACATGAAGCTTGTCAGGGGAAGAAAATTAGTCTGTTGATGCACCATGCCTAAGAATTAACTGTTAAGGATGTACCAGCAGATCTAAGGGGTGAATCTAGAATGATACCCACTTACTTGAGGACTGTCACTTATTCTACACTAACACCAGTAGAATTCATAGTGAAGGGGAGAGTTTAACATGAGAGTGATGATATGTTAAAAAACAGCATTTTATTTTTCTTGGAGTTAATATTAACTTTGTACAGTGGCCTGGCTTTGTTGCATAGATGAATAAAGCCTTTCTGTAATCCAAATGACCCAAGATGGAATGGTGCTTTTGATGTTGGAAGAGCTGGACAGGGAAAGATTTGAGTGAGTGACCAGTGCTGGTTGCAATGATCCTTATTATTAAATGGGAGGAACACACACACACACACACACACACACACACACACACACACACACACACACACACACACACGCACACACACTGTCAGAGGCGCTGGGTGACAGCCGTTTTCATCTTAGCCACTAGGAGAGGTGTTAAATAGCCTTATTCCAAGAGTACTGGTGAGGGCAGAAACCATCTCCATGGCTGCCTGTCAGATGGCCACACTAGTGGCCTTTCAGCATTGTACAAGGACTCCTTAGTTGGGAGGAAATGAATGGGCTGTCCAATATGTCGAGGCTTGATGGTTGGCTGATAAGGAGGGAAACAGGACCTGAAAAAAAATTTGTGTAGTGCAACAAGTCTTCCATCATCCCATGGAAAGACACAGAAATTACAACATCACTAGTAAAGAGTGCGACAGCAAACGGGCAAAGGAGTCGTACGCTTTCAGAAAGCCCAAGCTCACAGAGACAGCTGAGGAGGAGTAGTGTTTAGAAGGGACAAAAAGTTAGAAAAGAGATGAATAAAAACATATTAGTAATTGAAAAAGCTGATGTTTCTATATGATGTGGCATCCTTTCAAGCAGTGTGTGCACTATGGCATTATTTAAAGCCATATTATAGGTCAGAGAAAAGATAACATTAAAGGTCTTGTTACCCCAGAGTTAGATATATGAGTTAGTCAGTGCAGTAAAGAAAATGGACTTTAAATTGTTTATGTTCCAAAGACAATAATGGAATTGTTGAATAGAAGTAACATTGAGACTGTCCTATTAAATTCCTTGAATCTGTGTTGTGGGTTCCAAGCAGGCAGAATTTAGAAACATATGAAGTGAGTCACCTGGTCACATTATGCAATCAAGGGGGGGTGAAAGGTAAAAAGAGATTGACTTTGAATTAGGATTATCTATCAGATTTGTTAAATTAAGAAAACTGTGGGTGACAAGCTACCTGAAATATCATGAGGAATGCAGGTGAGCTCTACATGCAACTAAAGCAAGATTAATCAAATATATGCACTTCTGAACAGGAGGGAGGAGGGGGTAACTGGAAAGAGAGGGATGAACTACTAAAACTGCATGATCCAGTTCATGAGGAAGGGGAAAATGTTATGGAGTGCAGCACAGAAGAGAAAAAGCAGTGCGAAGAGGCTTTCTATTAAAAAAATAATTTAAAATGAGCTGGTCGTTGATTAAGACGACAGGTAGGTAAGTATTCTTAATAGTTGCTGCAGAGTTAGTCAAGTAAATTGTTTTCTGCCATGTTCCCAAACACTATCTTTTTATCATTTAAATGTCTGTTTTCAGAGTATATAAAACATTACAGTGTACTCACAATATATGACATATGATATGATACATCACAGTTTGGCTACCTTGCTGCTCCGGTTCGGTTTGCAGAGCTCAGTGGCATAAAAGTAAGTTTGCCTATGTAAGGAGTCATTGGTCACTATGCAGTATATGATGCTTTACGATAACACCATATGATAATAGAAGGAAGTCAACCACCTCTCAAGAATGTCCTGCCATTTTGATGGTCCCATCATCCAGACACATGGTCATATTTCATTGACTTGTCTAATAGTAGCTGTTCAGTGATAAGCTGACATGGGGTCTCTCCCAAGGGAGGTCTACTGTCAATGCTTATTGTCTTCTTCTTGTTGCATCTAATTATCTTTCCTTCATGTTCTCATACTAGAAATGGAAAGAGGTTTGACATTTGCTGGACCTTATTTCAGAACAAGACAGCTTAGGATCTGACTTAACTCTTCCTCCAAGATTCCTGAAAAAAAAATCTGAAAATGTATCACTAAAGCTACTTCCCCTCATCTCCAACAGCTGTCTTTATGAAGTCACTGCACCAAAAATCTGGGGGGACAACGGAGCCATCTGTGTCCATATGGAGGTGCTTGCTCCTCACTTGGTAACTATAGCCTATACTCTTATTTCCAAACCTTACTAAAATCTTCAAGAAACGTTTGGAGCAGCTGATCAACTATGATGACCTTTCCAGTTTTCAGTAATATGTCACTATTCACATCAAGCACTCAAGCTACTTTCTGGACCATGTGGGGTGCTATTATTTATGATGTGTAGAAGGACCGCCTTACACTTTCATTTTTAGTGATCTGCTCATTTTGCCACCTCAGCTTCTTAGACTTTGCAGCAGATATCTGCCATTGGTTTAGTACCTTTCAGAGAAGATCCCATGTCTTAATTTCACTGATTTTATTTTCAGGCCCTTTGAAATCAAATGAGCATCCACAACACTCCATCCTTGGACCCAACTCTTTTGACTGTTCATTAACTGTATGAATTAGAACAAACTAATCATTCAGCCATCTTTACCTGGACCTCTCCTAAAGTGCAACTTAAATAAAAGAATATCATCTTTGATTAGAGTACTGTTGGTCGGCCTAATAAGAGGTTATGCTGTGTTAATTGTGAGAAAACAGATGTGTAATCATTGCCATGTTAGTCAGGCTTAGCTCTGTGTTAGGCCTTGTACAACAATTGTGACTAACAGAGGAATCCCTATGAATTACTGGGGGCTCAGCCTAGCCCATCCTCCCTTAATTACCACAAAAGTACCATATTAATCTCATCTAAGTAAAGCACTTTTCTCAGAATATCTGCTGAAAGAATGACAGGGGTTGTGACTGAGGCAATAAGAGATCCAGGTAAGAGTGTTTTTGCCACAATCTGAATAATTTCTCTCTTTGTTGGTCACATGCTCACCTTTATTTTTTTTCTGTGATGACAATATGGCTTCTGAAAATGCATAAAAGATAAACTGCACTGCTATCAGTAATACCACCCACTATAATTCATACCTTGGTGAGTTCACAAGGCTTCCAACCTTGATATTACCAAGTCTTTAATTTCTGTCTCTCACAATCTTCTCAGTAATCCCTGGCTTCTTTTGTCGTTTTAAACTCCATTCTTCTTTACAATAACTGATATGTATCAAGCTAGTCAGGGAAAATTACATTTCATTACACTCGCTTTGAATAATGCTGCATTTTCTGGACTTCTTCAAGGCTGTCATGCAGACTACCGAGAACCAATCCATCAAAATCCACACGGTCAGCACTGGTAGACTAAATGAGTTACTTGGTAAAGGTTTTATAACTTACTCTAAGATTGGGTGGCATTAGAGTTACATGTGTTATTTATTAGGTACAGGCTGCTACATAATGAGTTTTGGGGGTTTTGCTACCTGTGTTAAAAACCTTCATCACGTTCTCTGTTTGATCTATAAGCTTCAATGAAATAGGCTTCGCTCACTCATTATTTATTAGATTAAACCTCTTGAACAAGGACTGCCAGACTCTAGCTGCCACTCTTTATGTAGACAATATTGTCCTGGCCAGGTCAGATCCTGACCCTGCCTCTACCCATAAACTACTGCAAAAGCATTTTAATCTAAGTTAACATTTATTCTTTTAAAAGAAACGTTTTCTGAGATGAGAGAAAAAATAAGATCAGAATTCTGATGTACTGCATCTACGTCCACCAGAAATGTGGTCTACTTTGTATTGCAAAGTGATCTTCCCAGAACCAGGATAGGTGGTACTTGATTTCTTGTTCTTGGTTTCTGAAGGGCAGAAATGTGATAACAGAACAATAGCTGCTTAGTCTACTTGCAAAAACTGAAATATTCTGGAAATTCCTGGGAAAGGTCATTATCATAGAGTCAAGTGATGATGAAGATCTGTCACTATTGTTAGACCAGGGTGATGCCTTGTTCATTTGAGCAAGATGGCTGTGGCTTATGAAATGAAAAATATCTTCTAATTGAGTAATTCAATTATATGAGGTTAGAGTCGCCCATTGCTATTACTCTCCTAATTGTACAAAGACTGCAAATATGTTGAAAAATATCTTTAATTGGGCTGATTTATGATGGCAGTGAAATGTAGACAGCTGCTAGGCAAAATATGGCGTCCACTGAAAATTATCGATACACAACCACTCAAGAAACATTGCTTAATAACTAATGATTGAGAACACTAACTCTATAACCCACCTGCAAATATTTGAACAATTCCCTACTAACGTGTATATATGCTAGCTCCACAGGTGCAGAAAAGAGGGAAAAGAAAAATAATCCTGTTAAAGTACACTGCTGGTTCATGCAAAACAGCAGTCCCACAATGTCTAGGCATCAAGCCTACAATAAATGATAACGTCAGCCGGCTGTGTTGAAACAGATAGACCCTGATCAACTGATCTTCACTCACATGAAAATCACATGTAAGGGAACATAGAATGTGTTACACATTCCTCTTCTGAACTGGGTTAACAGCCAGTATGAGAGTGAAGTACGGGTCATTCATCTTGGGGGTGTTTCTGTGCATGATATATTTTGTTTAGCTAGTCCCAGGAACACCCTATTCTAGGACCCAGGTGATTATCAGAAAAGTGAAAGTTTTTTTCTGGAATATTTGATACTATAAAGGAGACATCCTTTGTTAACATTTAGTGACACCTTTGGAATAGACCCCCCCCCCCTCCCACAGATAAAGCAATGTGATACACTACCTTCCTTCAGACAGGACTGGGATAATTTGATGGGTACACAAACTCACCCCGGGCGTGCATGTCACAGCCCTCCTTCATTGTCAAGTCAAAACTGGCAAGACATAATAATCACTAGACTCAGTAGAACTTCCTCAGAATTTTGTGATAAAAACTACAATTTTTTCTGCATACAAGTAAGGTATTAACCTGATTTCTTTAAATAATTACTGCAAGGTATGATTGTTTAGACAAGAGTTTTATAAATGTGTTTTGTTGAGTCCTATTGACTTTTTGTATAAGTATTTCAGCACTGGAAGGGAGCTATGCTGCACTGATCTGGGCAGTGCGTGTAGAAAGGAGATAAGCATCATGCAAGATAAGTATGTGAACAGTTAATGTTGCCAGTGAAAGAAGTCAGCACTGTGAGTGAAGTCACCAATAACTCTGATTGAGTAGCTTCACAGATGCCATAGTAGAAATCAGTTAAAATTGTCACCTATTTTTTTGATTCACCCCACCCTTTTACTAAATTATTTGTTTTCTTAAGAGGCTGATCTTGTTGCCTATGTCAGATTATTTAGTGACCTCAATGAGAAGTATGTTCAGAAATATAGTATTTTCTAGTTTTAAAAAGTACCTTCCAGAGAATATGTGTGCATGTATGTGTGAGTGTTACAGTAAAGGATACAGGTATGGCAGTATCCAAAGGTATAAATGCAAGGGGGATGTAATTGAGACTTACAAGTGAGTCATAACAATTTGGAACTTGCAGTTTGTGTAATCTTCAAAACAAAAAAAAAACTGTAGTAATGATCTAATAAGATAAATACACTGAATCAGAGAGAGAAACAGTTGTTGCTGTCACTTGCTGATTGAACGTTACAGAAAACATACCCTGCCAGATACATGCATTCACATAAGCACATGCGAGTAGTAGCATCCAATACACCACACTTCCTCCCATTTTTACTTATACTGTCCTTCTGCATTACCACTTTGCTTCTGGAATCTATTCCCATAAGGATATGATGCTATGCTCCAGCATCCTCCTGTCTGCTGCTGTGTCTGCACTCTTACACTGTCCCTAATAGTCCTGTCTGAGTATGATCAGTACCCTAAGATCCTTTTCCTATTCCATTGGCAATAAGTTCCACCTCTGTCCACTGATGTTTCATTGCGGGGCTGTTGCCACTGATACTTCTCGCCAGGGTCGGTGTCCCTGATACTAAATGCCAAGGTTGTTTTCACTGATACTTCACACTAGGGCTGTTGTCACTAACATATCACACCAGGGTTGTTGTTGCTGATACTTCACACCAGGGATGCTGTCACTGATACTTCACACTAGGGCTGTTGTCACTAATACTTCACACCAGGGTTGTTGTCATTGATATTTCACACCAGGACTGTTGTCACTAATACTTCACACCAGGGTTGTTGTCATTGATATTTCACACCAGGACTGTTGTCACTAATACTTCACACCAGGGTTGTTGTTACTGATGCTTCACACCAGGGTTGTTGTCCCTGATACTTCACACCAAGGTTGTTGTCCCTGATACTTCACACAAAGGTTGTTGTCACTGATACTTCATATCAGCACTGTTGTCACTAACATATCACACCAGGGTTGTTGTTGCTGATACTTCACACCAGGGATGCTGTCACTGATACTTCACACTAGGGATGTTGTCACTAATACTTCACACCAGGGTTGTTGTCATTGATATTTCACACCAGGGCTGTTGTCACTAATACTTCACACCAGGGTTGTTGTCACTGATACTTCACACCAAGGGTGTTGTCACTGATACTTCACGCAAAGGTTGTTGTCACTGATACTTCATATCAGCACTGTTGTCACTGATACATTACACCGGGGTTGTTGTCATTGATACTTCACACAAAGGTTGTTGTCACTGATAATTCATATCAGCACTGTTGTCACTGATACATTACACCAGGGTTGTTGTCACTGATACATCACAGCAGGGATGTTGTTACTGATGCTTCACACCAGGGTTGTTGTCCCTGATACTTCACACAAAGGTTGTTGTCACTGATACTTCATATCAGCACTGTTGTCACTGATACATTACACAGGGTTGTTGTCATTGATACTTCACACAAAGGTTGTTGTCACTGATGATTCATATCAGCACTGTTATCACTGATACTTCACACCAGGGTTGTTGTCACTGATAATTCACGCCCCAGTTGGTGTCACTGATACATCACAACAGGGATGTTGTCACTGAAACTTCACACCAGGGTTGTTGTCACTGATAATTCACACCCCAGTTGGTGTCACTGATACATCACAACAGGATAGTTGTCACTGATACTTCACACTGGGGTTGCTGTCACTGATACTTCACACAGGAGTTATTACTTATGCTTTGTACCAAGGTTGTTGTCACTGATATTTCACACAGAGTTGTTGTCATTGATACTTCACAGAAGGGTTGATGACACAGATGCTACACACCAGGGTTGGTGTCAATAATACTTCATACCAGGGTTGTTATTTGTAAAGCTTTACACCAAGGTTGTTTTCAATAATATTTCACACCTGGCTTGTGGTCACTGATATATCACACCAAGGTTGTTGTGACTCATACTTCCACAAGGGTTATTGTCACCAGGGTTTTGTCACTGATGCTTCACACCAGGGTTCTTGTCACTGGTACTTTACACCAGGGTTGTTTTCACTAATATTTTCACACTAGGGTTGTGGTCACTGATACATCACACCAAGGTTGTTGTGACTCATACTTCCACCAGAGTTATTGTCTCTGGTACTTCACACCAGGGTTATTGTCACTGATGGTTCACACCAGGGTTGTTGTCACTGATTCTTCACTCTAGGGTTGGTGTCCGTGATGCTTCACACCACGGTTGTCAGTGATACTTCACACCAGGGTTGTTGTCACATATACTTCACACCAGGACTGTTGTCACTGATCCGTCACACTAGGGTTGTTGTCAGTGATACTTCATACCAGGGTTCTTGTGACTCATACTTCCACTAGGGTTCTTGGCACTAGACACCAGTGATTCCACTTAATGCATGTGCCATAACAGCACCAACAGCAAAATGAGGATCAGGGGTGGGGATATTCACTGAACACCAGTGGTTACACTTAAGAAAGTGCATTAACAGCACTGACAGCTGTACAGGGATCAGGGAGTTTGGGGGGGACACTAGACACCAGTGATTCCACTTAATGCCAGTGCTGTAATGGCACCAACAGCATTACGGGGATGGGGGGGATTCAGAAGACATCAGGGAACCATGTGAAACTGCATTGCCTTAATAGCACTGACTTCAGCTTGGGTACAGGGGGTGGAGCGAACCATGAAAAGTCAGCAGCAGGTTTGGGAACTGTGGTGTGTGTTCATGTTTCGTATACTTGTTTGTATGGGAGAGTGACTGGGGTGGGTGCCACTGCTTACATGAGTGGTGGTTCACTCCAGAGATATGCAGATAAGGGACATACAAATTATCCATCATCATGGCTAATATGTCTCTGAATTACAAATTGGCACACTGTGGGAGAAGGGCTTTTTTTACATGAGATGTATGGCTCATGCTAGGCCCTTTAATGAATCCCCAGTAAATCTTTCTCTAGAAAAACAAAACTGCTGATTTGACATATTGGTATGTTGCCCTGACTGTAGTGCACAGGGGCCTGGGTTCAAGACTTGGCAGTGAAACACATGGTGGTAACACAACATTGGGGTAAATGGCTAGGCTTAAAATGGCCCACAAGGGCAGTTAGCCTAGTGCTAAGCTATGAACAATAATGTTTCTTTTTGTGCAAAAATATATATATATATATATATATATATATATATATATATATATATATATATATACTTTATATAATTATAAAAGTAACTAAATAAAATGGCATCTTGTATAGCCAGTGAAAAGTATCTTTGTGATGTAAAAGGTTATTTTGCATGGTTTTATGCAAATTGTGTATGCATATATATAACTTAATATATTTTCAAAAAAAAAGTTGTAGCTATAGGAAAAATCATGTTGCATCGTTTTGTATAAATCAGGTGCACAAATTACACTAAACAGCAAATAAATAGATTTTTGTTTTAGGAAAAACAAATCACACTGTACTTCTTGTATACATCTTTTGTGTGCATAAGGGCTCACCCCTGTTCATTATTTCAGCAAGTTGTTCCTTTGCAAAAACACTCATGATACCTTAAAACAAATTGGTTTTGTATAAACAGTTGGCTGTATAATCTTTTTCTTAATATAGCTACTGATTTTCCATTAACACACCAAATCACTTATCTGATGACCTTAATTAGTTACTAATGCAATACTCATGCAAACACCTTCTGTATTCATGCCTCTCCAGAGGTTTTCTAGTAACTTACTGTGTCATTTTTCTGCTTTCTTTTTTAAGTCTGAGACTCAAAATTGTGGTTCTTGAAGGACCAAAAAATAAATAAATAAATTTGAATTCAAGCAAAGTGATAGTAAATTTCAAAATTAGCTGTAAGATTATTGGAAAAAAAAATTCTGTGGAGGTTGGACCCATCAATTCAAAAGGCTGTCTGCACCTCTATTACTTAATACACTAACTCTATGATTCCTGTTGTCAAACATATTTCAGTCTTGGACTTGGTATATATAATTCACATATTCATATTCAGAATCACTGTTCTGAGGATCACATTTTTTATCATTCGTGGAATTTCATCTTTCAGACACATTTTTATTTTATTTCCCACATCTCACCCCTCCCCCTTTCCAGTTTGGTAAACTGAATAACTTGCAACACTCCTGAGCCACACTTATTGCCAATGTCTTGTGTTCATGCTCTGGGTCTTCATACTACAATAACATTTAAATAAAGAAGTTACTGCTATCATCTACTTACTGACTAAATGTTGCACAAGACATTTACAGGTAGACATACATACTAATCTCTCAACTTTCCCTACTTTGGAGGAACATCTATTTTCAGGCCTGATTTACCCCTGCACATGATGCACCTGTAATGGGCATATGTCCCTATTCTCAGGCCTGATTTACCCCTGCACATGATGCACCTGTATTGGGCATATGTCCCTATTCTCAGGCCTGATTTACCCCTGCACATGATGCACCTGTATTGGGCATATGTCCCTATTCTCAGGCCTGATTTACCCCTGCACATGATGCACCTGTATTGGGCATATGTCCCTATTCTCAGGCCTGATTTACCCCTGCACATGATGCACCTGTATTGGGCATATGTCCCTATTCTCAGGCCTGATTTACCCCTGCACATGATGCACCTGTATTGGGCATATGTCCCTATTCTCAGGCTTGATTCATCCCTTCACACAATTTTCTGAATCCCCCTCATCATGTGTGACTTTTGAAGTTGTCTAGTGCACAGAAAACCTGACTACTTAACCAACTTACTAGTAATATCAATAATTTGAAAAAGACATGTGTCTTAAATCTCCCTTTATCAGAAGCAAAATTAAATGACCTTGATGTGATAGAATTTTACAATACAGTTTATTAAAGTCTACAGATTTTATGCTGTCTCTTTGATAAAAGTGCTTATATTTTTCCATCAGTTTTTCACTTTCTGTTGTTAAACATGTTTCTGGATTATCCCCTATTCCTCCTGGAAGCGGGAAGAGTTACGTTCATTTGATATTCAAATGTTATGCTAATGAGATACCCAGATTCTTGCTGGGTGTACCTACTGTATTTTTCCAGAGCCATTATACCTATTTTCAGTGTCTGCAGGCTGAGAAATATGACTAGCCATTACACGACAGTGTCAAATATGCCGCAACTGTATTTTGTTATTTCTTCAAGTAATGCCTCAAAATAAACAACTAAGACTAATATATTTACCTGGTTACTAAATGTTTAAATAAAAATAAAACAAAAAAAAATCTCTCAGATTTTCTGCAATAAGAATCATCAGATGGATACTTGTCATGGCATGCTTTAAACAATGTTGCAATTTTCAAGTTGAGAATGAAATAGATTTCCATTGTTATAAGATGAGCTTGTATTTGGTTTACTTATGTGGAAACTGCATTTCTTAAACTTCTGTTCTGTTGTGATGACTCACAGGCTTGCATACAGAGTACAACAGTACACCCTGTACTCATCTAACAGTTCATAGTTCATGAAATCTTACTGGACCTAGGATTCAGATAAAGATGTGACCATTCCTTCTCTGTAATAAACCTCACTCCTCAGATAACTTTGTCTTCCCTTTTCATTAAATACTTACTGCTGCTACTTTAAGACCAAGTTTGGAATTATTTCTGCTCAGTCATTGTATATGTAGCTGTAACACTGATCTAAGCATGTTGTTTGTTAGTTGTATTTCTTATTACACTCTGTTGATTTTTATCATCATCATCAGCTTTATTATTTTTTTTCCTAATGTACTGGAGTGCTGTTATGCTTCATTTTGTTTGCTTACATTTTATCTGCATGTGTGATAAGCTTGAGCATTTTACCTCCTTCATATGCTCAGTTGTATATTTTATATCTTTTAACAGTATGGCACAGTAATGCTGGTCACTTAAATATCATTTAGTAGCATATGCTCATATTATAGCTGAAAAGTGCCTTTAGGCAGCCAGCCCATAGAATTGGTAAATAATAAATAGTATAATGAGTGATAGAGGCAAGTTTGCAATAGTTTCTCCATGACGCAGCTTTCATTTTATTTACTGCCTGGTTTGGATTCACAATGTTCTGGGCAGAGCAGAGTTAATGCATCCAAACATAATGTAGCATCTGTCGCAATAGTCAGAAGTGATAGTATATTCAGGCAAGTCAATTAAAAGATGAGTTTGAACTACGCTGTGAAAACGATGACATTTGCTATTGTGCAAATATCATTCATTGTGCCTCTTTGTTCAAATAACGATGGATACAGGACGCAAACACAGATCTAGTCCTATAACAATGTGCCTCTTATACATTTATAAAGACACTGAAGAAAGAAACTAATTTACTTTCCTGTATTCATTGAGTAGTAGATCTATACCTGCAGAAACATGTAGCACCAGAGACATTGTTAGGTCATCCGGCATGGGCAATTCCACAGACTAGCACCCTTGTCCACCCATAGCTGAGGTTCACATAGGTCTTGTTAAAAAAGGGCTTTCCAAAGTTGGAGAGCAGGGGCACTCCAGTTTGAAATGTAACTGTAGCAAGCTCCTCAAACTAACTATAGAAACCTGTTTGCTACACTTACAAGCATGCTGACATCACTAATGTAACAGTGACATTCATTGCAGAAGCTGCAATATCACATTACGGAAGCAGTGATATGATATTACAGAAGTGGCAATATCACCAGCAGCTCCTGTAATGTATCCCAGTAATACACTTGCACCCCATCAGCAGCTGATGAACATGCCCCCTAACACTTTTTGCCTGCAACAGCTTCCCCCTTTGCCCCACACTACCTGTGCTTCCTTGTAGCAGAACCATTACCAGATACATAAGTGGACATAGATAACATAAATCAGATGTGATCATATGTTTTAAAATGTAAATTGTTATCTAGAAATCAGACATGCTGACAAAAACTGTTTCACTTTCAAGGTTATCCTTGTTATCCCAGAATGCCATAGAATAGAATACATAAGGTGATATTCAGAATTATCTGTAATACCACTTTGCTATGCTAAATGGCATACAGATTGTTTCACAATGTGGTCTAATGTTGATTCTTTGTGCATGAGGCCCAGAATAGCACCATCATGCCTGAGTGACCACATCATGGATGGTAAGGTGATCAACATGAACACCTCAAGGGGTGGAATGCAAAGCGCTATGTGTATTTTAGTCTGCAACTAACTGCCTCATAGCTTCAGCAGGCAACTAGCAGTTGCCCATACAAGACCATCACACGTACCTCTCAACTGTACAGATTTTCGTAGAATGTCCATATTTTTTTATTCATATTTTTGGTCCATTTTTCATAAAATTGCTGTTTTCTAGCAAATCATTGATGATTTACATCAGAAAATAATGACAGACATTTGAGTTTCAGCATACCCTTCAGAAAATTCATGCTAATGCAAAACCTGTTATTTTATCTACTTTCTAAGTTTGTAAGAGCAATATTTAAAATGTGTCCCTATTTTTGGGCCTTTGTCCCCCCATTATTTATAGCTTTGTCCAGATTTCTTGCTCTAAGAGGTTGAAAGGTATGCTACCACAGCAAAGTAACAAGTCATGCTATCCTATAGTGGTCAGAAATAGAGAAGAGCATGCAAATGTAAAGACAGAAGGCCAGCATGAAGGGCATATATCTGGTCATGGGATGAAGTGGATATTTTTTTGTTTGCAGGAAAGGTGTCTATTTTCTATTTTTTAAGAAGAGTAAAAGGAGAAGATAACAGTGTGGGGAGAAAGGAGGATACAGGGAAGGAAGCATGGGCAGGCAAGCACACAATGTGGACATAGACTGACCAATGGGCTATTAACACAAGGAAGGGAGACAGTGGAGAGACATTCTGATGGAGAGTGGACAACTGACGATGGGGAGGATAGGACTGCAAACAGTTAATGGGGGAATGTAATGATGGAGGACCCTCCTAGAGGGTTGACATCATGGGTGGGTACTATTTCTAATGGCTGGATGGACAAGGACAGCTGACTATGGAAGTGTATCATCCACCTCGATTGTTATACCTGCTGTCAAATGATCTACAGGAAATCTTCCAGACCGCTCTGACAAATCATGTTTTGCCCTTGCATTGATATCAGTTCTGTGTACAGCTGTGCCGTGTGTAAATGTCCTTCTACCCTTAAAATGCTCATGTACTCATGCATATAGTCTCAACTCACTGTTGAGGGAAAAGGTGCTATAATGGTGGTTGTTTTTAAACATACTGCCATTTTGTGTGGAATTAAAGCTTCATCATGGCATTGAAATCTTGAGTCTAGTGCTGTTATTAAATGGAAGTTACTAACAAGAGACATAATGGGTATTTGTGACCAATATTGAATAAGGGGTATAACCCGCCAGAAGCATCACATGACCATTTAGACACTCTGGCTACTACTTTGCAAAATAATAAGGTAGTTTATACTGGTCCTACATTTATTACTACATATTCCATAGATGCTAGATCAGTTTCAAATATAATAGATAAAAATTGAACTCTAGTTTTGGAAGACACACATATTAATAAAAAATTTGACCAGCTTTTGCATATATCTAATAGACAAGGACCAAATCTAAAGAACCTTGTTGAATTACAAAATAAGGTAGTTAAAATGCTAATAAGGGGATGCTTAAATGTGGACACTGTAATCAGTGCCAGCATATTCATACTGGTCAGGTCTTCCTTATTAGAGGTCAAAAATATCAAGTAAATTCAAAAAATAACTGTGAATCAAAAGCAATAATTTATGTGGCATTATGCCAACTGTGTCAATCATTTTACATTGGGAGAACAGAGAGGTCTTTAAGACAAAGAATTTATGAACATCTTTATCACATTAATAAAGGCAATACACTTAATGCACTTGCCGGGCACATTTTAGATCACCCCACACATAAATTTCTTTTTACCATCTTACATCAAGAAAAATATAGCGTTAGAGGGGGCCCCTGGCAGCTTAGGCTTGAGGAAAATGAGCTGCTATGGCAAATACGTACTTTTGCCCATATTTCTCCTGGGCTTAATGAATATGCTTCCAGCATGTTTTTATTATGAAGTTAAAAGCATTGTGTAGGTAAAATTATGTATTCTATCTAATTATTATTATTAAAACCTATTAGTATTTGGTATATATATATATATATATATATATATATATATATATATATATATATATATATATATATATATATTTTTTTTTTATCTGTTTTTTAGCCCATTTCCCAAATATGATTTGTATTTAAATTAGATGGGGTTTTTTGGGGTATGTGTTTATGGTTCTACTGTATTTTTATGTATACATTTTATTCATACTTGTTGATTTAAAGTATTTTTTAAATGTGATACTTACATGTTTTTGAGATCTTAAATTTTGTATCTATATCTTAGATACATATAACTTTAAGGACTTAATTTGCTGAACAACTGAAATCTAATTAGTATCCATATTTAACACTCTTGCATTTTGGGATAATTTGTCTGAAGAAGTTTGGAAATTTATCTAAACGAAAGCGTTAATAATAAATATTGGTTTGTTGGAACGTCTCCAGCTACTTCATTTGTTTTCTTTGTGCTTACTAGTTTATCGTTCTTGGTCTGTGTTACAAATTACCACATTGATGGGAGCTAACTGAACACTGGGCACCCAGGTCGACAGCCACCTCACCTTCGACCACCACATTGCGACTGTGGTCAGAAAGTCCTTCTAAGTAGCACATCTTATAACCAAAGGTTTCGCATCCGGGAAGAAAGAGGTCATCATCTCCCTCTCTACTCATCCCTCATTAGACCAGTCATTGAATATAACATCCCATTTGGCATGTACCTGACCAGACACCTACAATAGCTGGAGAGGCCACAAAATTACCTCACAAAAAGGATACTAGGCCTTAAACACATATCTTAGATGGACAGACTCATGAAACTTCTACTTGAAATGCTACACCTAAAGAAATCCCAATCCCCCTGCGCCACACGCACCAGAGATCACAACCTCATTACCACAATTAACAG
Source organism: Protopterus annectens (assembly GCF_019279795.1). Taxonomy (NCBI): domain Eukaryota; kingdom Metazoa; phylum Chordata; order Ceratodontiformes; family Protopteridae; genus Protopterus; species Protopterus annectens. The sequence continues at coordinate 390,916,756 of NC_056742.1, forward strand.
AACATGCTGGATGGACAGATTCATCTCCCAAAGACTGCCCATACTCTGGAATAAGCTTTCCATTCATGTCAGGCATAACACCTCACTAGCCATCGTCAAGAGAAATCTTGACAAGTGGATGGGTAACAGAATGTTCACTCCAGGGATCATTCCGTTTGCCCTATTGGATAGGGGCACTGTGAACTAACATCAGGTGGCATGGTGCCTGGGCAGTTTTTGTGGGCTAGGCTTGTAAAGGCTCCAAGGCCATTAGCCTAGTACACACCTATGAATGAGTCAAAGCCTACCAAGAGGGTCTTAAACTCTGATATGGCTGTGCCTATGCTAACCAGACTCCAACTAGACACAATAGAAAAAAAGGTTATAAAAACTATAACTCTGTGACTAATCCACTTTATTCTGCAGGCTATTTTCTTGAGACAGTAACCAGTCATGGCTGTCTACTTGTATACAACATCAAGTGCTACTATGTTCCTGGGTAAAAACAAATGTATTCATTTTAACTTAATATCAATAATATGTACGGAGAAAAGTGTTTTCTTAATGAAAATTGCATGACTACTTCCAAAAGTTTTCAATTTGATAAGTACTTATAAAAATATGTTCAGAGTTTAAAGTCCTTTCTAATATTTCTGTATTGCATTTAGGAATGCTTTTTATATGCATCAGACCTTATGCAATTGTAATATAAGTAATTTAAAGAGAGAGCCCCCCCCCCCCAGAAGTGGAGATGTAATGATAACAATTCTGTGTACTGCTTTCCAGTGTGTGTGTATATGTATGCATATATATATATATATATATCTATATATGTATGTAAATGTGCTTGCATACTACAAATGCTTTGTATTCATAATGATTGCAGCTCTCAGCTCATTCTTGAAGAAGCTGTAATGGTAACTGTGTTTTCAGTGCATTACCATTTTACATGCAATTATATCTGCATCATAGCCTTGAAATCCTGACTGTTGTCCCATTATTGAGCAACATAGTAAATGGTCTGGTACCATAATCTGAAAGAGTGACAGTCCCTATTCTGACAGGTGTCCTTATGGGGCCACCATTGCACTTCCAGCTCATATTGCACAAGGTGACCAACATTTTTCAAAAAGACAGGCCAGGGGACTGCTGGTGACTGAGCAGGTGTGCTGTGGCTAGTGTTGAACTAGGTGACCAACTCTTCACCTCAGCCTACACCACAGCTAACTCTGTAGAAAGAGAAACAAATACAAAAAATTAGCACATGTGTACGACACTTTATTCAAATATTACAGTGCAGACAGTTTGAAACTACACATAATCTACTACCTGGAGAGCTTGTCAAGACCTTAAATAAGCTGTATGAATTCAATCTTCTTTACTACTGAAAACATAAAACAGACTGTAATCAGAACTACATATCTTTGACAACAGAAGGCAATTACAGTAACAGATGATAGTCAGAATGTACACTGCCAAACCAAGTACAGAATGCTGGCAATATAAATTGTCTCCCTTTCCATAACCTCTGCCTCCCTGTGGTAGTGTAGGTATGAATGGTGCCTCTTCAGGTCACTGTACCTGTGCCTTCACTGATAGCTAGAGAGGGTGATGACAGTGGCATCACTCAGCGCCTGGTAAGCTAGTACCAGGCATACATCTTATAGAGGGGGCTACCATATTGGTCTGGGTGGTACTTTCAATAGTCCATGTGCAGCAGGTGAAGAAAGATTTCAATTTCCTGGATGCATCATGTGGGAGCTATGATATAATCATTAGCTGAAGTGGCCATGTCCACTCTGCAGGACAGAATATGGGGGAAAATGAGAGTCTGGGGTGCACAGCTTCTTATACAGGACACCACATGAAGCTCATCATCAGTCAGCATGGTTGCATAATGCAAAGTATCATCAATGCAGGCAAGTGTCACTAAGACCTTCACAGTGTCTGTGTAAATGCGTACTGTGCACATGACCTCCCAGCCTGGACACGGGGGGGAGACAAGTATGGTAACACTGATTATTGCTGGTAACACAATAATGCATTATAACTGTACTATGCACACAAGATTGCAAGGAAGTAATAGAAACAGATACTGAGTAGCGGAGCTCATGGGGTGTCATATTATATGGCATAAAAAGAAACTGTCATGTTGTGGGGGAGGGGTCACCCTGATAGAGAACAAGGAAAGAACAGATTGCAGTCCTGCTGTGGGAGGACTCACCCTTACAGGTAACAAAGTGCAAGGTCAGGACATTGCAGTCCTTATGTGAGAAGGCGGGGTCACCATGACAGGGAATAGAGTACGAGTCTGGCACAGGCTACAGTTTGGCCATGGGGATCTCACCCTGACAGGGAAAATGAATTAAGGTCAAGATAGGTTACTCTCCTGATGTGTAAAGTATGCAACAATATAGCATATGCACACAGATCACAATATGTGCTGTAGGGGATTTGAGGCCTCCTGTATGTTGGTCAGAGCATGCACTCTTAGCACAGTGGTGATAAATGGCAAGCAGTGCACTGCAATCAATATAGCACAGGATTTGAATAATGATATCTTATCAGCACACAGGTCTGTGGCTGCTGAATGGGAACAGAGTGCAAAGACATTGGTGGATGCCAAGGGATGCAATAACATGCACACATGCTGATCTGCATGTGTAACCCACAGGAGTGCATGTCTTGTCATGGGATTGAGAAAATAGCAGTTGCTTGAAAAGTTTACCGCAACAGAGACAGAGGTTTTACTATAAGCCTTGTGCACACATGGCATGAATATCTTTGAGAAAGTTAAACAGACAAGGCCTTCTCAGACCAGCTGTAGAAAGGAGTGGTTCAGGACATCATTGCTATGGGTGGCCATAACAGGCCAGTATTGCAGATTTATTGCAGGATCATTAATATAATACTTCATGCAAAGATCAAGCCACATGATATTGCCAGAAACAGGTCCATCATAACATGTGGACCAGCATCACAGAAGCATTTCCCAGAGGTGGATGAATTCCTGACATTTCTGTCTGAACCAAGTGAGAGAACTCACAATATCTAGTGGTGGGTTAGACATGGGTGATGGATAGGTGACATTTGCCTAGGTGTCTGCATCACAAGGTGCATATGTGCCCATGGTGTATGGAAATAACTGGCATGTAGCAGTCTATGCGTCACATGTTTGTGGGAGTCATGCATATGAGAAAGCATTGCCACAGTATGCTGTCCTTAGGTTTTCACAAGTTTCACTAGTAGGTGGTCCAGCAAAACAGGTCAGAACAAGCTTGATATTAGCATTTCACCTGTGGCTGGTGATGATGGCATCATACACATGGACATAGTCCAACATAGTGGTACTGTCAGCAATGCTATCACTGGAGCTGATGAACTTGTGACATCCTCTGTGTTTAGCTCTAGATGTCTTGTCCATGTTAGTCCCATCCAAGCTATAAAGAACAAACATCACAGATGGCATCACTGAGCTGTACTGCCTGTAAGGTGCACTCAGCTATCATAGGGAAGAAGTGTGTAGGTGGCCATCACCACTATGACTCCAAGACATTCCATGACAGGGGTGCCACCCTTGGCATCAATCACCTGGTGTGCAGGTCAGTAACCCATGCAACAACAGTCACCATTCACACCATTTTGTAGATGTTGGGTGTGCTTTGTGGACCTTGCGAGGAACCACAACCATTCTAGGGATTTCAGGATATCCTACAATACATGCAGAGTGATATAGCATATGTGGAACTGGAGCAGACATGCCTGTTGTGGTCAGTGGTGGCCTACAGGACACATGACAGACATCAATGATGATACTGCTAAATGCTACAATTACCATGCCAGGGGAAGGCTGTGCAGTGCATGGTCACAGCCATGCATGCATGCATACAGAGATGTAGCACACCATTCCAGGGACAACAGGTGTCTCCCCTCTCTCCATGGCTGACTCAACTCTGTGTGAGCACTCCCATTGTCATAGTCTGCACTCTTACAGCTCTGCTGCAGGAACTCCCCACTGGTCCAGCCACTCTTGATCCCACATATCCATGTCTACCCACTCCACTGTTGTCCTGCCATATGAAATAACTTGCCATGGCTGTTTACAGATTTATGGATGCCAACCTTATACTGCTGCCACACATGGGGTACCCAGCAGGGTTCCCATACATGCTCATGAAATGTTACGCTGTACAGGATGCTTCCAGGTCTGATTCTACTGGGCCACAAGGTATATACCCAGCCAACATTTGGAGTGCCAGCCTGACACTAAAGGAGTTGATCCCGGATTCCCCCAATCTCCTAGCCAAATGTATGGCTGCAATACCCCATCTGTTATAATCCTTTCACCTATGGTAGCATTGATGTCCACTGTCACTGTACCCCACCCAATCTGTGCAAATAGTAACAACTGTTCCCTGCCCACCCCTCTGGTTTGTGGGGGTATGGTCATGTCTAATGCTAAATATATCCAGTCAATACACTGGTTCATAGGTTGGTACTAGTCTATTGGCCCTAGCGCCTATACAAGCCTAGCCATAACAATTCCCTGGATATTTCTTCCCACAATATTTACTTCCCTGGACCCCTGTCTAGCAGGGTGACTGACGTGATCCCCACTGTGAATTTCCTATCTCCCATCCAATCGTCAAGGTTCCTTTTGAAGAGGGCCAAGGCGGTGCTCTGCTTGACATGTATGGGCAGTCTATTCCAGAGTATGGGGAATCTCTGGGTTAGGAACCTATCCCTCCAGCATGTTTTGTTCATTGTGATGACAAGGTTTAGATCCCTGGAGCATGTGGCTCTGAGGGATTGGGATTTATTTAAGTGGAGCATGTCCAACAGCTCAGGGTTTGACATGGCCTTGTATGTTAAGAAGAGATCGCCTCTGAGTAGACGATATGCCACAGAGTATAGCTGGAGTTTTTTTAAACGTTCAACATACGGCATCTGCTTTAGGCCTGTGATTCTTTTAGTGAGGTATTGCTGAGGTCTTTCCAGCTGTTGCAAATGTCTTGTGAGGTACATACCAAATGGAGCGTTGTACTCTATAATGGGTCTAATGAGGGTTGAGTACAGTGGAACAATGACCTCCTGTTTTCTGGATGAAATGCCCTTAGTGATGAGGTGTGCCACATAGATGGATTTCCTGACTGTTGTGGCAATGTGGTTATCAAAGGTGAGACCACTGTCCACCTGTGTCCCTAAGTCTCTCATCACACTTTCGGTGTTTAGTGTACTGCCACCTATGTGGTAATTCATGGGTACATGCATAAATTAGGTAAGCTTATGCATGCATCAGTTTTATTCTCTGTTTTCCATGTCATGGTCCATAGTTGTGGACCCAGTGTCGCCTCTTGCCAGTGTATTGTCACCACCTCTGCTTAGCATGCAGTATTGCTGCAGCTAGTTCCTACGATGGCTCCTCACTTGACTTCTCATTTGATGCTACCACATGTTTGTCTGGCAGTACTACAATGCCCCCATGTTGCAACTGCTTTCGTGGCACCATATTGTGTAGCATGTCACTGAGAATCAGTATCTTGCAGGTCTCCAGTGCATACTACAGTGTGCCACCAGACATACCCATGCTGCTGAAGCAAGCCTTTGTAAGTCCAAACACATGTTAGATGATGATCTGCATCTGCGATGGTGCAATGTTTATTTATTTATTTTATTTTACATTTGTTGACGTGAATGTCTGGCTGAGCCGAAGTCCTTTTTCAGCAAGGGCCCGGAGAAAAGCTCCAGTACATACTTAATAACCAGATGGTGCAAGTTACAGGTTTAAAAAACAAGTGGAGAAAACGCTTCAGTACATACATAGCAGAATGGTAGATTATCACAAATATTTTACAAGTGGAGTTACATCAGATTGGTTTAGAAAAGTTAAAGAAGAAGTGACAATATAGTGGTTCAACAAATAATTGAAAGTAAAATTGCAAAAACAACTACATTTTGTGAACATTTGCAGGAAGACGCCTATTCAGAGAAGAGTTTAATGAGTGGGAAAGTGTGGAAGGAGAGTCAGACGAGGAGATGGAGAGTTTTCAAGGAGGGTTTGAGAATTGGCAGATCCACTTTTTGGTAAGATGTTCTTTTAGTGCTAGCTTAAACTTTTTGGGATGAGCCTGTGTTCGAATCTCATGAGGTAGCTTGTTCCATTCCATTGATGGGTGGTAGCTGTATACATTTGACCTGCTTTATATTTGGGCATATAGATTTTTAGAAGGTCTTGAGAAGAGCTACGGAGATTTATTGTGGGAGATGATAGGGTGTAAGGCTGGACAAAAGGATGGCTGATATAGGATTGCATGTATAGTTTGGAGCTGAGAGAGCAGGAAGAGTTGAGGCAGTTCTAGCCAGTTTAAGTATTTTAGTGAGTGACAGTGGTGAGATCTGTGGGGTTGTTGGGTTGTAAATCTAGCTATTTTGTGGTATGTAGTCTGAAGTCTAGCAGTAAGTGTGGAGTTTAGATTAGTAAAAATTTGAGAGCAGTATGTTAAGCAGGGAAGAAGATAGGCATGGGTAAGGGCTATTCGTGATTCCTGAGTAAGGAATTTGTTATTTCTGTAAAGCAGTCCTAGCTTCAGGTTGGTTTTCCTGATGCAGTTATTTATGTAGAGATCAAATTTTGAGCTGGTCATCAATAGTGATGCCTAGCAGTTTTGAGCTTGATTCAGGTATGATTGGGGTGTTATTGAGTGAATGGATGGTAAAGGAGGTCTTAATGTGATTTGCTGATTTAGGTACGAAGAGTAGGAGTTTTGTCTTTTTAGGGTTAAGTATGAGTTGGTTATTGGAGAGTTATGTTTCTACAAAGTTTAGTGATGACTGGGCTGCTGTTAAGAGTTCTGAGTGAGAGTTAGTTATAGTTAAAACAGCAGAGTCATCGGCATATTGCATGATGGAGGAGAGTTGGCAGGAGGTGTAGAGTAAGTTTGTGAAGATATTGAATAGCCATGGTCCTAAAATGGATCCTTGGATGGTGTTACACCATCTTCCCCATGGTCAGGGAGATATGGAATAGGGTCATCAGCTACAGTTCCAAGGTATGTATTGCATTACTTGCAACTCATAACAGTGGACACCACTATGAGTGGCAAGCTTCCTATATTCCTAGTAACAGCATTATCAATGACACAAAGCAGGCAATGTATGCACCTACTATCTAGATGACCCTGTGAAAAGTCACCCCACATGAAATGCTGCTATAGGTCACATATGTTCCAGATGTGGGGAACATGGAACTGCCAGGAAACCACACAAACTTATAAAATATAATACCCAGTGAATTGCACACCATCTGGCAGTTGATGGAGTGGGAGCCCTTCAGTTTGATATACTGGATTTCATGTGTAACAGGTTGGGAATTGATGACAATGTGGATACAATCAATGGCCTCCAGGACCTCAGGGAAGTGAGCGATGTAGAATGTGTGGTGGTTCTCTGTCTGTTGTCTATAGAAACCAAATATGCTCCTCCACATGCAGCAGCATCACATCAAGGAGCTGCTGTAGGATTCACAAGGTTGATGCCTTTGAACCGCCTAATGTGTCCTCTATGGGATGCTGAAAAGTGTCCATAGCAAGAAGGGTTAATGCTACATAAACTGGTTTATCCACTGAAACAGGCAATCCATGCATCCTTCTCAAGTCCATTAATTTTATTTATGTATTTATTTATTTATTGACGTTTGTTAACCGGGTTAGTCTAACTGAGCCAGGGGCCCATTTTCAGTGGAGACCCAAGGAGAAAAGATCCAGAAGTATTACATATTTTTACAATAAAAATCAAATCAAAAATAAAAATAAAAGTGAAAAATTAAAACCACCATGAAACATAATAAGAAAATCAACAGTTAGAGAATATCTGTACATAGAGTAAGTTCATTAACATCCATATGATGTTTCTGTCCACAAAGTAGTGGTCAACATTGTCCTGGTTGTGGAAGTGATAGTATGTTAGTCAGTAGTGGAGCTATCTGTGATTCACAGGCCACAATCTGCAACATCTCAGTCACTGGCTTCAAAGGCATCCACTAAAACATGTTGTTGTGCTAATACAGATGTTATTCCTTCTGTCATAGTGTGAGTGAAGCTCCTGTACACTGGAAATTTCTGTCATTCAGAATAGTTGATATCGCTACTGCTCATCATGCTAATTTCTTTACGTTTCTAAACTGTGCTGACATGTTAGATTCTATCATTTTCACACACGGCATCTTTCATTAGCATATTAGGCTCTATTTGCATGCCATTATGTGTTCATTTGCATATGATGTATTGTATATCACACTATTTCTTCAGTAACAGTGGAGTGTTATGTGTCTCTAAATCTACACCCAGACTTTATTTTTACTTACTAACCTTCTAAGGTGTACTGTGCATAAATGTTTTTCTAACAGGATCAGCCCACTGGACACAAGTGTCCCTTTTCAGGGTCAACCCAAGAGCACTGTCTGGTTAAATGACTTACTCAGGAATACACACCAGGCAAACAGAGGCTGAGGGACTGAAGCACGGTACTGCAGCTCATAGCTGCAATCTTCTGTGCTACTCACCAGTGTTTCTTTTCAGGAGTAACCAGTGAACCTTGTAATGTTCAAGGGGTTTGTTCAGACCCACACTGCATGGAAGGGAAGGCTGGAATGATCAAACTCAGGACCACAAAAAGAAGCCTGTTGGCATTTGATAACCTTACCCATCCATGCACTGATGCCAGCAGACGATCCTGTTTCCTCTTGCATGCTAATGCTGACCATTATGCATAAGTGTATCTGCACCCATCAGTGGTTTCCACTCCCCAGTGAAGATCTGAATTCTGCACTATTTGTCCAACTATTTGCTGAAATCCTCTGCTAATCTTATTATGTATACTGCTCATCTAGGACCATCCTTTAGTTTCACAACTTTTAACTCCTTTGCTAGCTAGGAAAAGTTTTCATGGAACATGGATTTTCCTACTAAATACAAATGCTCACATACAACATATGTCACCAATCATGCGCCTTTTGTCTACGTTCTCTACCTCCCTAGTTTCACCCTTCTTAAAATAGAATGTTCCAGATTGTTTGATTAAGTGATTTAAATGCATGTTCAAAGATTTCTCAACCATGTGATGAAGTCCATCTGCCCCATCGTGACAATCATCTAGAGCCATGGTTCTCACTGCCACATGGCTAGCCACACTGGATGAAAATTCGTACTGCATTTTTATAATAAATAAGTTAAAGTAGTACTTGGCTCATCTGCTTTTCTTTTCTTTGGATAATCACAAGACTGATGTCAGGCAGGGATGACAGGCTTGATACGTGGTATATGGACTACATTAGTAATCGGTGCTGAGGAGTGAGACAACAAGAGGGAGCTGGGAAAATCCTGTATATTCTGACTACAAAATCCAGTGACACAAAAGAACAGTCAAGTCACCAAAGTAAAAACAACCAAATATTTTAGCTGCAATGCACAAAAGCTTTATCATGGTGTTTAGGATATTTATATTGTCATTTATATGGACATTTTTGTCACAATTTCTTTATGATTCATAGTGTGAAATTTAGTCATTAAACCACAGATGTTGTATTACTCTTCATGCCATAGATTTCTAACATACAGATTTTTTGAGGCATAGTGGCTCAGTGTTTAAAGATTCCTCTGCAGAGTCTGAAATGATTTCCTTGTAACCACAGAGTTTTCTTCAGGTACTCCACTTTTCTTCCAAAAAAAAAACATGTTGCATGAAAGTGAGACTTTAAACTGTCTTTAGACGCATATATTATCATTTTCCATTGTTATAGCTCTAGTAAGGTCAGGCTAATCTTGGAATGGCCCCATCTTCCTAGTTTACAAATAATTAATGAAAGCTACCAACAGTCAGAGCACATGGCAGCACAATTTAATATCTTACATGGTGGACGGCACCTTGGGAACTTTGCATTCTGTCATTAATACAACAGTATTAATTTACCTTCAAGTGGACTAGAACGTAAATTACTGTGGTATTCTGGCATCAGCAGTGAGTGTCCACCTGATGTGCTACTGAGACTTGAGTATCTTATTAGACACCACTTGGTGCCTTAAATTGATTCAGGGATAACCCCCATTTCAGTCGCCATACACATATGTTCAACAGCACTTTCAGACTTATACTTTGATACTGTCTTCTTTTCTTCCCCTAACTATGTTAACGTTTCAAGCTTACAGGTATGTTCTTGTGTAGGGTACAATCAGGCTTCCGAATCCAGATACATTTATATAAAGAGTAAAAGGTAGATCGGAATGACAAGTAATGCCCTCTTAAATAGAGAAAGCTTACAGGTTAAAATTTGGCAGGAGTGTATTACTTAAGTTATAAACAACCCTTATTACATAAAAAAGAATCAAATAATAAATAAATGAAAAATTATCAAAGAAATAACTATGTAAGATATTTTTAATGAAGTTCCAGAAGCTGATATCAAGTCCTTTTGTATAAGTAAGTTTTACACTCTTTCCCTAGACAGCACAGATCTTCCCAAACCACCAAGTGGTTGGCTGGTCAGTGGCAGTAAGAAGTGCAGCTGCACGTGTTCAGTGGACATTCCATTGTACTGCAATATCTAAACTCCTCTATCCCTTTAATAAGACGACTATGAACCTGGAATATATGAGTACTGTGGTTTCCTTTCTGATTTTGCTACTTGCTATGTCAGGGATTAGAAGAAACGATGGAAACAAACTGGGAAAGTTTCCTCTCGTGCAGTATTTATATTACTTGTTTTTATGTTTATATTCAGTCCTGCTAGACACATTTCCTCTGTTACACACAGGAATACATTCAGAAGAAGAGATTAGAACTCTGTGAAGGTAAGACACATACTTATTTTACTGAAGTAAAGACATAATAGACTAAATCTGCATTGGTAAATAATGAAACTCACTAAGTACACAGAGATAAATTCGGGATTTATCAGGTGCCTAACATTGCATTAGAAAAGATGCAAGGATGATCGCAGGTATATGTACATTTAGATTTTACAGCACGTCTGTCTGGCATCACTTTAAATTCCAATATTCATACTTTTTCTTTGATACATCAGCTAAGACATAGAAGGGTTTCTGCATAATTTTGCATTTTCTTGGCTTAAAATCTGTCTGTACAAGCAATTTTATTGCTTGTCTGTCATGTATTTGAAAGCTGCTCCCAATGGGTGGTAAATTAGAATCTGGATTTTCTCCTACCCTCAAGGAATCAAATTCAGTACATCTAAGAGGTGAGGAGTCAAGACAGTCATATCTAATACGTTTTGCCACAAAAAATAACTTCATTTTGCCAGAAAGTTCAGATTGCAGTCAGCAAGACAGCCACAAGCCCTGACAGGTGTGATTAAATCACTGATGAACAAAAGAAAAGCCACACTCAGAAAAATGATAGAAAATCACACTCAGCTTTTTATCTGTATTGAATCACAGATGATTTTTAAGTGATAAGAAAGCAAAACAATATTTTACTTCATGTGTGAGCTTACCCCCAAGTCCTATAGAAGTGTTATAGAAGTCTTGCTCCCTAATGAAATGTCAAGTCTTGTAATAGCGAGCCCTGAAATGTCAAAAAAGTCAGAAAATACATAACAGCAGGAGGAGAACATAGCTTTTCTCATTTAAAATTGTTTCTTGCAGTGAGACAAGCCTGTCTGCACCTCCTGAAATTATATATACCAATGACGTGATTGCCATAATTCAGAAAAATTTGAATATCCTGAGGAACAGTAATTTCAGACTTAGTATATTAAAGGCTACATTTCTAGTCATTCAGTTTCACTATACCAGAATTAAAAGGTTGGCATTATGGAACGCTAAAGGTGTGTGTGTGCGCGTGTGTGTGCGTGCATGAATGTATGCATCTATGTATCTATCTATATATCTAGATCTATATATATATGTATATATATATATATATATATATATATATATATATATATATATATATATATGTGTGTGTGTGTGTGTGTATATATATATATGTTGTTGTCTTTCGCCTTTTCCTGGTTAGGGGTCGCCACAGCGGAACTCCGGTCCGCTAATGATTGGCAATAGATTTTCACGGTGCCGAGTTGCCAGCTTGACACCCAACCTTCAACAAAGGCATGCCCATTCACGCATGTCTTTCGGAATGCCACTCGACCTGCGGGGAGGACATGTAGACTCCACACAGAAGGCACTCCCCGCACACTAGCTGAGAATCGAACGGGAGAACCTCTTGCTGTGAGGGAACAACGCTACTGCTGCACCACTGCGGAATACCATATATATATATATATATATATATATATATATATATATATATATATATAGATATATAGATATATATAGATATATATATATATATATATATATATAGATATATATATATATATATATATATATTTATATATCTATATATATATATATATATATATATATATATATATGTAAAGTCAAAACAGCCAAATATCAACCCTCAAAATGTCGACTTGATACTGTGTATACACTAAGCAATAACCTCGACAAATGCAAATGTTTAAACTAAAAATAAGATTAAAACATCATTGCTGTTATGTACCAAAACCTATTAGAAATGAGAAGATATTTTTTTCTGAATACTGTTACTTTCTTTCTTTGCAATGTTAATAATTAGTGTTACTATATTCCAAAGTGCTTTTAGCATGTGAAAGACTCATTTCACAAAATGTTCCTTTGAACCAGAAAAGTAAAGTCCCAAGTCTAGATAATGTCAGACACAGAACTAACCAGTTCTTCTTTTATCAGCCACGTATTTTAAATATGACTATATTTACAACAAAAGAAGTTCATGCTGTTCTAATAATTCTTCAGAAACAGAATTAAAGAAAGTACAATTTTCTTCATAAATAACATTTCTGAGTTGTGACTAACAAGGTCCATATGATGCAAAATCTTCATTTTAAATCCATCAAAATTTGACGGCAGTTATTCTAAAACTGGACAAAGAATGTAAGTTATGTTTTAATAGCTTCTCTTTCCTGATGAGTGTGAATGTGAATGCAAGAAACCTCTAAAGATAGCCTTAGCAACATTAGATTATTATGCCATTATATGACAGTGTTTTAAATATCAGATAGTGGTAACTATATAATATCCTTGCTTCTTCAAAGGCAGAAATTATTGGCAAGGCCTTTTTATGAATTTGTTTTTCTATTTCTGATTTTTCTGACCACCACTCATCTCACATGTTCATTTATAACATACAGTCTCATCAGAATCACTTCCACTAATACATGTTGCCTTCACATTTATTAAGTCTTAAGTAGCCCGGGATGTCGGCCACAATTAGTGGGACCCTCTGCCTCCTATTCAGGGCTTCCTCAGTTGGGAGCGGACTTTAGGAATTTTTTTCTTTTACCACTGCACTATTTTGGTGACCCCCCTCCCCCATATCTCTGTCCTCGCTATTTGAAGATATCCCATGGATGGAGTCAGCTCTCCAGGGTGGGAAAGGATCAAGAACCCTTGGTTGTCTGTCTTGGTTGATTTGGAAGGGAATTGGTGAACCAATAGGAGATTAGGGGAGTGAGGCTGAGTCACCATCAGTGTCATATTGCCTGCTAGCTCAGAGATTTTCTGTATATGGCTGCACATGCCCAGTGAGCATTCTACAGGAGGGTATACAATAAGCATAGTGCAGGACTATCACTTCTATAGTGAAGCTATCCCACCTTGACCTTGCCTCCTAGAACAAGCACATTGTGCATGATTTTTCATGTGTCCACCGGGGAAATCGGTGTGCATTGGTATGCCTTGGGCACAGACCCCATCAAACTTTCTTAGAGATGAGAGTGGGCCTGAACTTTTCACTCATGTTCCTCCTCAGCCAGGTTCATCCAGTACACATGTTGCTCATCAAATTCAGTTCACCTGAGTCTTAGTCACAGCTTTATCCCACCTCACCAACAGAGTTGGCTAGTTCAGAGTGGAATGTTGTAGGATTACCTCAGTTAGGAGTGGACTGTGTTAGGACTACCTCAGTTAGAGGTGGACGGTGGTAGGATTACTTCAGTTAGGAGTAGACTGTGGTAGGACTACCTCAGTTAGGAGTGAACTGCTGCAGAATTACCTCAGCTAGGAGTGGACTGTGACAAGACTACCTCATTTAAGAATGAACTGTGGCAAGTCTACCTCAGTTAGGAAATGACTGTGTCAGGACTACCTCAGCTAGAAGTGGACACTGGTAAGACTGCTTCAGTTAGGTGTGGACTGTGGTAGGACTACTTAAAGTTAGGAGTGGACTATGACAGGATTACCTCAGTTAGGAGTGAACTGCTGCAGGACTACCCCAGTTATGAGTGGACTGTGGCAGGGCTATCTCAGTTAGGAGTGGACAGTAGTGGGGCTACCTCAGTTAGAAGTGGACTGTGGTATGGCTACCTCAGTTAGGAGTGGACTGTGCCAGGACCACATAAGTTAGGAGTGGACTGGCACGGGTCTACCTCAGTTAGGAGTGGACAGTGGTACGACTACCTCATTTAGGAGTGGAGTGTGGTAGGACTACCTCAGTTAGGAGTAGACGGTGTCAGGACCACCTCAGTTATAAATGGAATGTGGCACAACTACTTCAATTAGGAGTAGACTGCATCAGGGCTACTTCAGTTAGGAGTGGACAATGGTATGTCTACCTCAGTTAGGAGTGGACGGTGGTAGGGTTACCTTAGTTAGGAGTAGACTGCTGCAAGACTACCTCAGTTAGGAGTAGAATGTTGGAGGACTACCTCTGTTAGGAGTTAACTGTTGTAGTCCATCCATTAGACATTGTGTCATTTACTTTTTTATCTCCACCATTTGTAAAATTGATCATATATGATGGGTGAAGACATCATGATGTAATTTTCTGTGTCCAAAATGTTGTAATTGTAAGACTAGTAATACTTTAAAATTACAACTAATGCTGTTGAATGTATGAATCATTTGGCCACCTTGCACTCTAAATTTTTATCTCATTGCATGGTATTTTATTTCATCTAATGTTTTGCTTAATATAGATGTAGCAAGAAGGGACATTACAAAAAGAATATGTGGTTTACTGTAAGCAACATATTTTTCAATGCAAGTTCATAGGTTCATAAGTTCATGTAAGTCAGTCAGTCCAGTATACCATTTGCAGCCTCACCATTCTAAGGGATGAGAGGGCAAGACTCAGGGGAATTTGCAGACTGCCATCCACTCATTAAGGTCACCTCTGAAATGAATTAAGGAATTACTTTTTTTGACATGGAGAAAAAACGTTTATTGTTAAGTGCTTTTCGTCTCAGGAAATCCCAAGACTTCTTTAGACAAAGTAGGAAAACACACGCCCCTTCTTATAATACATTCAATTGATGTACTACAAACTCCCATTGGTTAAAAAGCCAATGAGTCATCGGTGTAACATAAAATGCTTTTAACTTAAAGACAGAGACCCGCAAGCTATAGGTGGACCAAAACACAGTGTCACTGAATGTATTATAAGAAGGGGCGTGTGTTTTCCTACTTTGTCTGAAGAAGTCTTGGGATTTCCTGAGACAAAAAGCACTTAACAATAAATGGTTTATTTCCTGCTGTTTAGTGTGGTGAACTGTGTTCATTCAGTTTGCTTCTTATTTGTACCAGTTTGTGAGTTTCTACAGTTTGTGAAATGGAGAAAAGGCAAGATCTCAATCAGTGCAATGCTTCTGCTTGTTTTGTTGTAGATGTAGATCCCTAGAACAAGTGTTTCTGCTGCAACTAGTTTTATTAACATTTAACAGATTAAGCAGGGCAAGGTCATTTGCTGCCTTGTATGCAAAGATGAGGTCAATACAGAGAAGTCTATTAAAGACAGACTGAAGAGATAGGATTCTAGCTAGAATTTTAGATACTATGTAGCTAAAAGGGATGAAACCCAAGATTTTCTTTGTGAGGAAACAGGGTTTTTCTAATTGGTTATGTCTTCATAGGTACATGCCAAAGGGGGCATTATATTTGAGTATGGGCCTTATAAGGGAGGGGTATAGCTGGAAATGACTTATTTAGACCTGCAGGTTGTGCCTCTAGTAATTAGCTGAGATAGGTAAAACAATTTTCTAATGACAGTCAATAGATTGGGATCAAGGGAGACTTTATTGTCCATCAGTGTGATCAGGTCTGTAATGACAGTATTCAGTCTGGGAGGCAAGGTAAGGTTTATGTGATAGGCACAGTGATGCTTCTGCTTCCCAAGTAGTATGGTACTCCTTTTCTATGTATTTACTTTTACACGATCTTGGCATCATGAGCTTGTGGGTGATAAACCAATTTGGAAAATGTGGTTATCATCAGGTGACCTGATGACTTCTCCAATTTGCAGTCATCAACAAACTTAGACAACCAATGGGCCTTGATATTGGTTGCGATACCAGGGAAGTATATACTAAGGATTAGTGGCCTCATCACCGAACCCTGCGGGATACCACCCATGATGAGTCTGTTAAGAGTACCATCAGCCCCGACTGACTGGGCTCTGTCTGTAAGCTAATTTTCTCTCCCAGAAATTACACAGGAGGTTATATTTAACTGAGATTGTTTCTCCATAATGCCAGAGATGGGAATAGTATTGAAGGCTTTGATCAGATCAAGGTATGCAGTGCGCACACACTTGCCTTTACCTGGCACCCCTGGAATCTTCTCAAAGAACTTCATGAGGTTAAGTAGGGAGGTTCTACATTTCATAAAACCAGAGTAAAATTAGATTAGGTTCAAGATTTATAAGCTGTCAGTATACATATAAGTTCCATACCTATATGATCTGTCATTTTACAAGTGTATTAACAAGGCTGAAATTCCCAGGGTCAATAATAACACTGTCTTTGTGGATGAGCACAGTGCAGTAGGCCTCTGGGAAAAATTCTGTGGAAAGACTAATATTGAATAGGTTTGTTAGGGGGTTCAGTGAGACAGTGGTTCATACTAACAAGAAAATAACAACATAAGTTGTAAGGAGCCATGGAGCTAGTATTACTAATTTTGCAGATGGCTTTTGGATCTTGTTTGAAGGTAATCAAAATTAGTGGTGCAGATAGAATGGTATAGGGGAGAAAACTCTGTGTGTGGATGGGGGGAACAGAAGATTTTTGAGCAAAATTTCTCACTAACATATAAGCATTGAACTACTTCTGTCTGATTACCCTCATCAGTCTTTCAGGTAAGGTCATGGAAAATTTGGTGCAGTAAATGCCACTCCATTTGACATGAAGGAATGAATGTGGTTGAGGCAATGCTTTTCAAGTGTTTAAATGCATTTGGTTCCATTAATCACTCTTCTGATCACAAGAATAGTTTGTTTAGGTATACACCTGCCATATCTATGTGGCCTTAGAAACTGCCATCATGGTGGGAAGTATATGATCAGGTGGGATGAGTCAAGATAATCACCAGCTGAAGATACAATTGTTGGTGCTTGTCTCACTGTTATTCTCCATATTTAGCAATGAGTTCTGCTGACAGTATGGTGATGCTGGTGACCTGATCTTACTGTCCCCATTGGACTTGGTCTGCAAGGTTCATGCAAAAATTGTCACAGTACTTTTTAAGGATTTGCACCACATTTATAATCAGATTATTTAATTATTTTATCTTAATATGTTTTTCATATATAAAAAATGTTTATAAGGTGTATTGAAAATGATTTGTTATATGATAGAAATTTTTAGATTTAGATTTTAGATTGTTTTTAACACAAACAAAAGGCCTTGTAACTGGTGATAAATATTCATTTTGTTACACAAAATTAAATAAGATGTATATTCATGAGGTAAAAGGAGGCTGAATTGGTAAAAAGGTGGAGTTTTACTTTGAAAGAATGAATATTGAAATATTTAAATAAGAAGATTTATACCAACGCAATTGGTTGTTTTAAACTTTGGGAATTGTGCTCATTGGTTTTAATTAATTGATGATTATATAAGTATGGGAAATTATATGGCACTGGTCATCTGATGAAGTCGAATTTTGTATGACGAAAACGCACTCATATGTTTCAAGGCGTTTATGGTGTTGATATTTGGTGCTTGGCGTTTGTGGCTTAAATAAATGATTTGACAATATTTCTACATCTCAGCTCCATTTTTCCAGGCACCTTGTTGGATTACATGCAAAACTTGAAAAAGTGACTCTGTTCTACTGCTTAACATATGATTAAGAAAATGTGTGTTGCTCCATGTAAAGAATGTCATACAGGGCAGTTCCACCAACTGCTGTTTGACCTCAGTAAACAGTTGTAAACCGTGACGGCATTAATGAGATGATCTCATAGGTTTACAGGTGATTAGTAGACTAACAGCTCTAGGAACCTCTTTTTAAGCCTACCCATATTTTCTAAATGTATCTGACATGATTTGATACCCTAGGGTAATTTTAAGGGTTGGATACAGGCTTGGACAATGGGTGGTCAAGCATTTACAGGCTGCTTCTGTCCTTAAAAGGCATAGGTGTCAGACCATAGGTAAATTGCTGATTCCACATCCACTGGTCCAAGGTACTCTTGAACTTGGTTAGGAAAGAACTCTGCTTCACATGTATAGGAAGTCTGCTCCAGAGGAGGGACACATACCTGTTCTTCCAACATGTCCTCTTTTTGTTGCAGATGAGGTTTAAGTCCATAGATCAAATATTTCTGAAGCAATTTGTTTTATAAATAAGCAACCAATTGATGTTGGGATTCCACCAGTGTCTCTTGATTTTTAAGGTTGACCTATGATTATTTTGGGTAGGTAGAGCTGTCTGTATGCAGCAGTCTGTAGGAAACATCACAGTAGTTAGTAAGAGACCAAGCATAGGGATAGGGTTTTGAGGCAGTCCATGTGGGACATGTTGTTTATGTTCTGATTTCATTTTGTGAAGAACCTCTGTGGACCATTCAGTTGTTGCAAATGCCTGATCGGGTACATACCAAGGGATGTGTTGTACTCATTGATTGGTCTAATGAGGGCCAAGTACAGTGGAACAATGACATCTATGGACCAAAATGCCATACCCTTGCTTGTAAATTGTGATTTTTCTCACCACTATAGATGTGGTAGTCAAAGGCCAGGTTATAGTCTATATGCATTGCTGAATCCCTGACCATGGGGTCTATTCTTCGGGTTGTATTATCAATGTAGCAATTTACAGGGGTGGCCATCTTTCCAAAGGATACCATTATGCATTTATTTGCACTGAGTTTTAGACAATGGCTGTAGCACCAGTTATTTGTCTATGTCAGGCCTTCTTGATGGGTATTTACATTTATGGGCAATTCAATTATTGCATTAAGTTTTAGTTTTTAGTCATCTGCAGACTTGGTCAACCATAAGCCCTTGATGTTGGACTTGACTTCAGAGAAATACATGCCAAAAGGAAGAGTCTTCAGCACTAAGAAGCTTCCCTTATCCTAATTTTGGGTCCTATCTGTGAGCCAGCTAATTTTCCACTGGGTGACGTGGGTTTATGCTTAATTTAGTGAGTTTATCTACAATGTCTAAGTGAAGGTTTGTGTCAAATAGCTTGACCAGGTCAAGGTAGTTGGCATGCACCATTTTGTCCTTGTCTATGGCTTTAGTGACCTTCTCATAGAAGTCTACCAGGTTTGGAAGGCATGACCTGCCCTTGATGAAACTAGACTGGGTTGGAGTCAAAGTCTGTAGGTTTTCTATGACACTGTGTATCATTTCCATGATGATTTTTTTTTCATGGTTTTATATATGAGACTAGTCAGACATAGGGGTCTGTAGTTGCCTGGGTCTGTAGATGCCCACCTCTCTTGTCAGATAGCAGTTGCAGTTCCCTAGTCACTTGACTTGATGCCTGTCTGGAGTCTATAGTTGAATAGAGATTCTAGTCAGACTGGTGAGTCATGGGATGAGTCAAGATAATCACCCTCTGAGGGGCATGTTCTTGGTAATTCTATTTAGGAGGCATGCTGGGATATTATCGTGGCCCACTGATGCTGTGTCCCTGGCCTTACAGAGTGCATTGAGGATCTGCTCCCTAGTGTTAGTTAGAGGAGTTATGTTTGAAGGTATTTCCTGAGGGGTGACTCAAGGAGAGGGGGGCAAAATTGAAGCTGTTTCAGCCAGTAGATTTGTTATGTCCTCTGACTCAGTATAGGTGGTTCTGTTCATAATTAGCTTGGAATATTGTTGTGTGTTGCCTTTGGGATTGCAGACATAGCTGAAGAAAGTCATGTGGTTGTCCCTTGATTGGGAGTTTATTTTAACATCAGATTTAGCTTTGGTAGACTTGATTAGTCCCCTAGATGCTTGTTTATATTGATAAGGGAGTTATTACCTTGCTAGCCATAGCCCTTCCTACCTTTGGCCAAGATTTTCTTTCAGTTGTAACACAACCTATTGATGCTGGGATTCTACCAGGCTTACTTGTTTTTGGAGGTTGCCCTTTGTTTATTTCTAGAAGGAACAGCTGTCCTGTGTAACTATTTACATCATTATTCAGGGGTTTTGTAAACAGTCTTGCATATGCAGCAGTGTTCTCAGGGTTCAGTGGTCATGGAATTTTTCTAGGGTGTCACTTAATAGTAGAAAGTTAGCCTAAGAATAATACTTAACACTTCCAGGGTTAGCTGGAGTCTTGGGTTTACTTTTTATTTCAAAGACAACAGCTATATGGTTTGACCTGATTATTTAGAACATTATACTTGTGTGTTGCAATGTTCCCCCATGTTTGTGATGGCCAGCTTAAGGATGTTAGCACCCCTAGTTGGCATACAGACCAGCGGAACCAGGGTGTTTCTGTTAATAAAGTCTAGGAATCTTGCAGCCTGCATGTTCAAGGTTACAATTCCTAGTTTATATTCAGGTAGTTTAAGTCACCATTGGATATGGTTTTGAGTTGAATGAGGAGATTCTCTAGTATTTCTAAGTATGTGGTATGGGCTTCAATGGTCATAGAGAGAGATCTATAGCTTGCCAAGATATGGTATGCAGCTTTGCTGATGGTAAACTGGACATTGAGAAACCGAAGAGTGTTATACTGTTTGACCAGCCTTGATATGTTTCTGTTTGTTGTAAATTGAGACTCCTCCACCTTTTGTCCCTTCCTGTACGGTAGATGGTCTAAATGGAAGGCACTATAGCCCTGCACTGCCAGGGTGCCATCTATGGCTTTAAACTATGTCTCAGTAAGTGCATAGGCCTATATTCTCCAGGATGAGGAGAGCTTGGAGGGGAATTTCTTGTTTGGAATTCTGGCATTGAGCACTAACATTTTTAAATTATCGTGGGTATATTTAGCTATGTTGGAAGGTTTGTCAGCTTGGCAATGCCGAAAAAAGGCACTATGGGGGTGGACAAGTTTTTAGCCAATATTCAAAAGCTTAGAGGGACAGGTACAGACCATCCCTGGCAAAGCAGCATAGCGTGTCATCCATATGCTCCCAAACGAAAAAGAACCAGAGACCTGCAATATACTTGCCGTTTAAGCAAAAGTCCACAGCAAACACAAAATGGTCAAGTTACGTCCAAAAGTTTAATAAAATGCCAGTAAATTGTAGTTGAAGCACGGTAGTTAAAACACAAAGCTTTCGAATTATTCCTTCTTTAGTCATCCATATGCTCCCAGGCAGACAAATATTGTACCTCCTTCAAATGATACCAGAAACTAAGCCGATTATTAAAGTCAGTTATCTCCTGTTCATACTGGAGCATCATCCTTGAAAAACATAGAATACTGCTCATTGCTAGGCTCACAACAACCTGGGACACATTGTCCAAGAGCTCCATCATGTATCTCCTCACGTAGTCCAAGACGGTACATCTCAGTTTGTTTACAACCTCATGGTCTGTGACTGAGTCATACTAGTACCTTTGGTTCAATTAAATTGCGTGATCTTGTGGATCCTGGCACCTGCTGAACAAATGACTGTAACTCTCTCCTTACTCAGCCTAGTGAGTGACACATCTCACAATGGGGCCTTCTGTGACCAAAATATTGGGTTGCAGTGTGGTATGCCTTATGGGCTTAGAAACTGAGACATTTTGCAATGTAGCTGTATATGTCATGGTGAGTGTTGTTTTGTATAGAGTACTTATGAGGTTATGCTCATTGTAAATGCAATGTGTGAGAATGTGTTTGAGGTTTGGGAAGATTATATTTAAGAGCTCCCACATATGTGGGTCTATATGTCTTATCCATACTATATGTGGTTTGGTATTTTTAGTGTTAGTAAGTGAGAGCCTTCCCTCCAGAGACATTGTATAACTACATCTCTTACATGCCATATCGGTTTGCTTTAGAATTACTTGGTTGTCATTACACATGAGACAAATTGTTTCATGATGCCCAAATCCACCAAGTTGGCTGCAAAGACAGTAGGACAGTGCATACCCAAAGTTATAGATTCTATTTACTTCTCCTTAAAACTTCTTTTAGGATACGTAAATCTGATCTTTCGGCCATTCATTCTCCATATTTTGGGACTCACTGTAGTGGGTCCCAACATTTCAAATGGGTACCGCAGTACACATTTCATTCACTACTGGATTCAATGTCTGTCCTTATCATTGTTGACTTTTCTAGCTTTGGCTGGCACAGTGGTACAGTCAGTGAGTAGCACTGCCACCTCACAGCAAGAAGTTCTCATAGGTTCATAGGTTCATAGGTTCATAGGTTCATAGGTTGGTACTAGGCGATCAGCCCTAGGGCCTATACAAGCCTAGCCATAACAATTCCCTGGCTATTTCTTCCCACATTATTTACTTTCCTGGACCCCTGTCTAGCAGGGCGACTGACGTGATCCCTGGGGTGAATTTCCTTTCTCCCATCCAATCGTCAAGGTTCCTCTTGAAGAGGTCCAAAGAGGCACTCTGCTTGACATGTATGGGCAATCTATTCCAGAGTCTGGGGAGTCTCTGGGTCAGGAACCTATCCCTCCAACATGTTTTGTTTATTGTGATGACAAGGTTTAGATCCCTGGAGCGTGTAGCTCTGAGGGATTGGGATTTCTTTAAGTGTAGCATGTCCAACAGCTCTGGGTTTGACATGGCCTTGTATGTTAAGCAGAGATCGCCTCTGAGTAGACGATATGCGACAGAGTATAGCTGGAGTTTTTAAGGCGGTCAGCGTAGGGCATCTGCTTTAGGCCTGTGATTCTTTTAGTGAGGTATTTCTGAGGCCTTTCCAGTTGTTTCAGATGTCTTGAGAGGTACATACCAAATGGGGCGTTGTATTCTATAATGGGTCTAATGAGGGATGAGTACAGTGGGACAATGACCTCCTTTTTTCTGGATGAAAAGCCCTTCGTGATGAGGTGTGCTACATAGAAGGATTTCCTGACTGTTGTGGCGATGTGGTTATCGAAGGTGAGACCACTGTCCACGTGTGTCCCTAAGTCTCTTATCACACTTTCTGTGTTTAGTGTACTGCCACCTATATGGTAATTCATGGATACATGTTTTTCCCAAAGGGGATAACAATACATTTCTTGGCATTGAGCTTGAGCCCATGGCTCTGGCACCAAGCATCTGTTTCTGTAAGGCCCTTTTGTAGAGTATCCACATCATTTGGGATTCAATAATGGCTCCCAGTTTGCAGTCATCTGCAAACTTTGTTAGCCAGAGTCCCTTAGTGTTGACCTGTACTTCAGAGAAGTAGATGCCAAACAAGAGCGGCCCCAGGACTGAACCCTGAGGTACTCCACTTGTCACTTGTCTGGAGCTGGATTTGGAGTCGGCTACTTTTACAGTGTGGGTTCTATCAGTAAGCCATTTAACAACCCATTGGGTGACATAGGGATTTATGCCCAACTTAGTAAGTTTATCTATGATTCCAGAGTGGGGGATGGTGTCAAAGGCCTTGGCAAGGTCTAGATAGGCTGTGTGGACCACCTTACTCTTGTCCATGGCTCTGGAGACTGATTCAAAGAAGTCAATCAGGTTCAGGAGACAAGATCGGCCCTTCACAAACCCAAACTGGGTGGAGTCCAGTGTTTGAAGGTTGCCAATGTCTTTGTTTATAAGTTCCATGATAATACGCCCATGGCCTTGCAGATAAGGCTTGTCAGACTGATGGGACGGTAGTTTCCGGGATCCAAGGTGGATCCCCTTGTGGATTGGGATAACTGTAGCTCTGCGCCACTCAGTGGGCACGAAACCTGAGGTGAGGCTATGATTAAACATGACACTTAGGTGAGGTGCCAGTTCATATTGTAGTTCATGTAGTACACAGCCCGGGATGTCATCTGGTCCCATGGATGCTGTATTCTTGGCTTTAGAGAGTGCGTTTTGTACCTGTGTGGCCGTTATTACTGGAATTTGGCAATCTTCCGGTATTGAGATGGGCCATTTAGGGGGTGAGAGTGGGGTGAAGTTGGCACTGAATCGATCTGCCAGGATATTGGCAATATCCTTCGGATCAGTATATTTAATGCCATTCTGTTTTAGCTCAGAGCAGATCTGAGCATTGCCATTTCGATTCTTGACATAATTATAGAATGCTTTGTGGTTGTCTTTGGAATCTTTGGCAATTTTATTTTCGTAACTAGCTTTGGAGGATTTTATGAGGCATCTCAGTTTCTTACTGAGGCTAGTAAGGGAGTTTTTTGTATCCTGGGATTTTCCTCTTTTCTGCAAAAGTTTCTTCCTTTTGTTGTAAAGTTTGTTTATGGCAGGGGACCACCAGATTGGCTTCCTTTTTTTGGATGAGAGCATTTTGGTTCTATTTGGGATGGCACGATTCATGCATGAGTGGATGTGCTCGTACAGTGCCATAGTGTAGGATTCAGCAGTTGAACTTTCAGTTCCCGTCTGCGTGGGTGTCATGAAGTTTGTCACTTCTGACTTGAGTAGCATGAAGTTGGCTTTGGAGAAGTTTTTTATGGTGGTTTCTTTTCTGGGGGTGGGGGCTGGGATGTGGATGTTAAGGGTGATTAGTTTATGGTCAGACCTGACTAACGAGGGGGTGACCATAGGTATGGAGCATTGATTTCCCATGTTGGTAATGACCAGGTCTAGGATATTGGAGCCCCTGGTGGGAGCCTTGAACCAGGTCTCAGTTACTGCACAGATATCGATGTTCTCCATTTTTAGGAGTGCCTCGAGAGAGTGCATTTTGAGGTTTAGACTTCTAGCATTGTCCAGTTCAGTTCTTGTCTGAGGTGCCTTGTGGGCAGATTCTGTATGTCTTCCTTGTGTTATGTGGTTTCTTACTATATCCCAAAAGCATCTGATAAGTAGAATGGCAACTCTACATTGTCAGTAAGTGTATGTGATATGCAAGAAGGGCTTGGCAATCTACTTCTCTTCATACTTACACAATAAAGTCTATAAATAGCAGTGGCTGTTCATGGGGGTATATGCAAGCTACATGTGACTTAACAGTATCAGATGGATTCTGGTTTAGCAAATAAATACAGCAAAGATTGTTTTAATATGCATTTTTTAGGTTTAATGGAAGAAATAGCAGTGGTATGATTAACATTTTTAATTTGCTACTCTCCTCTTTTCTGTTTTATACTGTATTGATCCTTTTATTATAACAGTTATATGTCTTGCCAACCTCCCTGAAACTTTAGCATATCCTGTTTCCCAGTACTGCAGAGGAAAGAATCAGCACCATTCGTGTATTTTTAAAAAAACTGTTTCTTTCCCTGAGGTCTTACGCATCATTAACAGTACACACAATGCCATTAAGGCTTCAAATGGTGAGTGACTGCAATACACCAATAGAAAGAGTTTCTTCTTCTTTAACTAACAGGGCATCTGTAATGCATGTGATCTTATTTATAATGTGCCTGTGCCCCAACCAGGCCATTCTCATGATTCACACATGTGGCACGTGCCTGACCGTTAACAAAAGTTTCTGCTAGGGGGACTTCCCACAGGGTCACCTGATAGGTAGGTGTACACACATGCTAGACAGCTAGGTTTGTATGCACGGGTACCATGCAAACAAAGATAAGGTCACATATAATCAGTTGTTTGTGGCACATTACAAGTAATGGGGGATATGCCCTTGAGTCCAGGTTGATAACCACCATCTGAAAATTCCAAACCCATGCAGGAAATGGACAATACTGCAGTGCATCCACAAACATGTAATAAAGTGAAGCAGGTTTTCTGCATACTCCAGGGTTGCTGATGTTGCCTCAGCACTTCAGCAGGGGCACTACAATACACTCCTGGCATCTCCAACAAGATTTATGTCATGTGTGCCATGCTGCATAATGTGACATTGTGCAAAAAGACAAACATCTTGGCAGGACCTTTCATACCAGATGAACCAGCAGTTATACAAGATGCACTGTTATGTGATTAGCAAACAGTAGCAATATGCAGTACATTGTAACACTGTCAAAGAGGCAGCATCTGTGCCACAACTATGGGCCATGACATAGACAATAAAGAATAACATTTTCATGTTTTATCAAACCCAGGCTACATAGGTCAAGTGAATTAATTGGCCATGTTGTGCATCAGACATCACCATGCCCACACCCCCTCATAGGTGTTGCCATCACCATGACCACACATGTTGGAGACAGGGCATAGGCATCATCACTTTAGGTAAGGGAGACACAGTGGCAACATTATAAGATGGGGTGGGATCTTGTGAAATGAATACAGTAGTCTCATACTTAGGGAGATTGTGGGGTGAAATGATCAGATCCTCCAGAGGCAGGATCAAGCTGTGATGATGTGATCAACTGTGCAGGCTTACAATGTTGGGGCTTGATGTTGTCCATGACATGGAAAGGTTAAGACTATGGAATGGTGAGAATTCACATAGACTTGATGTACCATGTTTCAATCCTGATGAAAGTCCTTGCCCGTAAAGTAATTATTGCCCACAACTGGAGGTGGCAGTCTTTGGGTCTACAGGCATCAAGGAAGGGTTACAGCTATGCAAATCTGCACATTGCATCCTGATGAGACATCGTAGGTGCTGAGACAGAGAAGCACCATTGCCCATAACTTGGATGACACCCATAACTGGGGGTAGCAAGCTGTGTCTGCACAGGTGACAATGATGCCATCTCACAAATGATTTGTTTAGTCTGACTTTGGATGGTCCATGGCAGACCTCCCCTCATCTGGGCCTTAACTTGGTCATAAAGGCTTGATATGTGGAGGCAAACTAGATGGCACTTGCAGTGTGTCTCATAGAAGCACTTATTAGTTCAATGTTTGCCACCAGCAACCTCAGCAGCATTGTCTGCTCCTTGCACCTGCACTGTATATATTCACTTGGTGCACATTGTTCCAGAATCCAGAGAACACACCAGACATCTCCACAATGTTGCGGGTACCAGCCAATTGTGCCTTGATCACTTAGAAGTACCTCTGTTGGTTAATGTCAGGTGTCCAAGCCATATCAGGGTCCAGGAATCATGATGCCACTTAACTCCTGCATCTATTCCCTGTGATCATGCACATTTCAGATACTATGTGTACTGATATCATATAATGAAGGTGAGGGACTCTAAGGCACTAGAGGTCTGCCACATGAGACTGTCTGCTCAGCCTGTACCTCCACAGGAGCCTCTGTAATGGTGGTTGTGGGTGACCCCTTCCCTACAGTGCTATATACAGTACCACTCTGTCACCATACAAGCCACTTGCATGTTGTCTTCATTGTCAGCTGTCAGTACAGTGTTAATATCAGATGTGTGTTACCCTGCTCGGAGTTCCTCTCCATGAGTGAAACCTGAGAAATCTGGAACATTACCTCACGACCTAGAGACACTGAAAATAAGAAAAAGGCCCTTTTAAAATAGGAACATCCAGCTAAGAATCCAGACATCTAATTAGCATAAAATTTAGACACCAAATAGCACATAACTCTTCCCATTTGCAGTAGGAATTTGGGATACTACTGAGGAAGATGTTTTAAAACAGAGTGACAGAAATGTTGGAAAAATATAACCACATTATCAGAGACAGTGTAAAATCTGTAGACTTTAACTGTATCACAAAAATTCTATCACACAAGGTCATTTATTTTTGCTTCAAAAAAAAGGGAGTTGTAAGATGTGTGTCCTCTTTCTTTAAATGATTGTTGCCACTAGTTTATTGGTCATGTAGTGTGGTCTTCTGTGCACTAGATAACATCAAAAATTACATGTGCTGAAGAAAATTCAAAAAACTGTGTGAAGGGATGAAATAGGTCTGAAAATAGGGAGATACCTCAAAAATAGGGACATCCTGAAAAAGCCTGAAAATATGAATGTTCCTTCAAAACAGGAGCAGTGGAGAGGTCTGACTGGTACACATATGACACTATTTTCTGCTCATCAACATATGCGCACCTAACAGCCATCGTTGTGTATAGTCATACACATTGTAATACAGTTATGGCATACATCGACAGTCGTACTTTGTTATACAGATTGTTACAGCTGCAGACCACAGGTGCCTGGCAAGAAGAAATGCAGGCAGTCCTTGGTAAATCCTCCCCTTCAAATGTGATACAGTGTTCTGTACTGCACTATAAGGGATATTACTAACCTTGTGCTTCCCAGGCCGATATGATATGATATAGCCTGATATGGGCTGTTGGTCCCAGCCCAGCTCCATCATCCAATTTACCACATGTATGAAGGGCTGTTCACCCTGTCCAGTGACTGGGATCAAAACTCCTCAGCCTGAGAGCTGCTTCATTACTAGCGGTCCAGCTGCCATTATGGACTGTCACAACATCCATGCCCTTTCTTTTGTATGAAGAACCATATCAGTATCCCTTCACTGAACCTGTTACAGAGATCTGTTATGACCACCCACATCACTCAGATCCTACACCTATCTGGTCCCAATACTGCTTGCCTGCAGCACCTTTTCTAAGGATGTACATGCCATGTGTGAGGGAGGTGGTAGTAGTACTTTGCTGTGCTAGATGGTGAATACTTCTAAGCATCCCTTCCCCTGGGTGGCCACTCCAGTACCTGTACACATCTGGGTGAAATTTGTTAGTCAGTAGGTGTGTACTGTATGTTGTGTGGGTCTGTGGGTGCTCTCACGTATAAATACATTTCTTCCTTTATGCACCTGTTTATTAACCACATTTACTTCTACACCCAGTTATATGTACATCACATGGCCTGTTTCAGTGTAACTCACATCCACCACATTGGTTGATGTTGCAAAGGTACTTTATCTGGCAGGGTACCTTTCTTAACTCTATAAAGGTATAAATCTGGAGACTCTTTATTGAACTTCTTCCATTCCATAGTCATACAGTAATGAACAATGTTGTACAAAATGGTGCCAATTATGTATATGACACTAGCAATGTCTAAATAGTGAGGTGGTTATGCTAGTGAAGTTACTTACTGCCGCTGTTTCTGAACTGCTTCCGTAATGCATTGCTCTATGTAAACATGCTAGTGGTAGCTGTACACCTCATGGTGACCATGAAGCATGTGATCAGTATGCTCTTGCATATTGTAAGTGTATACATATAGTACAACATTCTTAACACCATGGCACAGTGCTGAGGAGATACAATAGTGATACAGTGCAGTGCTACACTGTGCAACACATGATCCCCAAATGTGCATCCATGTGCATGGACCCAATGTTTT
The DNA here is from genome assembly GCF_019279795.1 of Protopterus annectens. NCBI lineage: Eukaryota > Metazoa > Chordata > Ceratodontiformes > Protopteridae > Protopterus > Protopterus annectens. The sequence continues at coordinate 390,946,288 of NC_056742.1, forward strand.
GAGCAGACTGGAATGAGGGGCCATGACTACTTCAGGAATTGAGCAATAGAAGGGTTCAGTGCAATGTGTCAGGGAGAGTGATATCTTCTTGTTGTTCCTACAATGGGATATTGATGAGCACCTACTGAGGCAGTTGGATGCCCCCTTATAGGTTCATAGTTTCAGGAGTGTTTACTAGGCTAATGACCACAAGGTCCTTTTTAAGCCTTGCTATGCATCCTAAATCTCTGACAAGTTCTGATACTCTTGATAAGTGCAAGCAGGGCCTGTGAGATGAACCATTTACAGGCTGCAAGTCTGTCAGCAATGCTGCAGTGGGATTGTGTCAAATGTCTTGGTCAGGTCAAGCTAGGCAGTGTGAACTGTTTTGCACTCATCTATTGCTTTGGTGTCCTTCTCAAACAAGTCCACTAGGTTGAGTAGGCGTGGCCTGCCCTCAGTGAAACCAATCTGGGTTGGGTTCAGTGTCTGGAGGTTTCCCTTGTCATTGTTGATCATTTCCATAATAATTATTTCCATGACTTTGCATATGAGGCTAGTGAGTCTTATGGGTCTGTAATTTCCAGGGTTTATAAATGACCCACCTTTGTGCAGTGGGATGACTGTTTTCTCCATTCATGAGGCACAAAGCCTGTTTGGAGACTACAGTTAAATATCATTTCCAGACAGTTTGAGAGATCATGTTCCATGCTATTTAGAAGGCATCCTGGACTATTGTCTGGATTCACTGATACAGTGTTATTGGCTTTAGATACAGCATTAAGGACATGTTCCCTAGTGATAGTAGGGGAAGTTATATTTGCTGTTTTTTTTCTGAGGGGAAGTTGAGGGGGAGAGAGGGGTAAAGTTGAAGCTGAATTTGTTGGCCAGTAGGCATGCTATATCTTTTGGCTCAGTATAGGTCATAGGTGGCGCCATTAAAAATGAGCTCTGTACACAATTGTGAATTGCCTTTGCAGTTGCAGACATAGCTAAAGAATGCCTTATGATTGTCCTTGGTATGGGAGGCCAAATTTAAATTTGGCTTTGATAGACTTTATTTGTACTCTGAGTTGTTTGTTTAGTTTGGTGAGTGCTTTTATCTTGTTGGGTGCTGCACCTCTTGATTTTTGCCATGATTTTCTTCCTTTTGTTATATAAAATAAATAGCATATTGATGTTGTGATTTCAGAAGGGTGGCTTGTTTTTTGAGTTAGTTTTATACTTGTTCCTGGTGGGTACAGCTGCCTCTATGCAGCTGTTAACATGTATGTACAGGGTTTCTGTGAACAGTTCACATAGACAGCAGTGTTCTCAGGGTTTATGGAGACTTGAAATTTTGCAGTTATCACTTAATAGTAGAAAGCTAGCATTTGAGTAGTTCCTGAATATTCCAGGGTAGCTGGAGTTCCAGGTTTTCTTGGTTTTGATTTGTTATGTCGAAAGTACTTTCAGTTTGGTATTGCCTATAGGAGAGGACAATGCTTTTAGCTAATATTCAAAAGCCTAGGAGCAGAGTTGCACACCATCCCTGGCAAAGCTGACCATCTTCTTCCTGCTAAAAAATATTGCATCCCCTTAGAATGACACCAGAAACTAAGCCAATTATTAAAGTTAGTCATCTTCTGTTCATATTGTAACAACAACCTGGGAGAAGGTAAAATGCTGCTTCATGCAAGGCTCATACCAGCCTGTGACACATATTCCAAGAGCTCCATGATGTCTCTGTTCATATGGTCTCAGGAGGTACATCTCAGGTCATTTATACCTACATGGGCTATGACTGGGTCATACTGGTACCTGTGGTCCAATGACCTGAGTGTGTGTGTAATGTGGTTGTTCCTTGCCCCTGATAAGCAGCTGATCTTGAGTTTCTCCTTACTTAGCCTGTTGAGAGGGACATCAGTATGTCTCACAATGTTGCCCCCACTGACCAGAATGTTCTTTGGAACCTGGATCACTCTAACATCAACTAGCATCACTCATTCCGTTGATCACCACTGACATTGCTATAATTATCTGAAGCGGTGCCATCCTGACCTGCTTCTTCAGTCAGTGGCAGAGTTTAAGGAGAAGAGATGGATACATACTGCAACCATTTTGTTTTTATGCTTCTGTCTTTACTATCTTACTGTTTTTATGGGCTTATTACAGCACTGGTATTCAAGAAACTGTTATTCAAAAATTAAATGTCACCATAAATTTCACCTCAATGTCTTATTTTGTGCAAGTTGTGGAAGATTTTTTGAGGGTTTTTTGCCCTTTTCTCCATTGTGGTGTGAAGATGGTGTTGAGCATCCCCAAAAAAGATTGTGTGTGTTTTTTGTTTCTTGACTCACCATTTTCAGTGTTTAATTTTTTGTAAATGATGAGTAGAAAAAAACATGTTTTAATTATGAATTAATTATAAATAGGTAAACCATGTTTGTGTGTCCTTAGGAATGTATCATTTGTTTTCCAGTGGTGGAGGAGCAAGAGCTTAATATGGCTGGATGTCCCAAAAGGTGGGAGCACCTTTCCCAGCAACAGCATGAGTATTACATCTGTGACAGTCCACTGTACGATTATGATTGTATTTGTAGCACATTTTTGCAATCATTACTCCCTTGTGCCCTTTTATAAGTCAAACTTTGGAAGAGTAGGAGATGAGGCCACACTCATCTTTGTCAGCACATGTTGATGTCTCTCATGCTGGGTCACCAGTGGCCACCAAGATTACCTCTCAAAAGGTGGTTGCTGGCTCCCTTGCTGGAGGTGACCTGTGGTGCTCTCCATGGCCTAGCATCCAACCATGCCAGGAACATATCAAATCATCATCCTGATGCTTTCCCTCTCGTATTTGTCATTCCATATTCCACATTCATTGCTCATCCTTCCCCATCAGTTCTGCACCATCTTGAATATCTTTGCCCATTCTTGCAACTTTTTGTGCATCTGCCACCCCATTAGTGTTTTACGTTTGTCTGCCTGTCCCTGCTGCCTGCCTCTATCCCATGCACAAACATCTCTCACTGTCTTTATTTTCTCATTGTCTGCCTCTATCCCATCCCCAAATTTCTCTCACTCTCTTTCCCCCCACTATTATTTTTTTCTATATTATAAAATGGTCTCTTCCCTGGGAAAAATGCACCCCCCCACACCTTTCATACATTATGGCTGTCCTTGTTTGCTTCCCACTGCTTGCTGTTCCTTCTTTTACCCCTTTCATATCTATCCTATTTCTTCTTCATATATATCACGAACTGGAATGGCACTTTGCTGTGTACACCCACAGTAGTCTATCTGATGGTGGCTACACTGCACTCTTGTCTAGGTGACTTTAAAATCTACCTGTGTGTAATTGCACTGCATGAGGCAATACTCATTGACTCATAGGCCATGATAGCCTGCCTGCCTTCCTAGTGGCATGCATCATGTTGGTCACATGCTCTACCCTAGTGCACTTCCAGCCACAGATCATCCTGGCACTGCTTCTCCCTGTAGCACTAGACTTCGCTTTAATTAGGTACCCCTTTTTGTGGAATGCTGGTACTAGTCAATGTCTAATTAGCTGTGCAGCTCTTCTTGTAGTGACTGCCTACAAAATTAGTGCTGTGTAATGTTAAGTCTTCATTAATTTAATTTATTTATTTGCACTTCACTGAGCCTTTTCATTCCTAGTCCTGGTCACCATTACCACATCCAGTGCCCAACTATAGATAGCGTAGAGAAACCATTCGATCAGCATGCTTTTGATGATGTAAGTAAACCACAACACCTGTAGAATATTCATGGTGGCCTATGCAAACTCCATACAGGCAGTGACCAGAGGTTAGATTTAAACCCTGGACCCTAGAGATTTGAAACAGGAAACTTAACCTGAAAAATACTACAGATATTACAGATAGCTTGATTCATCTGTTACTAAATATGATATTGACAGAATCGTTCAAATCCACATCCTGTGTCTCAAATTATTATTACTACCACTATCATTATGGTATTGTTATTATTTTGCTGCTATTAGTTCATAACCTTCAGTTAATGGTCATCCATTTATAACTATAAATTCCTAAAGTGCAGTTAACAAGATTGATGATTTTGAAGAATGCTTTAGTAAATGCTGTGTGTATTTATACTATCAGCTTTATCAATAAAGGTTGACTACTTCTGATTCATTCATCCTTAGCAGTTACTAGCCACTCTGCTTTTGAACAACAGATATTATTAATCAAGTGGAAAGGTTAATGTTGTTTATTTGTGATAAAACTGTGTCCAAATTGTTTAAATGTCAGCTGTTGTAACTGGGAGGATGTTGTTGCATTAGTAAGGGTGATTCTTTTCATTAATTGCATTTACCATAAACATGAGCTAAATCGGAAGTCTTTAATGAGCGTATTGCATAGTGAAGTAATATTTCTACAAAGCTGCTGCTGTTAGGGAGGTGTTATTTGGAAGTTGCTTAGAAACATATGACTGAAATAATTTTTAGCACTTCAGTGTATATTTTATATCTTGTTGTTTCCTTTCTGACTAGAGGAAATCCAAATCTTGTAAAGGCATCATTTTAGAATTTGTAGTTACAAGCTCATCTTGTCATATAAAGGTTCCTGGTGCCATGGCTCAGGCTTTTAGTAATCACATAGCCTGTAATGAAGAGATTGCCCTTTTAAACTTCTGCCTTGAGTGTTTACTTCAACAGATATGTCCATGTTTTTCATGTGAGATTCCTTTAGGTGCTGGAACTGGCAAAATAGATGGATGTTGAGGCTATCTTGTACAAATCAATCATTTTTTAATAATAAGTATGAATAATCTGGGTCCACATACACTAAATAGGGTTGGAAACTGTTATAAATGTGTGATACTACAGATAAAATGTAATATGATAGAAAAGAATGGAGCACATAAATATTCTAAGTACTTATGGTTCAGGGAGAGTCTGCAAAAATACACAACATGCAAGCAATAATGCCCAACAAGGAGTGTGTTATTGTGGAAATAACAACCGCCCAAGGGTGTTCTGAGGCCAGACATCAAAGACCTCTTTTAATTAATTTTGTAACAGTTTTGACATAAAATAATGCCTTACTTATTTATTTATATGTATAGAACACATTATTGCAATGCATTTCTTTTCTTTTAATAACATTTTAGTAAAGCATTCTAAATTATGAAAATTATAATATTTTAATAAGAAAAAGTGAATTTATATATTTAGTTATGCAATATTCATTTTTATTTGTCTTTTGTTACTCAGAATGTTATAGGTCCATTGAAAATGTATACTGTTGGTTTAAAGTAAGTTGTTTTTGCTTTCATATGTTGTGCTATTTCTTCATTGCTGGGTCTTTTGATGGTTGTTTTTTGTTCCTGTTGTATTGGGGTTTTTTTTTTTTGATGACAGTATGTCACTCCATTTTTTTTCTGTCTTCATTTGTTAGTGTCGAGCAGTTTATAAGGCACTTGTTTCTGACCTGTGGCCTGTCATTGATGTTATTTCTTGTGGTGTCAGTCCTGCTTCTGCAAGGATTTGTACGGCGGTCACTATTATACTATGGTTGGTATATCTTCTTGAAAGATTTGGCTAAGTTCCTTATTTGTGGCATCATGCTTGGCGGGTATGGTGCTACTGGGCACAGTGGATTGTCTTTTTGTTCATATATTTGACCTCTGGATCTTTCTTTGTTAGTTTCAGTTAGGTTTTTGTGGTTTTTAATTTCTTCATTCATTGTTAATGTCAAAGATCTTGTTCCTGTGAAGAATTCTGGTATCAACTGTCTTTGTCCTTCTCTCCCTCTTCATGCCAGGTAGAGCTGCATATCAAAGCAGACCTGTGTGACAAGTCCTTGAGGTATGTCTAGTGACAGCCCTTTGCAGTCTTTTAACTTTTGAATGTCTTGTTTTGAAATTGCAGGATAATGGCTTGCACAATCTTTATTTTCTTTTCATATTTTTTATCATGGAGAGTACTATATTGTTTGCTATTTTGAATGATGGGTCTGTTATGTTTATTATTCTGTCATTATCTGTATCGTTGAAGGCTCTGTTTAATCCAGCATTTAATAATATGTAGCTCTGCAATGAATATCGTTTGGCATTGGTTGTTCTTACTTCAGCATAAAATAGTTTAATCAGGTCAACAATTTTTTGTATGCTGTCAGTTTTTAAGTTTATTTCTATCTTTTTGTGTCAAACCCATTCATATAATGTAGTCACTGTCTATTTTGTGTTTTGATGAATATTTTATTCTTTACTATAGCATTCTATTTATTGTAGTTGTTTGTAACTGTTTTGAATCTGTTATTAGTTGTATTATTAAAAAAGTTGATGAAATCGATGTTAGGTTGTCTTCATTCTAGTTTGAGTTGTCAGTCTTTGCAGTTGTGGCTTGTTTGTTACCTCTGTTGCATTATTTTCTGCTGCTTCTGATGTTACTTTGGTGTTTTCTGTTACTTTTGCATTATTCTTTCTGATTCAGAGATGGTGGTATTGTTTATATGTTCTGCAGTTGACTCTTCTTTTGTTTCTTCATAATCTCAATTGCCTTAGTATACATTCTTGTTTCTCGGTTTTCTCCGGTGTAGGTTGTATATGTTCTTTTATTTCATTTCTTATTAATATCTTCAAGTAGTTTATTTAAATCAATTGTATCTAATAGCTGAAATGAAATACTGAATGGGTTTGGCATTTTTTTCTTCTGCTGGCTTTGTTTTTTTTCTGTCAGCTTTTTCTTCTGTTATTAACTGTTGTGTAGTCTGCTGGTCTGATTTGTGCTACTAGGTTATGAGGTCATATGACCATCCATTTTATGTATTTTGGTTGGCTGTTTAATATTTTATATTTATATAAGTATATATACATAAAGATAAATGAGATTTTGTGCGATATTTATATATTTTCCAAAGTATTTGTTGCTGTAAATTTTGGTCCTTAGGTGTCACTGTGAATTTCTTTAGATAGTTTGAACTAAACACAGCCTGGCTTTTTAAATTATTACAACATAAAAGTGTAGCTGTTACATTGTTGCAGGAAGTTCATTTAGACTTAAAAATGACATACTGCTCAATAAAAATACGTTCAAGCTGCATTTAAAATTCACAGTGTAACAAATCTAAAGGGCTAACAGTATTGCCTCATAAGAACATTTTTTCTCTATGAAATATCTACAAGAATAAACAACCATGTATTATATTATATTACTGAAACTACATGGAAAGAGGTTTACCCTTACACTGAAGTTTGTGTATGCTTTCTTTGAAAACTGACATTGAGTAACTATATCCTTAGATAATAATTCATTTCTAACAGTAGGAATATTCTGAATGAACAAGCCAAACAAACAAGTCATGTAAGCTTGTTTGTAATCATAGATAAAATGTAAGCTTGTTTCATACCATACGTAAAACCCCATAAAAGTGGGTCCTATGAACAGATAACTCTTGAATAATTGCAACTTTGGGCCGCACATAACAAGAGCCCTTAATGTGATACTTCTCTAACAAGCTGGCTACACGGCTCTGATTCTGTATATTGTTCAGACTTGAAATGCTTTAGTAAAACCTTGTGACAGTAACTGGATAGCTTAAAACTGTAATTGTGATAATCTATGGCCCTGACATTAATAATTATGATTGTTTCTTATCAGTCACTTACAGCTACTATTGAAATTAAGTTGCACTCTAGGCACCTGTTTTCCAGAAAACATACCAAATTAGTGGATCAGATCATCTATGCACCACCATCCTGAATGTATATATAAAGAGAGCTACTGCAACTTACTCTTATTAAGATTGTTTGACCCGATAAAGTCTGTTTCTGAACAAAAGGGCTTACTATCTTCAATAAAACCTTTAATTTTAAGGAAATTGCTAAGCCTGTTTTTTTTTTCTCCTTTTAAATAAGGAATTCCTCTAGAAGTCAGAGGATGTCACAGCTGTTGCCTCATTCCATTTCTGATTGATGACTTATGGAAGTGAGGTGACTTTTTCATGGTCAACGAATAGCACATCATCTTCCTGGGGCTTCACGAGGTGTACACAGCAATGGCAGGGCAAATAAAAAAAATCACAAAGCATCCTGATGGCTGTCTGAATGATGGCTTTTCCTAGTTAACCTTCACCCACCTAATGGAAAGAAGATGGGCCAATTGGTTGTCAGGGAGAAGTGGCTGATGAATGACAGGCAATGAGGGCACAGTGACCAAAAAATAAATAAAAGAAAACTGGACATACTCACATGTTCTTAATCACAAAAAAATTTCTTTAACTGAATGTGTTTTCAACTGTGCATGTATGTAAAAGATGTTTCTTGTTTTTACTAAAAAAGTTCAATATAAAATGGTACACCTAGTGATTCATTGGATTTAAGTAAAACTGTGTACATGTCTATGCTTTTTTATTTCAATTAGCAGGTGTAATTTTACAGTCAAACAGCAGCATGTGGGGATAAAGCAGAGCTGTCCATTAGCCTCCATTTTATTTTAGCATTATACTTAGTAACACTCACTATTCATAAAACCACCAAGATTATGCCAATCACAGTAAGGAAGAAATATTTAAGGCTTTTGATTTAGTCTGTTGACAGTTTCTGAGGTACTTCAGTCAACTATATTTTTCAGTCACTATCTCAGAGAATAAGAGACTATTCCTTAATCACTACCAAGACAAAAGCAGTATACCACTCCATTTAAAATTGAATATAATTGTTATTCATTATAGATATAATTCTTGAAATTTTAGGATGTACATTTTCTAAAGTTGTTTGCATAGCAACTGATCCCTGGGCTTCTGAGGTATATAATAATATTGTTCAATATATTTGTGATTGTTCCTTTAAGAAATTATCAATCTTAGGAATTTTAAACATGTTAAAAATGAAACTACTAAGGGAATTGATGTTTTCATTAGCAACTAAATACTACAAACTTCAGCCTAGACCAGTGTAACAATCACTAAAAAATAATAAAAAATACACTGCTGCAGCTGGATACACAAAATAGTTCCAGTTTATTACAAGTAAATCCACAAGTTCAGATTGAGCGCTTTCTTCCCTTTAGAATTGGGATTTCATTAAAATCTACTACAACCTATCAAATTTCCCCTTAAATAATGAAATAATGTAATTAATGACATCATACAATTAACTTCATAAAGAGACACATTCCTTATACAAATTAAAATACAATATAAAAAAACTGCTAAAACTCTAAATCCCTATTCTAAAGGGAAAAAAGCGCTCAATCTGAACTTGTGGATTTACTTGTAATAAACTGGAACTATTTTGTGTATTCGGCTGCAGCAGTGTATTTTTTATTATTTATTTTTTTTATGTTTTCATTAGCAATATACAGTGGATATAAAAAGTTTACACATCCCTGTTAAAATGCCAGGTTTTTGTGATATAAAAATATTAGTCTACAATAAATCATTTCAAAACTTTTCCCATCTTCAATGTAACTTATAGCCTGTACAATTTAATTGAAATGCAAACAAATCTGTTAGGGGAAGAAATATAAAAAATAAAAAATGTACAATATGCTGGTTGTATAAGTGTGCACACCCTTAAACTAATACTTTGTTGTGTGTGCACACCCTTAAACTAATACTTTGTTGAAGCACCTTTTGATTTAATTACAACATTCACTCTTCTTGGGTAGGAGTCTATCAGCATGGCACATCTTGACTTGGCAATATTTGCCCACTCTTCCTTGCAAAAGCACTCCAAATCTGTCAGATTGCGAGGGCATCTCTTATACACAACCCTCTTCTGGTCACCCCACAGATTTTCTATTGGATTTAGGGCTTGGCTCTGGCTGGGCCATTCCAAAACTTTAATTTTCTTCTGGTGAAGCCATTCTTTGGTTGATTTGGATATACACTTGGGGTCATTGTCATGTTGAAAGGTGAAATTCCTCTTCATCTTCAGCTTTATAGCAGATGCCTGAAGGTTTTGGGCCAAAAGTGACTGGTATTTGGAAATGTTCATAATTCTCTCCACCTTGACTAAGGTTATAGGTCACATTAATGGTGAGAAAAGTTTTGAAATGATTTATTGTGGTCTCATTTTTTTATATATCACAAAAACCTAGCATTTTAACAGGGGTGTGTAAACTTTTTATATCCACTGTAGTGTTGCTGCCTATTTATGTATGGTACAAAAAAATTTGAATAGTTTGAAAGACATTCACTGGTGGGGAGGATCCTCGAAGATTGTCAGGAGATCAGTAATTGCTTCGGTAAGTGCTAAAAACAGAACCTTTCACCAAATATGTGGATTTTAAATGAAAGTCTTTTTCTGTTGACAAGAAACAACTTTTAAAGGACTCATGGTACTTTTTGCATACATTGGCAAACACTCATTTTATTGCGGATAGCTTATTTGTCACCGTGGACATTAAAGATTTGCTTTTAGTGATACCCCATGATTTGGGGCTTAAATGGTTTCATGAGGCACTAGTTGCTGGTACTGCTCTTAAATATTATGAAACTGATTTAATTTGACAATGCATGGAGACTGTTCTTGCTAACAACTTTGTGTACTATGAGGGTAGATATTTTAAACAGCACAAGGTAGTGGCCATGGGTGCAGCACCAGCTCCAGTTTTTGCAAAGTTTTATGACACTGGCAAACTTCTTGAATTTTAGATTCACCTTTTTCTTCCAAGATAATATCCTACCTTAGGTAACTGGTTTATATCTTTATTTTATGAAAAGGAAGCTCCAAGGAATTGGATGATTTTATTAGGTACACATCTAACTCCACAGATTTTTTGGAGTTTACCTACCAGAAACACAGCCATTCTAGTATAAGATCTGAAAGGTCAAAGTGCATTGAAGGTTAAGAGTACGTGATTGACTGCATAGAGTAAGTAAGCACTGTGTTCTAAAAGTTCTGTGATTAAGGAAACAAGTCTTTATATGAGCTTATGTCCGATTTTCTCTTTCTACCCAGTAAGTATTCAGGTGTGTCTTAATGCTTATGGGGAGCTATCTGATTGGTATATGCAAATTCTTTATTGTCTGTCAGTGTACCTAGTCGACTTAGTATCAGTATTATCTAAGCATATATAAACTCACAGTTTCTTTTGTTCGGGGAGACTCCCCATGTTGACTTTTGGTCTCCCACACATGTGTTAATAAAAGTGTTTACGAAGAAAGAACTTGTGCTGCGTGTTCTTTAATTTATGATTCATGAGAGCCTGCCATGCCATCCTTCTGTCTTCCATTACAAATCAATCAAGGGTCAAAGAAACATCTTTTTCTGACAGGAGACTGTGCCCACATGGTACGGCCAGAAAGAAAGCAACATCAAAGAGACTAAATAGCACTCACAAACTACTTCATTAGCAGGAATGAATTTTTGAAGATGATATGCAGAGACATAATCTCTCCAAATATGCCCAAATACAAGATGACCTGGACTTCAATGTATTTTTTCACACTGCTATTAACAATAAAGCTTCTAAAAACATCAACAAGGGTTGGGAGGGTGGCCTAATGGTTAAGGTGTTTGCCTTACAAACACAAGGTGCAGGGTTTGAATCTCACAAGGGATAATTGGCTAAGCTTAAAATGGCTCGCAAGGGCAGTTAGCTTAGTACTAATCTATGAACCTATGAACCTATGAATCATAAAGGTAATATTGAATGATGGCTGCTACTTTATCTGTGGAAGAAAAGCATACAAATGGCTACCTGAAAACTGGTCTGGCAGCTGTTTCCTGGGTTATTTAGTCCCGGGCATATGACAGGTATATACATTATCCCAGGGAAAAATCTGAAATATTAGAGAAGCGAAGGCCCTCAATAACACTGGATCTACCACCACGATCTTACCCATCCCAACACTAAAGGGTTAGTGTGTATGGACCTTGGGGACAATGTAATTTCCTGGGCCGGCATGATACCCTCTTATGGGGTGGTAAAATCAATTTGGGAGCTGAGAAAACTGTCTAAACTCCTTGAAACCCTGAGCAATGCAACCTTTTCAGCACTAAAACTTATAACTGATGAGCTGACAGCTATGAGAGCTGTGGTGCCTACAAAACTGTATGGCTCTTGATTTCATACTTGCGGCTAAAGGGGGTACTTCTGCTTTAATCCATGAGGAATGCTGTACTTTTATTCCTGACAACCAACATGAGATAACTAGCCATTTGGAGCTGATCGAGAAGGTGTTGGAACTGTTGGAGGCTAAGGAAGCCGATAGCTTCACATGGGCATGGTTAACCAACTTATTTTCTGGCTGGGGTAGTGGCATATTGAAACTACTAATGCTAATTGCTATTCTTGCCTTAATAACCTATCTGGTTCTGTTTTTGATAAAGACATTGATCTGTAGACTGTTGGCTGCCAAGGCAGCAAAAGATCAATCAAAGTTTTACATGCCAGTTTTAACGATAAATGCAATGAAGTAAATGTGTGCAATAATGGTGGGATTTCAGATATTATGGTAATGTTGGGTTATGGAAAAATGTTTGATAGACTATATGGTGATGCTTAATCAGCATCAAATGGGGGATTGTAAGATTTGAAAGGTCAAAAGCAGGTGCATTGAAGGTCAAGAGTATGTGACTGACTGCATGGAGTAAGCAAGCACTGTGCTCTAAAAGTTATGTGATTAAAGAAACAAGTCCTTATATGGGCTTATGTCTGATTTTCTCTTTCTACCCAGCAATAAGTATTCAGGTGTGTCTTAATGCTTATGGGAAACTATCTGATTGGTATATGCAAATCCTTTATTGTCTGTTGGTGTACCTAGTTGATTTAGTATCAGTATTATCTAAGCATATATAAGCTCACAGTTTCTTTTGTTTGGAGAGACTCCCTATGTTGACTTTGGGTCTCCCACACATGTGTTAATAAAAGTGTCTATGAAAGAGAGAACTTGTGCTGCGTGTTCTTTAATTTCCAATTAACTATTTGAGTAGTAACTGTTTTATCAATTGATATTTCTCAACACTAGTAATTATCTGGATATCATCCTATATACAAATGTGGCTCATAGTAGGTAGGAATCTAACACTTACCATAAGGATACCTTTTCAAACACTTACCTGGACTTTGATAGTCAGCACTCCTGGTGGCAGAAGAAGAAGAATTTGGTTAAGGGGCAGTATAAAGCAGGTTAGTACTGGATGATGACACTTTTTAAGAGATGGTCAAGCTTAGTAATATGTTTAAAGATCAAGGGTATCCTCAGTACCTACTTGATTCATGGACTTGGGTTACAGAGGGTAGGAACACCTGCTATGCTCCCCTTTTGCATTCAAAAAGTAAGGTTCAGGATGCTGAGACATCTAGGGCTATGGCAAACATCACAGACATTTGTGATGGAGTATAACTGGGAGATTTACTCTTTAAAATTTTCATTAGCACTCATTGGTACTCTGTATTTGGTACATTTGGTATATTGCAGCAACTAAGTGACAAACCAATATTTATCTACAAGAATAGTAGTAATCTAATGGCTATTCTTTTTTTTTCTCAAATATTTATTAACTAATGGCTATTCTTGAGAGGAGCAGTTGTATGGAAGGTACTAACATTAGAAATCTGGGTATGAAGCGATGTGGTGCCTACAGACAATGTAGACACATACTTGAAGGGTCACATTTTTCTATCCCAGAATACCTCAGATTAATTTCAGTTAGGGGAAGGTATGACAGCGGAACAAAAGGGGTAGTGTACATAGCCTTTTGTGCCTCCTGCCCAGCATTTTATGTCGGGAAAATGATTGATCATTTAAAAACTAGAATATACTAGCATGCTTGCGGTATTAGTAAAGCTAACTCAACTAATGCATTGTACAAGCACTCTACTAGTTGTAATGAGTTAAAGAAGTTTACTTTAAAAGTCCTAGAAAAGGTCCCCATTCCTAATAGAGGGGGGACTTGGAACTTTTGGTTGAGCAAAGAAGGTATTATTGGCACGTTTTGCTCAACATAAGTGTTCTACCTGGTTTGAATGACATGATTTTGATCAAACTTATTTTGAGAAGCAAAGCAGCATCTCTATGACTTTTTACATATTTTGTGGTTTTTATACATATTATACTTTTTAGTGCAAAGTATTTCTTATGAATATATGTTACTTGTTCTTCTGTATAAGTTTTTTAAACCTGTATGTTTGCATTTTCTTCCATGATCTTTATTTTTTGGTATTTATAATGATTTTTGGCTTTTCATTCTGCATGCATGCTGTTATTGTAAATAGGTAGTTTCATGTGTGTTTATCCATATAATTTGATAATACAATCTCTTTCTTAGTATCTGTTTAAAACAATAAGTGAGAAGTCCACACTGAAAAACCAATAAGTAAAAACTAAATGAAATTTCCAGCCAAGCTGGAACTTCCAATGAGTAACCTCTCAAACCTCTTCAATCAGAGGCATATGGGATATATGCAAATGACCCTTATGAACACCAGGTGTTTCAGCTAATTGGCAATTTTGAATGCCCATGACTTTTTTTCGTCATTTTAATGGACAATTTCAGGCCAGTAAAGCCAAACCCCACTAGTTGTGGATATGCATATTTTGTCCTTGTTATGACCTCATCAGCACAGCACAAGCAGAGAGTTTGACTAAGCATAAGAAACACAGGGCTGTTATACCCAGCTGATGTCCATTATCATTAGGGTTTGAGAGATCACTCATTGGAAGTTCCAGCTTGGCTGGAGTTTTCATTTAGTTTTTACTGATTGGTTTTTCTTTGTGACCTTCTCACTTATTGTTTTAGTTTGTTATTTGGGATACTTTGCAGTCACCCTAGAAACAAAAATAGCCTCCCTAGCTAAGGATAATCACAAGGCATTGTTTAATTATGTCCAAAATCTAAAAGGGAATGCCCAACTATGCACTGAACTAGTTGTGGATGGCACCACCCATTCTCAACTGGAAGTAATAGCCAACCTGCTAGCTGACAGATTTGGAGCAAACTTTACCCTCCTGTCCCCTCCAGTCATACCCCAAAGTATGCCTGCTACCATTCCTCATCCTATTATCTCAAGAGAGCAGGTCATCGTGGCATACTTCAAGGCCAAAGTTATGACATCAGTGGGACCAGACAACATCACAGCTTGCCTTTTAAACAATTTAAAACATAACCTAGCAGACCCAATTTGATTCCTGTTTAACCACAGCCTGTGAACTGGCTATGTTCCTATGGAATGGAGGACAGTAACAGTAATCTCTCTGCATAAAAGGGAACCAGCAACAGACCCTGAGAATTAGAGGCCCACAAGCTTAACTAGCCTCATCTGCAAGGCCATAGAAAGAATCTTTATGGACCCTATTAACACGGACATAGGTAACCTCCAAACTCTTGACCCAACCCAGTTTAGATTTGCAAATGGTAAATCATGCTTGTTAACAAATTTGAGTAAATCACTAAGGCCCTGGACAAGAGAAAGACAGTTCACGCCACCTAGCTTGACCTAGCCAAGGCATTTGACACTATCCCCAACTCAGGAATTATAAAGAAAAGTTCCCAATTGGGAATTAACCCCTACATTACCAGATGGGTAGCCAACTGGCTTACTGCTACTGTCAAAGTAGATGACTTCACCTCTAGTAAAAGACCAGTCACCAGTGGCATGTTACAGGATTCTGTGCTGGACCCCCTACTATTTAATTCTCAGAAGTTCAGGCAAACCTGAAAGGCCTGTGGCTGACCAAGTTTGATGATGATTGCAAATTTTGAGCAATGGCTGAGTCCCCCAATGATGTTAATATACTGCAGACTGGGTTAAAGCTAAATGCAAACAAAAATGCATTATTATTCTCTTTGGGAAAGCTGACAACCCTGTTAATTACATTATAGAGAGCAGCCCCATAAGTGTGGACCCAGTGGTGTGTGATTTGGATATTCAGGTTGATAGCAAGCTTAACTTTGATCACTATGTATTCACAGCAGTAAGGATATCCTTCATTGTGGAACATCTTATAAGTAAAGGCATCCCATCTGGATTGAAGGATGTTATAATTTTATTATAATCAGCCCTCATTAGGCCAATAATTGAGTACAATACTCCCTTTTGCATGTACTTCACCAGACACCTGCAACAACTGGAGAAACCACAGAGGTTCCTCACCAAGAAATTACAGGGTACACAAAACAAGTCTTACATGGAAAGACTGAAAGTCCTGTCTCTGTATTCTGTCTCCTAAAAGTTGCTAAGGGGAGACCCATGCCTGGCTTACAGAACAGTCTCTGACCCAGCCCTAATAGAAATGCTACACATTTGTAAATCAAACTGAATGAGGGTCACTGGCTCCAGGGATCTGCCTCTGACATGAACTGGTCATGTTGGAGAGAGAGATACATCTCCCAGAGACTGCCACTTCTCCAGAACAAGTGTCCAATTCATGTGAAACAGAGCCCCTCCCTGACTCTCTTCAAATTCAACCTAAATGAATGGATGGGTGATTGCAAATTCGCTCCTGGGGTGGTGCCTAAGTTGTCATTAATTGCCACAGACCCTTACCTCTCTGAACTTCACTCATCTACCAACAACTGGGGCAACACAGGATAAATATGGGTAGGCTAATAAGGGCTCTAGAGCTGTTAGCCTAGTAACCTTTGTGACAATCCCTACTCCAGACTAGTAATCAAGAAGCCCCAATACTCACACCTGTGAGGGATGGCCAATGGGAACAAAGATGGATACACACAGTATTTCCAGATGCAGTTCTCTGCACCAAGCACAATTTACATTAACAGCACACAGGGGAAACACTCCAGACCTGGGGCTGGACTCTCTTTCTCTCTCCAGGCCCCAAGCAAGACTCCACACTGACCACTTTGGAGCACTGTGTCCCTGTTCCCAGTAGCTGGCACTCACACTTGGATATTTGATCTTCACACATACACACACACACACACACACACACACACTCACCTGAAAAGGCTGGGACAGATTTACCAGCAGTGCCCTTTCTGCCAAGACTGTAAGGTAATTACACTGCCACCAGTCAGACACTCTAAGGCTCTTAATTACAATGCCATCAGTCAGCTACTCTAAGGCTCTTATAAGGGTACCCAGTTATACTGAGTAAAATAACACTATTACAAATGGCAGAGCTTGACCCATGCAGCAAGGCTTTAAGGAGTGGCCACAGTGTCACTAAAATAAGCATAAGTGCTCTTAAGGTACTCTTATGATGTTAAAAGTATTCTATAAAAGACCAGCCACAATGAAAGGTATAGAAATATTTAATAAATAATAAAGTACCAAACATGAGAATACAGAATATCCAGTAATAATAAACACCAGAGTTTCAATCACAGGAGATATAAAAATAACACAGTTGGACAGATTCACACAGATGCAGAAAAAACAATACTTAGCTAATCTCACTATATTTTCCTGACTGACTAAAGAATTACTGTTCCCTGGTTACTTACTAAAGCAAAGCAAGATGAAATGTGTTGAGCTGCTTACTACAGCAAGGCAAGATGAGGTGTGTGGTTGTGTGAGATATCTGTGAGAGATCTTTCCTGTCAGGGTCTAAAAACAAGGTCCTGCTGCAAGAATTCTGGAATATCTCTCACTAATATCTAAAAAAAAATAATTTCAGTGCTGGTTATAGAATGACATCTCATCTGGTTACCTGACTCCGGTACAATACACACCCAGAGCTTTGCCAAGATTTGTTGCAGCATCTGAAAACTATAAAACAAATTCAAAACCTTCCACCCTTCAAGGGTAACAATTAATTCAGCCCTAAGGACAATACAGTAGGATTCCTCGTCTTGGTTTTCCCAGACATTTTTGTCTCTGGCTTCAATCAGACCTGGAAGATTAAAATCTTTATGCCCCAAACCAACTCATTTAATTTTCAGTGGGACCTACTATTGATGCATTTTTAACACAAACAACTTTATAAATATATTTTAACACAAGCATCTGTACAAATCAATGTGCTAGTCAAATGACAAAAACATTTTTTAGAAATCTCCAACTATCTATGCTGACATATGTTAAACATGTACTGCCCTACTCTCCCTGGCAAAGATGGCACTACCTCATATCATCACACATCTCCCCCCTTTAAAGACTCTAGCTAGTTTTTTGACTGACTCTGGAAAAACATTTCTTGAGTGAAATGGGCCTGTCTGGAAACACATTAACCTATACCCTGTCTTGAGAGCCCATCTGCATTGGCATTGCTGACCCCACTATAGTGCTGCACTGTCATGTCATATGCCTGCAACCCTAGGCTCCACCTAAATAAACTTGGCATTTTGATGGCTGGCACAATGTAGCCATGTTAAAGGATTGTGGTCTGTAACTACAGTGAATTTCCTTCCATACAGATAGGGCTGAAGTTTCTGCAGTGCCAATATTATGGCTAGACATTTTTTTTCTACAGCTGCATAACATTCATCACTGGGTTGGAGTCTACAGCTGAGATATACAACTTGGTGCTCTTCTCCCTCTGAGGAAACCTGGCTGAGTACAGCCCCCACACCATGGTTTGAAGCATCCACCTGCAGAACAAATTATTTGCTGTAATATGGACTGGCTAACACAGGGAGTCATCCCACAGCCCCTTTAAGCTTTTGGAATGCATCTCACATGCTGGGGCCCACACTACCTTATCTAGCCTGTTTTTCATCATCAGGTCTGTGAGGGGAGCAGCTATTGTACTATAACTGGGAATTAACTTTCTATAGTACCCACTTCCCCCAAGAATGCCTTCACCTGCTTTTTAGTAAGAGGGGCAGGCTCCTTCTGCCATCCACTGCAAATACTCAGCACCAGGGCTTCCCTATCATAGGTTCATAGGTGTGTACTAGGCTAATGGTCCTGGAGCCTTTACAAGCCTAGCCCATAGAAGTGCCCTGGCATCAGTACCTACCAGCAGCTGTGGCTCACTTTCAGGCTCACTGCTACAAGGTAGCTCCCTCCCTGAAATAGCCACATCACCAGCCCCAGCTTCAGGCATGGGGTCTGTCTGGGTCTCTTCCAGGCTACCAGACCTACATGCTTGTCTCCAAGCCTAACTGCATGTAATTGCATGCACACAAGCTTCTGCATTATCAAAATCATTTCCTATCAAGACATCTGCAGGGATATCCTCAAGCACACCTACCTGCTTGCTTCCTTTTCCACCCTCCCAGTCATACCATTTAAATACTCTTTCAATTTATGAACAAAACTATAAAAATTATCAACCTCTTTAAATTGTGGAAGAAATTCACTGACCTTGTATTGCTTCTGGGGTTCAATGATCCCCTTCCCTATTAGCTCCATGACTCTGACAAAGAGTCAGCATCTCCCTCTCATGTTGGCACTGTTTCTCCTTTTCTGCAGCCTTCAAATGCCACAGTCTCCCTGCTGACTCTAATTTCATCTGTTTCTCATTTTTTTTTTGCCTCCAAATGCTGCAGCCTCTCTGCTGATTCTAATTCCAAATGTTTATCCTCCAGTTCAGTTGTCTTTAACTCCAGACAGGTTCTTAAGTCGTCTGTGGAAAAGGTGAACTGTCCTGTTTCTGAAGACTGCACATCCCCATCACCTGATTGGTTGCTTTCCTGGTTGCTGGTCCTTGCTGCAGCTGCAAATAAGGCTGAAATAATTTCCTCTTTCTTCAGGTTGACATGCACTAGTCCTTTGGCATTACACACCTTGGCTAACTGGTTCTTTGTCAGCTTGCCATAATCCTCTGCTGACATCTTTGCTTGCTTTCCCTGACTAGACTAAACAAATAAAAATAAATAAAACTGTTGTGAAACCGAAACTCTGCATGTTTACCTTGTGGCTGCTGAGAATACGCACACCTTCAGTGACAACTGCCCAATGGCTACTGAAGTTCAATTAATATCCCACCCAGCTGCCACCAATATGTGACAATCACTACTCTGGGCCAGTAATCTAGGAACCTCAATCTTCACCACTGACACCAGTGAGAGATGGCCACTGGGAACAAAAATGGATACACACAGTATTTTCAGATGCAGCTGTCTGCACCAAACATAATTTCCTTTAAGATCACACTGGGGGCACACTCCAGACCTGGGACTGGACTCTCTTTCTCTCTCCAGGCCCAAGCAAGACTCCATATGGACCACTTTGGAGCACTGTGTCCCTGTTCAGTAGCTGACACACTTAGATATTTGATCTTCACACACACATATGCACACACACACACACACACACACACACACACACACACACACACACACACACACACACACACACCACTGGGAAAGGTTGGCACAGATTTACCAACTGTGCCTCATCTGCCCAGACTATAAGGTAATTATGCTGACACCATTCAGCTCTTACAAGGGTACCCAAGTTATACTGAGTAAAATTAATACAAATACAAATGGTAGAGTTTGACCAATGCACCAAAACTTTCAGGAGAATACTGAATATGTAATTACAATAAACACCAGAGTTTCAATCACAGGAAATATAAAATAATACAGTTGGATAGAGTCTCACAGACGCAGAAAAATAATGCTTATCTACTCTCACTACATTTTTCTGACTAACTAAAGAATTACTGTTCCCTGGTTACTAAAGCAAAGAAAGATGAAATGTGTTGAGTTGCTTATTACAGCAAGGCAAGATGAGGTGTGTGGTGGTGTGAGATATCTGTGAGAGATCTTTCCTGTCAGGTTCAGAAAAACAAAGTGTTGCTGTGAGAGTTTCAGAATACCTCACACTAATATCTAAAAAATCATTTCAGTGCTGGTTATACAATGACATCACATCTGGTCACCTGACTCTGGTACAATACACACCCAGAGCTCTGCAAAGATCTGTTGCAGCATCTGAAAACTATAAAAAAATTCAAAAACTTCCACCCTTCCAGGGTAACAATTAGCTCACCGCTAAGGAAAATACAGTAAGATTCCTAGTCCTGGATTTCCCAGACATTTGTCTCTGGCTGCAATCAGACCTGGAAGATAAAATCTTTATGGCCTAAGCCAACCCATTTAATTTGTAATCTATTTTTCAAAATTTACTGGACTGAGATTAACCTCTTCCTTTCTAGAATTATCTCTTAAAACATACATTTAATCAGTTGTAATTATCTCTTAAAACATATACATTTAATCAGTTGTAATAATACTGTCTGACATGCATGTATATCTCTTTCCTGTCCAGCAGGACCCACTGTCAATGCATTTTTAACACAACTTTACAAATATATTTTTAACACAAATATCTGTACAAATCAGCATTATAGTCAAATGACATATAATTATTTGCAAAACTCCAACTAGCTATGCTGGCATATGTTACACATGTACTGCCCTACTCTCCCTGGCACAGATGGTACTACCTCATATCATCACAGCCTTCTATGAAACTATGAACCTATAATCTGTAATCCCACTATCCTGCATCTAATTCAGAATGACACTATCCCTGAACTGTTAAAAATTCTAGTATAAATAAACAATTCCAATTGCCACATTATTGTTGGTTATGGAACCCCCACCCCCGTCCACACTGACCACAATTCCTTCCTAAACCAGATAAATATTTTACATTTTAAACTCAATACAATTATCCAGGAAGAGTCCATCTACCTATCAATTCATTGAAGCCTAGTGATATACCTCTAGGTATCAAATATTGCTTGTTTATGTTTTTATTAATAATTTCAAAGCCACTCTACACACAAGGTATTAGAAGATTTCATCTTAAAACTTATGCAATGATAAACTCAGCCACATTGATATTTGACCTCTGTCTTGTGTAGATAGCAAAATTGAATATTGTTTATATATTATTTATTTGTATTATAATCATTTTCAGATTTCTCTATCTCTATCTCAACAATCAAATGACACAGATAGAACTGCTTAGCTTCATATGAAAGCTCACAGCTATATGAAGAAAATGGCAGCGTGTGTGTTACTTGAGTGTTTACTGAGACAACGGAAACTGTTCACACATTAGAAAATTCATATTTACTGTTGTTATTGCGGCTTAGAAAATCCAGTTTAAGTCTTAGGGTGAATGCAACCACTGAAATGGTCACTTTGTGCTAAATAGTTTGCCATTTACAGTTATCTAGTAACACTAATGGTTCTTGAGATATGAACATTTTAAGTGTGAGGTGATAACTTCATTTTTTGAAAGGTTCAGGCCATTGGGAATTGGACTACAAATGCAAAACTGCTCCACTGGAGGGAATGAGTTAATTGCCAAACTTCTAGTACTATCAACAGATGGATGCAGTGGTTCCTAAACATTGTTAATGCCAATTGTCAAGATAAATGTCTCCTCCTCTACCAGAAGTCATCTCCTTCACTTTATCAAAAGAATCATCTCTGCATGCTCCTTCCCTAATGTCACTCCTTCTGTAATCAAATTTGACCACCATGTTTTTAAAATTTCCTTAAGAACTAAGCCTATGGCAACATCTAATCTTTCAAGGAATTATCAATAACTGATTTCTTATCCTTCTGTGATAACCTAAGAAAATTCAAGAGATCTATTCAAATTCAAGACCCCACTAGCAAGGCCAATACGTGTTCCTCATACAACTTTTCTTATGTAAACTTCTGTACTGTAGCTTTTATTTATATCTCTCATAGTTATGATGGTAAAAAAATGCTCCGACTAAATTTAACAGCACTTACAAGTGCTTTTCAGTGCTTGCTCCACAAACATAAGAATTCATTCCTACTAATATCAAATCCATTGACTCCTACAAATTCAGATACTACCTGAAAAGGTATATATACAACTAGGCTAATTGCAAATTATTTCCTAATGTCAGTATAACAAAATGTTGTTTTCTGTAGTCAGTAAATCACAATATGCTAAATCAATACTTTAATACCTTAGTATAATTAAATTACATCAATCATTTCAAGGTTTCCCCAAAACTATTTCTTTTACTTCTTTTCTCTTGCCTCGTTTTCCAACACATCCAGTTAACTTTGCAATTATAAATAACCGTGTCGCTCGTCTGGTCAGGATAAAGCAGACGAACATATGTGGGTTCTGTTCAAGCAGCTTTATTATGTACAAACACATCAAGATTGAAGCTTAAGTTTAACTTAGATAAACTTGTAAACAAACTAGCTATCACACTCATACCTGCTCACACTCTGGCTGCACTCTCAAAATGGCACTGAAGCTAGCACGTGCTTGCTATTTATATGCACGTGCTGTCCTTGGAAATGCTTCTTAAAGGTACAGCACACATTATTCTACATCCTCCATCTTTGAGAAATGAGTAATGCGTTATTGACGACATTGCTTGACATGCAACTGATACAAAATAATGCTTTGACATGCAATTATGCAGAACTAAATACATATAAACAATTATGTCCAGGTTGCTGTGCATTTCACACTAGGTCTGGACAAATTGTGTGACATAGAAATTAGAACTAGGTCTAGCAACTGGGATTGTCTCTGCTGAATGTTCAACTTTGGGGACATCAGGAACATCATCAGGAATGGAAGTAGAAGTTGATACACATTCTGCAACAGGAACAGTCTGGATTGCTCTGCGATCTAGAGTCTATATCACAGGAACAATGCTGTGATATCAATTCTGATACAGGAAGATGATGTCTGTGAATTCTCCTGTACTCAACACCCTCAGATTCCATGAAGTAGGATCTCAGCTTGGCACATATACCTGTTACTTGACCAAGCCGGTCAAAACCTTTCACCGTTTGTATCCTCACTCTCTCTCCTTCTTTCAATGAAAAGAAATCTGCTCGATTTATCATAGCTGGACGTCTGGAAAGAATACTTTCTGAATAGTTTGGCTTTAATTGTTCTGTTGTTCTTTGCTTTAGGCCTCAACAAACTGGAAATAATAGGCAAGGTTGTTCCGGTTTGTCTAGATAGAAGCCTCTGAGCAGACGAGCCAAGTATATTGTCAGGGTATATATTATATAAAGGAAGAAGTAAAATCTCGACTTACATTTAATCGACCCCTATTTCCCAAAGCTGCAAAACATCAAACTGTCAAATCATCAATTTTTTTCCAAGGGAAAGAAATTGATAGCCCAAATACACACACCACATTACAACAAACATTATAAAAGTGGGGAGCTTCACCGCCCACAACCCCAAATAACCCCCCCACCTCGTTAATTAAATATACTAACTCTGAGATCGCACTACAGTCAGGAAACAGAATTTAACAGAATGGTCAACCTATTTCTTTCTCTTGGAAAGAAATTGATGATTTGGCCATTCCATGTTGTGCAGCTTCGAGTAATAGCAGTCGATCAAAGGTAAATGGAGATTTTACTCCTTCGATTATATAGTATAGACCCTATTGTCATGGGGTATGTTTCTGACATTGAGTAAATTCAAAAAGACATCAGTATTATCATGTTTTGACTGCTCTGGTAATTGCTTTGCACTCTGTACTGCATATTCTGCTAGTCCATTTGAAAGTGGGTATTCTGGACTACTAGTAACATGTACAATGTCCCATTCTTTTGCAAATTTCTGAAACTGACTGGTAAATTGGGTACTATTGTCAGAAATAACTTTGTGTGGACTACCATAGACTGAGAAATGACATTTCAACTTGGTGATAACAACAGTGGACGTTAAGTTATGTAGTAAATCAATCTCAAACCAATTCGAATAAAAGTCTACCAACACAAAGTAATGCTGATTGTTCCACTCATATATATCAGTGGCTACTGTTGACCAAGGTAGCTCAAGAACTTGACGTAGCTGAAGTGGTTCTTTTTGCAAATTCAGTTTTGTACTATTACATACGGAACAGAAAGAAAGTACTTTATCGATATCTTTTGCTAGAGAAGGCCAAAATACTAGTCCTCTTGCCCTTCTTTTGGTAGAGTCGGAAACCAGGTGACTACGATGCAAAATCTAGATATATTCACTTTGTAAGGAAGCAGGAACAACAATTTTAGGACCTTTGAAAATAATGTCATTTTCCATCAATATCTCATCTCTGTAAGGAAAGTAAGTTTGCACTTCAGTTGGTACACTAGATTGCTTTGACAGCCACCCAACATTAATGAAGTAGATGAGCCTTTGCAAAATTGGATCAGTCTTTGTATGATCTCTCAGCTCATCAAGTCTCGTGGCAGAAAAATTATGCACTTCCATGACATCAAAGTCAAAATTCTCTGAAAATTAAGCTGCTCCATTGCATTTCTGTGTGATCTGGATAAGGTATCAGTCGGATAAAGAAGTTTGCCTTTTGTGTAGACCATTTTGAAGTTGTACTTTTGCAATCTGAGCATCATTCTTTGTAATCTCACTGGAGCTAAATGCATAGGCTTCTTTAAAATAGTGACTAGAGGCTGGTGATCAGTTTCAATCTGAATAGCTCAACCATAAATATAATCATGAAACTTTGAACATGCAAATACTATTGCCAAAAGTTCTTTCTCAATTTGAGTATATTACATTTCATTTTAGGTAAGAGTTCTAGATGCATAGGCTGCTGGTCTGCCTTCTTGAAGAATAACTGCACCAAGACCAAATTTTGAAGTATCCCAGGAAAGAGTTACTGGTTTATTGATATCATGGTATCTTAATGTAGGTGGGGTGACAATTTTCTGCTTAAAGTCTTCAAATGCTCTCTGGTGCTGCTCCAAACAAGATCATGTAATATTTTTATGTCAGCTCTCTCAAAGGAGCTGTCAACTCACTGAAGTCTGGAATAAACTTGCGTAAATAGTTGACCTTACCAAGAAAACATTGTAGAGCTTATCTGGTGCTGGCATCTTTAGAATGGCTGCTTGCTTGGACAGGTCTGGTCACAAGCCAGCGCTAGTAAATAAATGACCTACATATGTAATTTCTGGTAGTCTGAATTTGCACTTCAGTGGATTCAGCTTCAAGTTCACTTCACGTGCTCTGTCTAGAACTTTCCTAAGGTTTCTGTCATGCTTTGCTTCACCATTACCTCCAACCAATAAATCATCTACTATTATGGCATAAGGATAACCTGAAAGAATTTGCTCCATTGCACGCTGAAAGACTTCACTTGCAAAATGTATCCCAAATGGTATCCTGAGAAATCTGTATCTTGCTAATCGGGTACTGAAAGCAGTCAGTAGTGAAGATATGTGATCAAGCATCACTGCCAAAATGAAATGTTTGCATCCAAGAATTTGCTATTAGGGCTGCAACTTCCTTGACTGTACATATAGAATGATGCGGTCTGTTTAATGCTTTGTTCAAATCCCTTGGGTCAATGCATACTCTGATTTCATCTGAACCTTTTTTGTGGGCTGCTACCATAGGCGACACCCATTCAGTTGGTTCTGTAACTGAACAAATTACACCTTGCTGCACAATTTTATCCAACTGAGCTTTGATTTTACTCTGCATAGCTATTGGAACTTTTGTTGCTCCCAGTTCTGACACAATGTCACTTGTCTGGTCAGGCTAAAGGAGGCGAACATCTATGGGTTATGTTCAAGCAGCTTTATTATGTACAAACCCATCAGCATTGAGGCTTAATAAGTTTAACTTAGATAAACTTGTAAACAAACTAGCTATCACACTCATACATTCTCACACTCTGGCTACACTCTCAAAATGGCACTGTGGCTAGCACGTGCTTGCTATTTATATACACGTGCTGTCCTCGGAAACACTTCTTAGAAATACAACACACACACACACACACACACACACACACACACACACACACACACACACACACACTATTCTACAAACCTCTTGTGAGGTCAATCTCAATTTATGTGAATTAAATTGAATCGAACATGTAGCCTTCATTATGCTATATAGTTTAAAAGCTATCAATCTTATGCCGGTTCTCTAAAGCTACTAATGTTATGCTACTACTCAGTTTTAAAAAAAATATGCAACCATGCAGATTTTATTTTTTAATATCCATGACCAGAAAAATTGTCCCTGGTATGCCAATACCTTGATCTGACAAACTTAGACTTGTTCATTTTGTTTTGAACTCACAGGATGAAGCAAAATTGGTACAGGCAGATGACTGTTCTACCCTAGTTAACAAACAAACAAATACATAAATAAAATACAAAAATAGTCCTCTAGGGTGTAATATAGAAACAGGAGGCTATCATAAAAGAAAAAAATCCATCCTAAACAATAAGTTCAAATACTCCTGTCACAAATAGGATCTCAGAATATTTTGCAAAGAACTCAGATGTACTGTCAAAAATTCCCAGACCATCAAAGAATTAAATATTGCCATCTTCTCTAAGTGTAATCATAAGGCCTTTTCCATTTTTTAAAAAAACAGAAGTAACATTAAGTATTAAACAGAGCTGATCATTAATAACACTGCCTACTCTGATCATGAATACAGACTAATTGAGCTCTAATTTTTCCCTGCCTGCCCACCCAGTGTCCCCTCACTAGTCATTTCATCCCACTCCCCCTTAAATTATTTCTAAACAGGTTCTTTCCATGCTTCCTATAACCATGAACAACAGTTCCATGAGTCCCAGTAATACACCTAGTTTTCTGGTAGTCAGCACTAAACATACAGTGGATATAAAAAGTGTACATACCCCTGTTAAAATTACAGGTTTTTATGATATAAAAAATGAGACCACAATAAATCATTTCAAAACTTTTCTCACCTTTAATGGGACCTATAACCTGTACATGTCAATTGAAAGACAAACAAATCTGTTAGGGGAAAATATAAAAAATAAAAAAGTACAATACGTCTTAGACTATGTAATCAGGCAGTTATAAATAAAAAAAACTAAAACCTTAATGTTTCACTGTCTAGCCTCCTATAACTATGCTGCATTCTCATTGTGCTTATATATAATGCGTGTATGTAGATTTATTTTCTTTTTGTTGGTCATTTTACATTTCTTTTCTTTTGGGACAGTATTTGTATAGTTTTCAAAATTCTTTCCCCGTATGTCTCCGTTTTCTGAGTCAGTGCTTTCTGCTGTAGTGCTTTCTGTATTGATATTCTGCACTGCTGATAGTCTTGGTTGTTGTATGTTTACATTAAGATGTTGGCATCATTTTTATTGGTGTTATTATTATGTTTGCTATTTGTATGGCTCTTGTATGGTTTAACTTTGTTGTATGTGGATGATGTGTTTGAAGTTTTCATCTGGTTAAAGAATTTTTGTGTTTTTTTGCAGTTGCTGATCTTCATATGTGTTTGTAGTCTGGCATGTTCATTTCTATAATGTGATGATGGTGTGATTTTTTTACTTTCATTTCATACTTATCCTTTGCAAAATACTTTTCACTTTTCAGGATTTTCTAGATAAAGTAGTTATTATTCCATTTCTAATAATGTATAATGGTCCATAACTCTTGGTTGGGATTTGCCACAACTGACTCACTTCGCTTATTTGTTGCACTGGTTTTTGATCCTTTACTGAGTTCTTATTTTTTAATAGGTTTTGGTTACTTGACTGATTTCCATTTAATCTGTCCTTTTCTCATTGTTGTGCATTCCTTCTGAGGTAACAGAAAGGGGGTTTATCTGTACCAATTCTATATTTCCGGAAAGGGCTATAGGTTTCTTTGGGGTAGTCTGTACTATTGAATTCTGCCACAGTTTACTATAACAGTGTGCTGTGAATTTTTTTGTTCACTAGTTTTATAAATTAAGTTATTTTATATTAATGAAATGTCACTTTCCTGTTGTGAATGACTTTTACGTTTGCTGAAAATCATATTGCACATGTGTAACAAGCTGATACAATGAAATGACAAAAGCTGCACTGTATATCTCTGACATAGCTAGAGTGAAAATAGTATGTTATTTTCACTCAAGCTTTATCACCAATAATGCTGCTTGTTGTTATTTGGGATGGGGAAAGTTATTCCTTCACTCATTATAATGTTGTTGGTTGTTTATCCAGAAAGCATGTAAGCGTGCATGTGTGAGTATGTGTCTATGTGTGCCACTGTATATGTTTCCAGGTATGATTAATTGGGTCTATATTAGAATATCGAAAGAAGTAAACACCGAAAGTTTAAATGTCGAACTGTATTCAGCGAAAGCTGAAAATATCGAAGCAACAGAAAATCGGATTTTTTCCTAGGGAAAGAATTTGGTTGTCCGTTTCTGTTGCTTCTGTGTTTTCAGCACTGTGGTGGAAAGTTACGGGTTGGGTTCAGGTAAGTGTGCGATTGAGTGTGGGTTAGGTTAGTTAGGGTTAGGGTGCGGGTTAGGTATGTGTGTGATTGTGTGGACGTGAGGGTTAGGGTGGGTTAGGTGAGTTAGGGGGCGGGTTAGGTATGTGTGCGATTGTGTAGATGTGAGGCTTAGGGTGGGTTAGGTGAGTTAGGGTTAGGGCACGGGTCAGGTAAGTGTGCGATTGTGTAGACGTGAGGGTTAGGGTGGGGTAGGTGAGTAAGGGTTAGGGCGCGGGTGAGGTGAGTGTGCGATAGTGACGGACCTTAGGGTTAGGGCTTGGGTTAAGGTAAGTGGATAGTTAGTGGTGTGTGTATAGTTTAGTGCAGGGTTAGGTGTAAGATTTTAGGTGTATGTGTGTGGATTGCTGTTTGTTTGGTGTGCTTGTGTTGTGTGTATGTGTTTTGGAACCGCAAATTTTTTCCCTAGGAAACCATTTGCTGTTCTGTATGCTCGTTGTTTTCAGCTTTCACTGAATACAGTTCGACATTTAAACATCCGGTGTTTACATCTTTGGATATTCTAATATAGACCCGATTAATTCATTTTATTACGATCACACCCCCAAAAGATACAATTCTAGATCTTGCCAAGGTTACAAACTGTATTAACTCATTCTGTTTTATATTACACATTCTACTTTTTTGCTAAAAATAATGCAACCCAAATAAAATGCAATGTTTATACATGACAGCTATTTTGCTTTGCTAAATGTAATTTCTTTACTCTCCCTTTCCTTTGTCCTCCATCAACATTTAACTGACAACTTACCTTCTGTTAGCTTCCCATATTTGTTTGCACGAAGGTGTGTATTTCATGCCTTGATCACCTGTTTTGTACAGTGGCGGTGTTATGCCACTGTGTAGTAAATCCCTCTTTTTCCAGATACCTTGACCTTTGTTTCTGCATGTTATTAACTTTCAAATGCGATCTTTAACCATGCAACCATAATACATAAACTAAACTGTAAAAGTATGTACTTTTCAAATTTTGTTGCACAATATTGCATTAAAGGTTTATCCAAATCTCATTACAGGAATAAAATGTCTTAACAACTCTAGATGGATTTACAAGAAAGTGTCACTTGAGAACAAATTTAGCTGGTAACAGGTTTTATATAGCCACACTTAAGAGATTAGTAAAACAAAAAGTACTGGTAGCAGTTAACTTGTGATGGTGTAACCAAATGTAAATAGTGAATTAGCTGCTGTGAATCTTATCTATATTGTTTTATTATCATCTGGACATGGTCTAAGGCAAAAGGAACACAGAATGGATAGGATTTAGGAAATGATGTGATGAAAAGATTATTGCTATGTGGAACACAGTTCAGTCATAAGACAGAGCTTTTCTCCTGCTTTCCACATATCTTAATCTGTTATATAAAGGAATTAATTTTCTTTCATCTCAGTACACACTGATTGTGCATATTAACCCCTCATGCTACCTCCATACTGTGCCATGGTTTGGAGTAACCCCCTACTAGATACTTCCAAAGGATATATTCAGCTGAATTTATGTATCCCCATCCTCAAAACATAATACACAGGGACTGGCTGTTAATCTAGCCTCAGCTGCAAGCTGGCTAACCAGGCCCCCACCCCACAGATCTCTCTATGCCCAAGCTCAGTCACTGCCATGGCACTCTGCTTCCTACTCCAGGCACGGACTTAAATCTGAGTAAGTAATGTATAACATGTAGCATGATGTTTGCATTGTTTAGTTGTCATTCCTTGGTCAGGGAAGTGACCTGTATATGCATTAGACTCAATTCTTAAGAGATAGATGATGACATCAGTTGAGCTAAAGAGCAGGGTACAACTGCATTCAAGAGGAAAGTGAGAATTTTACAACATCAAAACTAATCAGTTACAATATTCTGTTCTTGTGGCCACTTAGATTTCATGAAATAACAGTTTACAATATGGCAGATTCTGTAACTACAATATAGTATAAGCATATATACAGTGCCAATTATTTTGCGATTACCATTTAGTATAACAGTATGCTGTGCTAATTGTTCTGTGATTACCATTTAGTATAACAGTATGCTGTGCTCATTATTTTGTGATTACCATTTAGCATAACAGCGTGCAGTGCCAACTATTGTGTGATTACCATTTAGTAAAACAGTATGATGTGCTAATTATTTTGTGATTACCATTTAGTATAACAGCATGCTGTGCCAATTATTGTGTGGTTACCATTTAGTATAACAGCATGCTGTGCCAATTATTGTGTGATTGCCATTTAGTATAATAGCATGCTGTGCCAATTATTTTGCGATTACCATTTAGTATAATAGTATGCTGTGCCAATTATTGTGTGATTACCATTTAGTATAACAGTATGCAGTGCTAATTGTTCTGTGATTACCATTTAGTATAACAGCATGCCAAGTCAATTATTGTGCGATTACCATTTAGTATAACAGTATGCAGTGCTAATTATTCTGTGACTACCACTTACCATAAAATTATGCTATGTGTGATTACCATTTAGCATAACAGCGTGCAGTGCCAACGATTGTGTGATTACCATTTAGTATAACAGTGTGCAGTGCCAACTATTGTGTGATTACCATTTAGTATAACAGTATGCTGCGCTAATTATTCTGTGACTACCACTTACCATAAGATTATGCAGTGCCAATTATTTGTGATTACCATTTAGCATAATAGCGTGCAGTGCCAATTACCATATGATTACCATTTAGTATAACAGAATGCTGTGTAAATTATTGTTTGACTTCCGTTTAGTATAACATGCAGTGTCAATTATTGTGCCACTATCATTTAATATGCAGTGTCAATTGCTGTTTGACTTCCATTTAGTATAACAGTGTGTAGTGCCCAATTATTGTGTGATTAACATGTAGTCTAACAGCATGCAGAATCAATTATTTTGTGGCTACAATTTAGTGCAATAGCATTCAGTGTGAATCATTGCTATTAGCCACAGAAGTGCTGAAATCCAAAACTTCTGTACAGTGTATATATGTTCATAAATTCTACAGTATGATTCCCTTGATGTTTTTCCTATATGGAAGGTAGTGCATTCAGAACAGTTTGCTGCATAAACCACTGACTTGATCTTACAATTAAACCACCCAGGGGCATTCATTGTTAAATAACTTAAGGTTAGTTTTATAGTCCCAGTATTGGCAGTAATAGTTTTGACAAATCACATAACTGTGATTGAAAGAAATCTTTAAAACTTCCTCCTTATTTGTTAACAAACACTGGGGTTTCCATATTTTAGCTACAATTTCTGGAAAAATTCTCAAAATCTTCCAGTCACTCTAGATCAACTTTTTAATATTTATTGCATCAATAGAAGATTTTACTCCCATCACTGTACCATACTCTTTTGTATTCATTCTTTTAATCTGTTCACCAATATTATATCAACAGGGTCTACATGTATCTTTTCTGCCTTCTGCCAGCATTCTCCTGGTATCAAATACAAGGTGACTGGGGAAACCTGTTTAAATTTGTCTCCCAAAATAGTGCTTTCATTTTCAAATAGGAAATCATTCTCTGTTAATCTCCTCACTTTTAATATTTTGCAAAATTGGTTAGCATTGCTGCCTCACAGCAAGAGGTTCTCTGATTCGATCCTTGGCTGGGGTGCCTTCTGTGTGGAGTCTGCATGCCCTCCCTGTGGTCACGTGGGTTTCCTCTGGGTGCTCTGGTTTCCTCCCACATCCCAAAGACATGCTGTAGGTGGATTGGACACTCTAAATTGGCCCTAGGTCTGAGTGTGTGTGTGTCTGTGCCTTCTGTGGAAGGTTGGGCGTCAGGCTGGCAACTCGACACCATAAACCTCCACTGCCAATCATGAGCAGACAGGTGATCCGCTGTGGCGACCTCTAACTGGGAAAAGCTGAAAGAAGAAGAAAAACACAAGGTCTGTACTAATTATACTGTTTCAGTCTGTCTCAGTTCCATGTTCTTTAAACCAAATTTCCAGTCTTCATTTCAGCTGTTAGCAGTCTGTAAT
Source organism: Protopterus annectens (assembly GCF_019279795.1). NCBI lineage: Eukaryota > Metazoa > Chordata > Ceratodontiformes > Protopteridae > Protopterus > Protopterus annectens. The sequence goes on from NC_056742.1 coordinate 390,979,350, forward strand.
CAAGCCAGTGAATGTTATTTTGCATTGTATATCACCAAATGTTATTTCCATTGGCCTATTTTCTACTATATCATTCTTGCTTGCTTAAAACACTTGCTGTGCTTCCTTTACTATCATCTCCTTATGTTGCAATGATACAATTGTTATTTTTTCAGACTGTATTTTTAGTATATGGTGTTACTTTAAAGGTATTAGACTTTGTGTATTTCTTTTTAGAAATAAAATACTACTGTTGTTTACTACAGTCCTTAGACAATTACATTGCACTTCATCATGCATACATAACATATGTCATTAAAAGCTATTAGTCAGTGGCAACAAGCTTCAGACTATATACTACACACATCTGAGAAACCTGAACTCTGATGAAGTCCCTGTAACATTAAAGAATGGAAGTGCAAAGTTTTATGTCTGACTTTAAGGTTTATTAACATTTTTGTCAATTTTCCCAGATAGCTGTGTCTTATATTTTGTTATATACTACACATAGATGGGTTTAAATTATTACAGAGCTGTTAGTAAATGTAAGTTAATAGAAGGCCTAAATTAACATCATACTGACATCAGCTTACTGAAACATATTCTGTACAAATACTGTCACTAATAGCCATAAGAAGAGGCTGAGACAGAGAATGCATTCTCATCAGCAGATTTACCTAAAAGTACTGAATATTAGGTATTCACTTAATATCATACCTCTCAACTGTATAGATTTTTGCAGACTGTCCAGATTTTTGCTTTATATTTTTGGTCCATTTTTCATAAAATTATGGCTTTTTGGCAAATTAGTGGCAAATCATTAAAGATTGAAGTTAGAAAATAATGACAGACATTTGAGTTTTAGAATTCATATCCTTCAGAAAATTCATGCTAATGTAAAACTTGTTATTCTATAAACTTTCTAACTTTGTAAGAGCAATATTTAAAAATTGTCCCTATTTGTATCATTTTTTTCATGGCTTTGTCCAGATTTCTTACTCTAAGAGGTTGAGAGGTATACTTAACATATATCTTATTATGTTAACTTCCACTTAAAGGTATTATTATAGCAATAACCCATGCCTGGGTGTGGGTAATGCTGGATTTACCCACGGTTGGCATGGTTTGGTCACAAGGGCGAAGCCCGAGTGGCCAAACAAAGCCAACCGTGGGTAAATCCAGCATTACCCACACCCAGAAGTGGGTTATTGCTATTATACGACATTATTTAAGAAAAAAAATAATTACTTTTCTTAAATAATGGCATTGTATAATGCCTCCTTGCTGCCCTTCCGCAGCTGTCTGGTATTCTGCGGCAGTTCTGATGAACCGCGCATGCGTATACCTACGTAGTACATCAGAACTGTGGGCAAAAGCAACGGAGAAAGCAAGATCTCCGTTGCTTTTTACAAACTGTTTTCGCTATGTTAAATGGGTTTAACATAGCAAGACAGCGTTAAAAAAAGCAACAGAGATTTAACATAGCGATCTCCGTTGCTTTTTACAAACTGTCTCGCTATGTTAAAGGAGTTTAACATAGCGAGACAGCTTTAAAAAAGCAACGGAGAATCTCGTTTAACATAGCGAAACAGTGAGAAAAAAAAGAGTTACAGTAATGGAAAAAGTTTGGGCGACCGGATCTTTTTCCATTACTATAACTCTGATTTACAATGTGCACGCTGACCAATCAGCGTGCACGTTTTTGAATATTAACGGGGTGCAGTTGTATAATAATATATATACAAATGTTTCATCTTTCTTGCTTCAAAAAGAATAGCGATAGTATAGAGCCTTTATTTAGAATTACATATATTGAATTTGAAATACACTACATCTGTACCATGGCTGACAAGTATGTCACATGCATATACAATAATTCAAGAATGAAACACAAATTCAGTATTCATACAACAGCAACAATCATGTCAAAGTTTGGAAAGGTCACTTTGCATATTTGTAGTCACTGGGCATTCTATACAATCTTTATATCAGATTGTTTTTTACCCAGTCTCCCATATCTAATATATCGCTTAGCCTTGCTTACCTACAACTTGCTTTTGTGTACAATTCTCTAGGATCATTTCTACTTTAGCTATAACATCATCTTCAGATTTCTTGATTTAAATGGCAGAGTTGGATATAGCCATAATGTCAATGTTCTAAATTTCAATAAAAATACTAGGTTCATAGGCTTGAATTTAAAGCTTATGCAAATATGGATTTCAAGAATGTCAACTGCCATAACCCTATGTTGATACTGTCTACTCTCTATATACATAGCAAGACTATGTTTGAAGAACATTAACAACAAACTTCAGGTTGAAAAGGGAAGCCTTTTCTATCATTTTGGAAGGCACTGTCTAATATAGGACTTTGTCTACCATGTTTATTTTTACTTTTAAGTCCAAATAGACCAAGCCCACATTTGTCTTATAGACCAGACAACAGTCATCTCTTAGCAGACTTCAAGAAAGAGGATATCATAATATTTCCTGAAGCTTTTCTTTCCACACCTGTGAGTTTCATATCAAAGCATCAGTATACTTTTGCAAATTTCCTCACAATTAAACATTAAGATAATAGCATACATCAGTGTATGGTAGTAATTGAAATGCTTATTTCTTTATTCATCTTTTTTGTGACAATAGCTATTGAGGATAATAAAAATAGTCCCAAACTTAATCAATGTTCTTCTTCTGTTTCTTCTCACAAGACTGCATCCATTGTGCATATAGATTAAAATACATTCATGGCAATTAACAGAGAAAACCTCCATTACTTTTCGTAATAGTGCATTCCTAAGTTGCACTCACAAAAGTAATTAAAACATTTTGGTGCCTTGCCTTACCTACCTCCATGGAATTGAAAATTGCATCTCTTATATTACTGGTATTATGTGACCTGCAGTTAAAACATAAAGTGATCCCATCTTAAAATATACAATTTACTGTTCACAAAAATTGCTTTAATAGGCAATACTACATTCTTTCCTTTAGGTAACATTATATTGTGTTTTATTGTATAAACTGCCTCCATCCAGACGAAATACTTTTTACTCTGTTCCGTGGTCTATATTTTACTAGTTTTCAATATAAACACCTCCCTACATTTAAGGCGCTGAGGTTTATTTAACCACAGTATTCAGCAGATTGCAATGTGGTTATATTAATGGCAAAAATAGATGTGATGCACAGATTTAATTATAACACAGAAAAAGTAATATGTACTTCAAAATGTTTTATTGTTGTTCTGTATAGGGCAGACTAAAAGGATGTTTAAAACTAGAATACAAGAACACATGGGTGATATAAAAAAATAACATGAAAAGTGCTATAGCTAAACATATTTGGGAGATACATGAAGGTAAGATGGATGTGTTACAACTGTCAGTTTTTGAACAGATTAATAATGTAGAGAAGAATGAGATAAAATTGAGGGCAGTATTCACAATCTAGGACTTCACATTTTCTTAGTGGTGAAGTGGAGCAATATGAATATGCAAATCCCAGACTGTCAGCATACATACGAAGATGCGAAGAAGTTGCTGCAAACACTGTCTCCTTATTCCAAAAGCTTGTGAGGTAGTGCCAGCTGTGCTAGTGGGAGTTGGGCAGTGCATGTGTAACATATGCCAGCACAGCTAGCTGGAGTTTTGTAAAGAATTATATGCCATTTTAATATCAAACTGATTTGTACAGATGCTTGTTTTAAAAAAATGTATTTGTAAAGCTGCTTGTGTGAACAATATGTCAACAGTGGGTCCTGCTGGACAGAGAAGAAATATACATGTGTGTCAGACTGTATTGTTGTAACTGATGAAATGTATATATTTGAACAGAGGATACTGGAAGGGAAGGGGTTAAGTTCAGCCCAGTTAACATTAAGAAAAATAGCCTAAAATTAAATGACTTAGTTTAAGCCATAAAGATTTTATCTCACAGGTCTGAATGCAGCCACAGATGTAATGCCTGTAAAAAGCTTGGGCTAGAATCCTGCTCTGTTGTCCTTAGTGGTAAACTAATTGCTACCCTGGGGTAATAAAAGGCTTCCAATTAATCCAGTAAACTTCTAAGTAAAATTAGAAACTTTATTCACAAATAAGTGGGATAAGTGCTTTAATTTTACCGGTTGTAAAACTGCTGCTTATATACTTTAAAACTCATGTGATAAAATTACCAGTATTAAAGTGACGGTACAGAGTTGACCCAGAGTTATAGGTTCTTCAAAACACATGAATATATGCAAAAAGTACAGTTGTGTACACTTACCATAAATGTAGATGTTCGAGTGTATTCACTGTTGCAGTCATTACATTTGGGTAATCTGCTGGCAGGTTGCCCTCAGTCGGCCTGAATTCCAAAGTCTTGGGTCCTGCATCGGTTGCTGTCTCCTCTTCCATGACGTCAGGTTGTCAGGGGTATAAAACATGCAGCCAGCACCATTTTCTTTAGTTTTTCTTGCCCCCGATGTCAGGTGCCCCCAAAAAGGTAGCAAAAAAAAAAAATATATATATATATATATATATATATATATATATATACATACATACAGCAATATAAACTTTACCTTCATCTACAAGCAAATACACCACATAGGTTGTAGAAGATAGAGAAGGAAAGATAAACTCCAGAATGACAGGGGGATGGCGGGAGGGTAACCTGGACTGCAACAGTGAATACACTCGAACATCTACATTTATGGTAAGCGTACACAACTGTACTATGTTCTTCATGTTTCACTGTTGCAGCCATTACATTTGGGTAGAATCCCGAAGCTATGGTTGGGGGGCTGGAGCTAAACAGCATTCGGAATGGCTATAAGGCCCTGCAGAACTGCAGTGGCAAAGTCTGCTCTGGATTTAGAGTAAAGAGGCAAATTATAATGTTTTGTAAAGGTATGAACAGAACTCCAAGTAGCGGCCTCTAGAATGTCTTTGGTTAGTACTCCCCTAGTAGCTGCAGCTCTGGTGGAATGAGACTTAATGCCCTTGGGCACCAGTTTACCATAGTGTAAGTAGCAGAAACGGATGCAGTGGCTTATCCACTTTGAAATTGTCTGCTTTGAAATAGCCTTGCCCTCTGATCCTGCAGCATATGTCACTAGTAATTGCTCAGTTTTTCTTAGAGCTTTAGAATTCTCTCCCCCTTGTTCTGCAGATTTGGATAAAAGGTTGGCAGATGAATTGTTTGGTTAAGAGCCACACTGGAAACCACCTTAGGCATAAAAGTAGGATTTGTCCTCAGAGATACCCTGTCTGGGTAAAATATGATAAAAGGCTCTATAGCCATGAGGGCCTGTAGCTCTGAAACTCTTCTTGCTGAAGTAATTGCTAGTAGCAGAGCTGTTTTCCATGATAAGAACTTTATATTAGCGGTAGCAGCTGGTTCAAATGGAGGCAGGGTGAGCTTTTCCAGCACATAATTGAGGTCTCATGCAGGCAATGGTGATCTTCTAGAAGGCTTTAAATTTTTGGCTCCTCTAAGATACTGCTTTAGTAAAGGATGAGAAAAGATTGGTGGCTCCATATTGTAATGAGCCAAAATGGCAGAGGCATGGATTTTAATTGATGAGAAAGATAGGCCTTTGTCAAGCATCTCAGTTAATTATTGCAATATCTGAGGAATATTTGGTTCTGCTGTATCAGTTCCTTGTGCTTGATTCCAAGCACAGAATCTCTTCCATTTGTCAGCATAAGATTTTCTAGTACTAGGCCTTCTGGCTTGCAAAATGACATCCATCACAGCTTTACTGAAAGATGTTGTTTGAATGACTACATGATCAGCCATGCTGCCAGGTTCAGAGTCTGTAGTTGATTGTGCAGGATCTGATTGTTTTGCTGGGACAGTAGTTGTGGTCTTTGAGGCAAGGTCCAAGTTGGGTATTGAGACAAGCTCCTTAGGACTGGGTACCAGTTTTGGTGGGGCCAGTCCGGGGCAATTAGTATCATCTTTGGTTTCTCTTGTCTGACTTTTATTAGGACCTTGCGGAGAAGAGGCAGAGGAGGAAAGGCGTAAACTGATAGGTTTTTCCAACTGAAGGATAGGGTGTCCACTTTCCATGCTTGTCTGTGATAAGTCCTTGTGCAGAATTATTTCAATTGATAATTTTGAGGAGAGTCAAATAGATCTATGTCTGAGCTCCCCCATGTCTCTGTTATCATGCTGAAGACTTGTGGATTTAGTTTCCACTTGTGAGGATCCATAAGGTTTATGCTTAAATTGTCTGCCAGTGTTTTGTTTTCCTGGCAGGAATTGAGCTTGAATATGTATTTGGTAGGACAAAGTTGTGTTCCACAGTGCCATGGCTAAGCTGCAGAGAGGGTATGAGTGTGTGCCCCCTTGCTTGTTTATATACCACATGACTGTGGTGTTGTCTGTCTTTATCAGTAGTTGTCCTGGATGAAGTAAGTCCTTGAAGGCTACAAACGAAAAAGGCTGAACAAACTGGTAAAACACAAAGCCCGAGGTGGTAAGCTGGAAACCGCCAAACTACTGTATAAAACAGTCACGAACAGTCACAAAGTTAATTTCTTTAACACAACTTTAATGGTGTTTTCGGAAACGACTATGCATTTCCTTCCTCAGAAGGTAAAAAGCACAAAGCAAAAACAGCATAGTCGCAGCTAGCCCATCCCTTTAAAACATTTAGTACATCATGTGATACTAATTAATTAATCATATACCCTAAGCTGTAATTGCATTTAGCTGACATAAATTCCAATTAAATAAAATGAAATAAAAAATTCCAAATTGTGTCTACATATATTAACTAAATAACTCTAAAAAGAATTAATCATTATACTACTTAAAAACTCTTACGCAAACATTTCATATATATTACAAAAAACAATTATATTTACTTCTAACTAATGTAATACTTTAAAAATACTTTAAAAGTAGTTCCCCAATATGTCCAATAATTTTAATTATAGTTAACCCGAATAACATCAAGTGAAGGTTTAAAAATGAAACCAGCTTGACTTATAATAAAGACGGCCAATATGGACAAATAGACAAATTAAAGGCAGCAACAGGGCAAGCACAAAAGACAGAACATCCATTTCTAATGCTTTTTCTAATACTTTACATTAGGGTTTATATACCCGAAGATGCTATCAAGTACATAACATTATATTAAAACAAGTTGTCAAAATATCAAAATATGAAAATCCTTACTAGGCACTTACACAAGTAATGGACATATTTTCGTTAAGCCCTGGGGCAAACGTGGCTCCTGTCCTTATCTGCCAACATAGTTCTTGTATGTCCAGTTGAATTTGCCATGGTCCCACATAAGGGGTAATATCTATTTTTTGTAACACCATAAATTCAAATTCATGGTTGGGAAATTCCACAATGTGGCATGCAAGCGTGTTATTAATGTCGCCTTTGGAAATAGCGTAATAGTGTTCATAAACACGTTGCTTCAATTTACGCTCCGTTTTCCCTATGTAGAATGCGTGGCAAGCTGTGCACGTTGCCACATATACCACAGCTTTCGTATCACAATTATATTTACCCATAATTCTATACGAACTTTTATTGATCAAAGCTATGTTACCTTTTTTTATGTGTTTGCATTGTGCACAGCTGCCACATTTGCTCATTCCTTTAATGGGTCTCACCGTTTTAGATTGCCCGCTCTCCAACAATGTTTTCAAATTAACCCCTCGTCTAAATGTTATAGATGGTGGGCCACTGCAAATTTTCTGAACTTGTTTGTCCCTGGAAAGCAATGTCCAGTTTTTACTTAAAATGCCCCTTATAAAATGGTGATCCATTGAAAAGGTACATAAAAACCTAAGCTGGTTATTTGTATGGCTAGGATCACCCCTTGTTGCCCCATTTCCAATTAGTTGGTTAATTTGATTACTAACTTGTTGTGAAGTCAAAATGGGACTAAAATAGCCTGTTTTGTGTTTATAACCAATTTCATTCCTAATTTCTTCTATCAAGTGTAATGGGTACCCCCTGTTATTAAACATGCCAACAAGCTTATTACATTCCATTTCAAAATCTTGGTCATCTGTGACCATTCTGGCTGCCCGCACCATCTGTCCTTTAACAATAGCCTTCTTCTGATGGTGCCATGTTTAATAATAGGGGGTACCCATTACACTTGATAGAAGAAATTAGGAATGAAATTGGTTATAAACGCAAAACAGGCTATTTTAGTCCCATTTTGACTTCACAACAAGTTAGTAATCAAATTAACCAACTAATTGGAAATGGGGCAACAAGGGGTGATCCTAGCCATACAAATAACCAGCTTAGGTTTTTATGTACCTTTTCAATGGATCACCATTTTATAAGGGGCATTTTAAGTAAAAACTGGACATTGCTTTCCAGGGACAAACAAGTTCAGAAAATTTGCAGTGGCCCACCATCTATAACATTTAGACGAGGGGTTAATTTGAAAACATTGTTGGAGAGCGGGCAATCTAAAACGGTGAGACCCATTAAAGGAATGAGCAAATGTGGCAGCTGTGCACAATGCAAACACATAAAAGAAGGTAACATAGCTTTGATCAATAAAGGTTCGTATAGAATTATGGGTAAATATAATTGTGATACGAAAGCTGTGGTATATGTGGCAACGTGCACAGCTTGCCACGCATTCTATATAGGGAAAACGGAGCGTAAATTGAAGCAACGTGTTTATGAACACTATTACGCTATTTCCAAAGGCGACATTAATAACGCGCTTGCATGCCACATTGTGGAATTTCCCAACCATGAATTTGAATTTATGGTGTTACAAAAAATAGATATTGCCCCTTATGTGGGACCATGGCAAATTCAACTGGACATACAAGAACTATGTTGGCAGATAAGGACAGGAGCCACGTTTGCCCCAGGGCTTAACGAAAATATGTCCATTACTTGTGTATTAAAAAAGCTAGCTTATAAAAGATAGGGAAGCTAGTTATTAATTGATTTTTAAAGTGCCTAGTAAGGATTTTCATATTTTGATATTTTGACAACTTGTTTTAATATAATGTTATGTACTTGATAGCATCTTCGGGTATATAAACCCTAATGTAAAGTATTAGAAAAAGCATTAGAAATGGATGTTCTGTCTTTTGTGCTTGCCCTGTTGCTGCCTTTAATTTGTCTATTTGTCCATATTGGCCGTCTTTATTATAAGTTAAGCTGGTTTCATTTTTAAACCTTCACTTGATGTTATTCGGGTTAACTATAATTAAAATTATTGGACATATTGGGGAACTACTTTTAAAGTATTTTTAAAGTATTACATTAGTTAGAAGTAAATATAATTGTTTTTTGTAATATATATGAAATGTTTGCGTAAGAGTTTTTAAGTAGTATAATGATTAATTCTTTTTAGAGTTATTTAGTTAATATATGTAGACACAATTTGGACTTTTTTATTTCATTTTATTTAATTGGAATTTATGTCAGCTAAATGCAATTACAGCTTAGGGTATATGATTAATTAATTAGTATCACATGATGTACTAAATGTTTTAAAGGGATGGGCTAGCTGCGACTATGCTGTTTTTGCTTTGTGCTTTTTACCTTCTGAGAAAGGAAACGCATAGTCGTTTCCGAAAACACCATTAAAGTTGTGTTAAAGAAATTAACTTTGTGACTGTTCGTGACTGTTTTATACAGTAGTTTGGCGGTTTCCAGCTTACCAAGTCCTTGAAGGCTGTTAGGGCATTTTGAACAGCTAGCATCTCTTTCTGGTTGATATGCAGATGCATTTGTTTTGGTGACCATATGCCCTGAATGCATCTTCCTGCCATGTGAGCCCCCAGGCATAATCTGATGCATCTGTTGTTATGATTTGGCTGGCAGGGGGTAGAGTGAATGGCCATCCCATGTTTTGGTGACATGCCTTTGCCCACCGTAGAAACTCCTGTTGCAGGCAGGGAATGAGAGGAATCATTGTTTCCAGACTGTGAGAATGTTGACTCCATAAACTTTTTAGGTACAATTGAAGTTTCCTCATATGCAGTCTTGCATATGGAATCAGCAGGATGCAGGATGCCATGAAGCCCAGAGCCTGCAGAATTTGTCTTGCAGAAGACTGGGTTTTTGTAGCCATCAGTTTGAAGTAAGTAGTGAGGTAAGCCATCTGGGCAGTTGTATTCAAGCTTGCACCCAGGAATGTTATCTTTTGAGAGGGTACCAGTTGTGATTTCTTTTTCGTTTATTGCGTACCCTAGGCATTGTTAGAAGCCTTTTCACAAACGCCAGGTGTCGAAGAAGAGTGTCCTTGTTCTCTGCTTGAATGAAACAGTCGTCCAAGTAAGGATATATCTGTATACTTCTTTAGCTGCAAAATACAATTACTGGTGCCAGGCACTTTGTAAAGACCCTGGGCACAGTAGATAAGCCAAAGGGCAGTGCAGAGAATTGGTAATGAATTAAGCCAGCCTTGAATCTGAGGTATCTTCTGCACAATTGTCTTATTGGGACATGCAGGTATGCCTCTTTTGGATCTAAAGTCACCAGCCAAGCATTCTTGCCCAGCATGGGCAGAAGCTGCTGCAAAGTCAGCATTTTGAATTTTGGAATGTCCAGGTATGAGTTCAAAATTGATAAATCCAGTATTGGCCGCCAGGCCTTGTCCTTTGTAGGTACCAAGAACAATCCTGAGTAAAAACCTTGTCCTTTTTCCTGTTCTGGTACTGTCTGAATGATCCCCATATCCATGAGGGACGTAACCTGTTTCTGCTCCTCTGCCCATTGATTTTTTTGGCAGATCTGGCCAACGATTTGCCATTGGCAGAGTGTGGAAATGGAATCTGTATCCCTATGATACGATGTTTAGTACCCACTTGTCCTGGGTTATTAACTACCAATTTTGAGCAAAAAGTGCTAATTTTCCCCCTGTGGGTGCTGCCAAAAGATAAGTGCTTGCTGTAGGCAGAGTGAAGTCATTGGGATTGCTTTCTGTAGGGTTGCACTTTATCTCCTCCAGATTTGGAGGTGGAAGCGCCCCATTGCTTTGACCTGTATGAATATTGCACCTGATATCTGGAACCTTTAGGACATCTGGATTTGCCCCTTTGAGCTCTGTCTGACACAGGAAATGACCAATTTTTGGTAGGCCAGTGTCTACTGAATCTTGGTGGCTGCACTTGTAAGAAGTCTTTTAGACTTAGCTTTGTCTTCCATTTTCTTAAAACCTCTTCTGCCTTAATACCAAACAGAGAATCACGCTGTAAAGGTGCATCTAGCAATTTAGCTTTAACATGATCAGGTAAATTTTGTTCCTTTAACCAGGCATGCCTCCTAATCACAGATCCCATAACTGTGGCCCTGCAGGAGGCCTCTAAGGAATCAAAACCACATTGCAAAGTATGCTTTCCAACTTGTTCAGCTGCATGCAATAATTCCTGCAATTCTTTATTTTCTGCACATTCTGAAATCAACATAATTTTCTGTTTTAGCAATCCCATAACATGTTGTTGGTACTTAAGCATATGAAATTGACAGTTTAAGGCCCTGATTGCCAAGGTTGCAGATGTATAAACCTTTTTTTCCCCATCTGTCCAGTGCCCTTGAATCTCTGTCAGAGGGGGTAGGATTTTTTGCTGTTGAGGCCTTAACTCCCTTTGGACCCTGTGAAATAGTTTCAGGATCAGCAGCAGGATTTCTAAATAAAATTTTATGTGAGTCAGGGACCCTGTAATATCTGTCAGGCTTACTGGGAGCTGGAGGTAAGGAGTCAGGGGACAAGCTTGACTCCAAAAACACATCATCCACAATGTCTAAAACAGGGGGAATGGCTAAAGACCTGTGCTGAGGGAGAAGAAGGAAATCCCTGAGCCTCTTTTTTGATTCTGAGAAGTCTTGACTCTCCCAGTGAAAATGCTCCCTCAAAGTATGCAAGGTTTCTCCAACTGAATAATCCTCAGGAGGAGATTCAGATGGAATAGACTCCTCAGCATCAGAATCCTCATAGGGAGGTATAGATAATTCCTGATCAGAAGAGGAATCAGAAGAAATAGAAACCTGATCTGAAGATTCATAATCAGTGTCTTGCCTAGGCCTCTTATCAGGAGGGGGATGGGTACCCCTGATCAAGGTAATAAGGTCTTCAGCCATTTTGATCATCTGTTTTTTAGGCATAGACGCCTGTGTATGTGGCTCATGCGTCATTTTTTTAGTTTTAGAAGTTGCTTTTGTCTTTGGTTTTGCAGCTGTCGTCGGTTTGATATACAAATGTTGAGGTCTGAATACACCCTCAGAAGCCGGTGCCTGCTCAGCAGCTCCGGACCCATCCGAGGGAGATACATCCATCGGTCCAATACCTTGAGTATCTTGTGGCATGCCGGACTCCACATGGGTGTCAGTAGAGGCCTGCGACTCGAAGGTAGTGGGTATCAGGGGCTGCGAAAGCGCCTCACTGAGTACCGGCGAACCGGCGACTGGCTTAGGAGAAGCTTCGTCATTGGTTTTGGATCTCGACTGCCTTTCTCTGTCCTTTTCTTTGCGTTTTTTATGTACCCCGGTAGTCAGATTGCTATCCGATGACATTTCTGGGTAGTTAAATCTGTTTCCAAAATACTTTGATCGAAAAATATACCGATGCTTAATAGTGCGTTAGTTAAATCTAGCACAAAACCGACAGCCAGGCACGTTGTGATCAGGGCCTAGGCAAAGAATACAGTATAAATGGAAATCCTATGAGGCATTTGCTTCCCACAAGTAATGCAATTATTAACTTTTTCTGACATTGGTAAAAAGCAAGAAAAAAGTTTCCCCAATGGGGTACTTAGCTTTAGTGAAGACTTCCGTTCTGAAACTCAAACTCGAATATTTCAGTAGTCAGCCGACCGGCACTTGCGAAATGCTTCTGCTTCGGGCACCGCGCAGCAAGAAAGACTAAAGAAAATGGCGTCAGCTGCATGTTTTATACCTCTGACGACCTGACATCATGGAAGAGGAGACAGCAACCGACGCAGGACCCAAGACTTTAGAATTCAGGCCAAATGAGGGCAACCTGCCAGCAGATTACCCAAATGTAATGACTGCAACAGTGAAACACAAAGAACATCCAAAAAAATCTCTTAAAATCCTCAAATATTTTATAACCATAAAAGGACAGATATAACACAGGTGGAAAAAAGTTATCTCTTTAAGGCTTTTAATCTAAGCAGGGGTGCAATGGTGATATGGTCATTCAACCATGGTCAGTTGTAAGAATTAAAGTAAAGCTGCCAAAAAAAAGCTCTGTTTCTTGCTAACACAACTGACCAAGGACAACCCCGCTCATTAGGAATAACCCTTTCTAGTACAGAAAATTGAAAACAGTGCTCAGCATGCTCCTTAATATGTGTAGACAGTGAGGTGGTATTTTCTTCTTGATGAATGTCATAAATATGTTCGTAAATTCACTCACGGAGCCTATGCTCCATTTTCCCTACATAAAAACATTGACAAAATTGGCAGAGTGCTATATATACCAGGCCTGTGCTCTCACAGTCATATTTGCCTTTAATTAAAAATACTCTCCCTAAGACATTAAATCAGTCACCCGCTAAAATAAATGTATAATATTTACATCTCCTGCATTTATTAATCTCACATGAGCCCTTGTGAGCTACTCCTTTACTCTCCATCATTGCCTTAAAATTCATACCCTTTTTTAGACAATAAGTGGTCTATCCCCCGATTTATCACCAATATAATTATCTTCCCTTATTATACTCCAATTTTTGTTTTAACTCCATCAAAGAGTACCACTTTTCAGGTTAAAAACTGTGGTAACAGTATTACCATATCAGGGCAATTCTTGCTGTAAACCAAGGTTATTAACAGGAGATCCTTTAATGTTATCACTAGGTTCCCCCTGACCCAATAGAGTAACAAAGTGTCCAATTTTCCTTTTATGACTAACTTCAAGGACTAGTTCTTCAACTAAGTCATGGGAATAACTCATTTTCAAAGACAAACCCACACGGTTTTTGCATTCTTTATCAAACTCATTATCCAAAGTGACTATCCTTGCTGCCCGGACTAACTGCTCTTTAATTATGACTCTTTTTTGCATAAGTGGATGGGCACTAGTAAAGTGTAGTAAAGTATTTGAATAAGTGGGATTCCAAAAAATTTGTGACATATATCCATTATTTATGCTATCCTTTTCCAACAATATATCCAAATATGGGATATTATCATCACCAATAGTGTCTGTAAAGGCAAGAAAATTAGTACTCATATTAATATAATCAAGAAATTCTGTAATATCCTCTTTTTCCCCTGTCCAAAAGATAAAAATATTGTCAAGGTAACACAGATACATCCTGAAAGAGGAAGAGAAATGTCTATTAACTACATATTGCAACTCTCACTGTAACATTACAGTGTTAGCAAAAAGGGAATCGCAGGGCGACCCCATGGCCACACCCTCTTTTTGCAGATAAATCTGCCCCTCATATAAAATAAAGTTGTTTAAAAGGATGATGTCGACTTGTCGGGTAATTCCTCGTGGAGGTTAATTTTGTCTTGTTGGATCCCTCTCCTAACTAGATATTCCGTAAACCACAAAATGTCAGTCTGATGGTGTATGACCATATATAGGTCACCCACATCAGTAGTCACAAAAATATCATATATTTTTTTTCTAAAAAATGCCAAGAATCCCTATAGATGTGCTCTTCTTCCTTAAGTAAGTGCTTAAGGTTATTATCCAGAAAATGGGCACAAACACTGGTTATTGACCTCCGGCCATCCACAGCAGGATGCATCAGAGGCTTTTACCAATCATTGTGGATCTTCGATACTCCAAAGATGGTAGGGATCAGGAAGGATGTAATATTAAGATAGTTAAATTCCTTGATAGAGATCCTACCATCAATAAGCAAATCTTTAAATTGGACCTTAATTTTGTAATACACCGGCAAAATCCTCTGATGCATCTGGAAACTGGAAACCAGGTAAGATCTTTAAAGTAGTTGACTTTGAGTGTTCTGGTGGCAGCAAATCTACCTTATAGTCTGGGTAGAAGTGGCAGAGTGGGTAGGCTGTGCCAGTCTTTCCCAGGTGTGTGTGTGTGTGTGTGTGTGTGTGTGTGTGTGTGTGTGTGTGTGTGTGTGTGTGTGTGTGTGAAAATCAAATCTCAAACAGAGTGTATGTGTGACAGCTACTTTGAGCAGGGACACTGAGAGCACTGATTTCACAGAGATGGTGGTGGAGGGCTTGGCTTGGAATGCCTGGCTAATGACTCAGCTCTATGGTGGTCAGTGAGGAGTCTTGTTTGAGGTCTGGAGAGGAAGCTCAGACCCAGGACTGGAGTGTGCATTCCCTGTGTGCTATTAAGGGAAATTGTACTTGGTGCAGAGGTCTGCATCTGAAAATACTATATGTGTCTATTTTTCTCACAGTGAACTTTCCCCACAGGTGTCAGTGGTGAGGACTGAGGCTTCTTGATCACTGGCCCAGAGTAGGGATGTCACAAACGCATATGTGATGGAGACAGCTACTACACTGTTAAGGGGCTTTACACATATCTGTATGAGTATGATTCATAGACATGAATCTGTGATGAGCTTGTTTGCATAATAAGTATGCAAATAGCCCTAAACTTATGCCAGTAAGCAGCAGTTTTCAAGAAGAACATGGAGATGTGAGGAGAGATCAGTTGGTGCTTCTGCATTCCTGGACATTTTACTGTAGGGGTCACTTGGAGAAATGTTTCATTTTGGTGCTTGTGTATACCTCAACATTTTACTGAAGAGATCGCTTGGGTGAATGTTTCATTTTGCTACTTGTGCATAGCTGGACATACGCCTGAAGAGGTTGTTTGGAGAAATGTTTCATTTTTGTGCCTGCACATACTTGGACTTACTCCTGAAGGTGTTGCTTGGGGAAATAATTTTTGTGTCCAAGAAGTGCTTGTACATAACCATGTTCAGACTGCTGAAGTGATCTCTGGGCAAAATAATTTATTGTGTCATTTTAGTGCTTGTGCATATTTAATACAAAGTAATGAAGGGGGTTGCTGGGAAAAATAATTCATTTGTGCCTCAGGGGAGAGCTTATGCATACTTGGACAAACTAGTTTGTGGATTACAACTCAAATATCAGAGGAAAAGCATTGCTTTTAACAACCGATGTGTGTACCACAGGAATGTCAGACTATGAATTGCAAAACTACTTCATTGGCATATTACACTTTTCAGCATATGTCATTAGCATTTAATTATTTTAAGGCCTTTCACGTTAGTGTAAATGGCCTTTATGAATCTCACCTCTGTTATACTCATTCATAATCATCATGAATACCCCTATCGCATTTGCGCAAGTAACTATGAATACTGGCCTGAAACTCCAGCCATTATAAAAGGAGACATTTTTAAACTGAAATTTCATACTCTGAAGCTAAGTGACTTAAATAATGAATATTGTTTAAAAGCTTATTGTAATTTAATATTTAATTGACTATTTTAATGGGTATCTTTAGACACGTCAGTATTTTAGTATTCAATGCTTGTTTTTCTATGTATGATTTTACTCTTAAAAGTCATTAACCAAGGCACTAAGTGTATATATAATTTTATGGATTATTAAAAGTACAGTAGGACATTGTATCATTATTTATTAGGCTTTTATTGTTGTTTTATATGCAGTTTGCTATTTCTCAAACTTTCCTGTATATGGATATGGAAAGATTGTTTTGTGATTATAATGAGGCATAAATTGCATTATTAAGACACACAATAAAACTTCCTTTTCGATTCACAAATTGGTCTTTCTTTCATTGCATGCTTAGCCATATTTAAATACAAGCTTTTTTCAATTTCCTACATGCTGGAAGGTACATTCATAAGCCTGCATTCACAAACATCTGCACACTACAATCTATTGAATATTGCTGGTAAATATGTACATGAAAAATATGCAAGCGAGGTAAAGGATTTGAAATGCAGTATGTGATGGCTACATTAAATTAAAATGAGTAAAGTATTGATCAGGTTACATAATAAAACATATTTAGTCTTGGTGGAGACAGTTTATCTAAGAAAATGTAATACCATGTTACCTAAGGTAATGAATGCAGTGTCATCCATTAAAGTAATTTTGTGGAATGAATACAAAGTTATCCTTTAAAGTAATTTATGAGTAGTGTAATTTGAGAGCATATGCTGTAACAATTTAAATTGCAGTGATGTAAGAAGTACACATTTCAATTCTTTGAAGGCTAGTAAATCAAGATATCGGCATGGTTTATGCACATTTGTGAATGCCGGTTAGCAATGTATATTGCTGAACAATAATGAAGATCTTTTTGTTAATTTCCATAAAGGTATTTTAACTTACATGTACTAAATTTGTGAGAGCAGATGAAGCTGAATAACACTGGTAACATTTGGGACTATTTTTGTTATTATGGGATATTTTTGGCATTATTTCATAGGTAAGGATATCCTCCAGCTATACTTTGTATAATGATATATCCCACAAATGTTCATATATTCCAATTCAGTTGTAAAAGGGTAGACATACTACACAGTGCCGTTTTGATTAATACTACGTAATATGCCAAATATACTATATGGCATGTATCACAACTTGCAATTACCTTAAATTTCATAAACTTCTTAGTATCATGGTGTCTGAAACTACTGCTGGAATCAATGTGTTTGCAATAATTACATTTAGAGCAAGGGAAGGTTCTATAGGTTAAAGTGGATCCTAAGTCTCTATTAGTATCCTTAGGATAGCATAACATTCTCTTGAGAGACCTCTTATTTTTATAAAGGATCCTGGGTCTATCACCAGTTATAGCTCTAATCTCTGGATTAGTTAATAAAATCAACCAATGTTTCTTCATGATGTCAGTCAACTGGGTAACATTACTAGAACAAAAGACTGTGATACATATATTGTATATTTGTCATATTGTGAAGTTTGTCTATCTTTTTACATAGGTAAGGTACATGTCCTTTTACATAGGCAAAACAGATAGACATTTTAGAGACCACATAAGGGAACACATCTACAGCATTAATAATGGTATAACTACAAATGCCTTAGCGAAGCATGTTTTACAAAAGATTCTACACACCACTTTAAGTTTGTGGTACTTGAAATTGTTAAGTTGAATGAACTTGGAGGTGATATTAGGAATTCATGTGAGATCTCTAAAACATGATGGATAATAAGAATGGCAACTAACATGGGAAAGGTTTTGAATGCTAAAGTGCCATTGAAACCCATTTTGACAGCCAGAGGTTTAAAGAGATTAGGGAATTGATTAGGTTTACTGTATAGGGTCCATATTATAGAATTCACTTCTAGAAAACACACACTAGGATGCTATTTTTTAAACAAGTGGAGGTTACACACATTCTTTGATGTTGTTCACATATATATATTTTTATATTCTTTATATTTTTTTATATTTTTAACATGTTACTGCTTTTTAATAATAGTGTTGACTTATTATAGGCAATACTTGGTTTTAATTAGTATTGATGACATCATTATTCATTTTTTAGGTTCACAATGTGATTGGTAGATAGAATTTTAAATGTATTTATATGGATGGATGTTTCTTAATTGGAATTAGTATTAGGTTCAGATTTGGAATACTTTTTTTCCATTAGGAAATTATTAGGGAATGTCTGAGACAATACAGCAGAGTGATAATAGAATGTTTCGTATCCATCACAGTGTAAATTAGGACATCTAGGGTCAAAGTGGTGAACAGATAGCTGATGGCTCATTGAGAGTGGACAAATGTGCCCATGTACATGATGGAACTCTAGAACCTCTTGACAGGTAAGAATAATTTCATCTGAAATGTATCAAATTATGGTCAGCCCAGGAATCATCATAACCAGTATTATGAAATGGATTCTTCAAAACAGGTAAACTGATGTTATGACCTAATCTGGTAATAATTCTTATGCTCAAGTAAGTAGTCGTGTGCAGTCAGGGACAGCCATTTCTACCATTTAGATATGTGTGTGTGTGTGTGTGTGTGTGTGTGTGTGTGTGTGTGTGTGTGTGTGTGTGTGTGTGTGTGTGTGTGTGTGTGTGTGTGTATGTGTGTGTGTGTTACAGAGAAACCTATTCAGTCTCCTCATATGTCTGTCTTGAACTTTTTCTCAAATAAGCTTCATCATTTTGTAAAGAAGACAACAGCTGGTAGAATACCATGTGCAATATTGTCTGACCAGTTATTTATGTAAAATGGTATCCATGGTCAATGTTGACGCCCACTGTAATATAGCCTTATCCCATTCCAGTTAGCTCTGCGAGTACAATTGTTTTTTATTTACCAGCCACGATTGCTGATTGAGGTTAACTGAATTTAAGTACATATGGAATGAATAAACATTCATATACATTTAATAGCATGTCAGTAAACCCTCTGTCTTTGTCTTTTAACATTGACGAAGATGTTACTTTTTCAGCCAGCGGTAGCATTGTTACCTCACAGCAAGAGGTTTTCCGGTTTGATTCTCGGCTGGGTGCCTTCTGTGTGGAGTTTGCATGTCCTCCCTGCATTCATGTGGGTTTCCTCTGGGTTTTCCGGTTTGATTCTCGGCTGGGTGCCTTCTGTGTGGAGTGTGCATGTCCTCCCTGCATTCATGTGGGTTTCCTCTGGGTTCTCCAGTTTCCTCTCACGTTACAAAGACATTCGTTTGGCGCCTTTCTCCCAGGGTCTCTGCTGAAAATTGGCTTGTTTCAAGTCGGACTCTCCTGGTTAACAAATGGTAAATGAATAAATAAAATTTGGTTCCACCAAATGCAAAATACTTGTAAGCAGAGTGAGTTTGTCCAGAATTTATTGTAGAATACTGTTGTTACCTATTGTTAGTCATGCAAAAAACTGATAAACATTTTACTGGTCCAATAGTAATTAATTTTAATCTTGCCAAATCAATGGCTAATCTTACAGGTCATGCATGAACAGAACGTCATAATGATTAAGAATTCAAATAAAGGAAATAATATTGTTTTTATGCATCAAGACTGTTATGAGACTGTCTGCCAAACAGTTTTGAATACTACTCTTAAATATAAAAATCTATTAAATCCATTAAAGGAATTTCATTACAGACTCATTAAATTAGGATTTAAGATATTCATTGACAGTAATTTCAGCAAGTGACATAACCACTAATCAACGAAAGTGAATACTACTTTCAGCAATCAACACAGGGAACAATCACCCATGCATCCGTATGTGAGGTAAAACCCCACTCCCCTGAACTTACATACACTAACTCCATAGTCACAGCAGTGGGGAAAAAGATAATGTTAATGATCACTGAAAACATTTATCAGGGATATTGACTTTCTCAAATGGCACTCACATAACTTTTGTCCAACAGACAACTGGTTCCCTTCAATTACTATATAAATGGGATAGGCATGGTTACAGGATCATAGAATCATAGGACCATTAGAGATTATTAGGCTAATGGCCCTGGTGCCTTTGCAAAACTAGCCAAGAGTTTATCCCCAAAAAAGAAACCTCAGTCATCACCTGTTACCCCTGTCAATAAGAGACACAGGTGGATCCCCTGGGACAAATCTGTGGTTTCCCATCCACACTTGAAGAGGATCAGTGACGTACATTGCTTAACATGTATAGAGAGTCTATTCCAGAGATGTGGAAGCCTCTGGGAGACAAATCTGTCTCTCCAGCAGGTTTTGTTAATGTCACATATTAGATTTAGGCCTTTTGATCGGGTAATGCGCAAGGGGTTAGACTTATGGATATGGAGCATCTCTAGTAGAGCAGGGTCTGAGATTGCCTTGTAGGCAAGGCACAGATCACTTTTAAGAACTCTGTACTATACCGAGTAGAGTTTTAGTGATTTGAGCCTGTCAACACAGGACAGGTCTTGGAGGCCATGGATTCCTTTGTGAGGTATTTCTGTGGCCTTTCCAGTTGGTGCAGGTGTTTTGAGAGGTACATACGAAACGGGGCATTGAACTCAATTATTGGTCTAGTGAGGGAGGAGTACAGAGGGGTAGTAACCTAATTTTTTTCAGAATACAATCCCTTTACTTATGAGATGAACCAAGTAAAAGGCTTTTCTGACCACTGCCTCTACATGATGGTCGAATGTGAGATTGTCGTCAACCTGTGTGTCCTGGTCTTGCATCATAGACTGTGCGCTTAGGGGGTTGCCATTGATGTGGTAATCAGTAGGGGCCATGTTTTTGCTGAATGGTATGATAATACATTTTTTTGCATTTAACTTAAGGCCATGACTTTGGCACAAGTCATTTCTTGCTGTGAGACCCTCTTGTAGTATGTTAACATCATTTGGAGAGTCAATGCCCAACTTACAATCGTCCACAGACATGGTCAGCCACAGGCCTTTTCTCCTTGCCTGGACCTCTGAGAAGTAGATGCCAAACAGTAGGGGTCCCAGGACAGATCCCTGGGGAACACCACAAGTGAAAGGTCTGCTGTCAGAGGTGGAAGCACCTATTTTGACCTTGTGGGTCCTATCAGTGAGCCATTTGACCATCCACCTGATGAGATAGGGATTTATGCCAAGTTGTGTTAGCTTTTCAATGATGCCTGAGTGGGCGATTGTGTCAAAGGCTTTGGCCAAGGCAAGGTAAGCTGTATGTACTGACTTTCCCTCATCCAGTGCCTTGGTGACCGTCTCAAAAAAGTCATCCAGGTTCAACAGGCAAGATCTGCCCTTGACAAATCCGAACTGGGTGAGGTCAAGTGCTTGGAGATTCCCTATGTCCTTTGTTTATGAGATCCATAATAATACACTTCATGGCCTTACAGATCAAACTTGTCAAACTAATGGGGTGATCGTTTCTAGGGTCAGTAGTGGCACCACCTTTGTGCAAAGGGATGACAATGGCAGTTCTCCACTCTGCTGGAATGAAGCCTGTACTTAGGCTATGGCTGAATAGGGTGCTCAATGGAGAGGCTGTTCTTGCCGCAGATGGTGAAGAACATAGCCTGGAATACTATCAGGTCCTATGGAAGCTGTGTTTTTTGCCTTGGATAGAGCCTTTAACACTTGATCTACGGAGATGTGAGGTGTGAGACAAGTATCGGGGATGTTGAATGGGCCTTTGGGGGGGACAAGGAGGTGAAGTTTGTACTGAACCTATTTGCTAGCAGGTTGGCTAGGTCAACAGGAACAGTGTAAGTGGTACTGTTAAGAATTAATTTGGAACAAACCTGGGCTTTGCCATGAAGTTTCCTGAAATAACTGAAAAAGGCTTTGTGGTTAGCCTTTGATTCATAATTGGCTTTGGAGTTTTTCACTAGTGGTCTAATTTGCTTGTTCAGGCTAAGGCAGGAGTTTTTACAGTTGGGAATTTGTGCCTTTTTACCCTTGGACAACAGTTTCTTTCTTTTGTTGTAAAGCCTGTTGATAAAGGATGTCCACCAGATAGGTTTGTGTTTCCTTGAGGAGCAGGTTTTAGTTCTGTTGGGTATGACTGAATCCATGAAGTTGTACAGGTGCTTGTATACGGCACTGACATATTGCTGAGCAAATTTGTCTGCATCCTCTGAGGTGGGCAGTGGTGTGAGACTACTGATACCCTCCCTTAGAAGGTTGTAGTATGCTTTTGAGAAGTGTTTAGCCTGGTTATGGCTGTGGGGAAGGTTGGATGGGATACACACTTCGAATGAAACAGATTGATGGTCTGATCTCACAAGGGAAGAACTTACTATAGGGTTGGTGCAGTGGTCGCACATGTTGGTGAGAACCAAGTCTAGAATGTTATCTCCCCTTGTGGGGGATGAGAAAAGCTGGTCTAGTGCATTAGAATTGCTGAAGTCAAGTAATTGTTAGGTGAGTGCATTACAGCAGGAACAGTTCACCCAGTCTATGGAGGGGTAGTTGAAGTCACCAAGGATCAGTGTGTTAGGGGGTATCTTGATGGAGTCAAGTAGTTCCAGGTAGGACGAGTGGGTATCCTGAATCATGGAGGAGGGTCTATAGGTGGCTTTAACTTGGATGGGTGTCTTGCAAATTGTCAGTTGCCCCTGGAATAATTTTAGTGCAGCATGCTGGCAAACCAGTCTGGAGGTGTGCTTGTCTTTAACGAAAATAAAACTCCACCACCCTTAGTCTTCCTGGCCTCATTATGGGGTCAGAATGTGTGGAATGAGGTATAGCCTGGTAAGACAGAGGTGCTCTCCACAACTTTGAACCAAGTTTCCCTGACTGCACAGATGTTGGCATCTTCCAGCATAAGGAGAGCCTCCAGTGAGTGCATTTTCAGGTTAAGGCTCCTAGCATTAAGCAGCATGACCTTCAATTTGTTTTTTTGACAGATCTTTTATGTTGGAGGATTTGTCTTTGGGACATTGCCTTAAAAAGGCACAATGTGGGAGGCAAGAGCCTTGTCCAGAATCCTGAATCCCAGGCGTGACAAGTGGAGGCCATCTCTGACAAAGCATCAAGACCTGTCAACCATGTCATCCCAGGCACACAGATACTGGATCCCCTTGGAATGACACCAGAAACTAAGTCAATTGTTGAAGTAAATTATTTTTTGTTGGTATTGTGGTGTCATTCTTGGTGATGGGAGGATGCAGCTTAGGGCTAGGGTCACACCTGCCTGGGACACATACTCTGAGAACTCAATCATGTATGTCTTCATATAGTCCAGGGAGGTATGTCTCAAGTCATTCACACCAACATGAACAATGACAGAGTCATACGTGTACCTTTTGTGGAGAGAATTAAGTGCATGCGTTACATGGCAGATTCTGGCACCTGTCAGTCAACTGGCCATGATGTTTTCCTTGTTGAGCCTGGTTCATAGGTTCATAGGTAGTACTAGGCTATCTGCCTGAAGGCAATTATAAGCCTAGCCGGAATGTGTTGGCTTTCACCACCCCCTTAGATTAGTTCCCTGTGCCTCTGTCCAGCAGAGCCATTGAAGTGATTCCTGGGGTAAACTTTCTGTTTCCCATCCACTCGTCAAGGTTTCTCATGAAGAGGGTTAGCGAGGAGCTCTACCTAATGTAGATTGGAATCTTGTTCCAGAGCATGGGACGTCTCTGGGATATGAATCTGTTCCTCCAGCATGTCCTATTTATTGTTGTGGTGAGGTTTAGATCCCTGGAGCATGTGGCTCAAGGGGATATGGTTTTCTTTAGGTGGAGCATGTCCATCAATTCTGGGTTGGACATGGCCTTGCATGTCAGGCAGAGATCACCTCTGAGTAGGCGGTATGCAACTGAGTACAGCTGGAGATTCTTCAGTCGAGCTGCATTGGGCATCTACTTGAGGCCGGTAATCCTCTTGGAGAGGAACTTCTGTGGTCTTTCCAGTTGTTGCAGGTGTCTTGTAAGGTACATCCCAAATGCGGCATTGTACTCTATGATAGGTCTGATGAGTGATGCGTAGAGGGGCCCAATGACCTCTTTTGATTTGGATGCAAAACTCTTTGTGATTAGGTGGGCTACATAGAAGGATTTTCTAACCACTTTGGCAATGTGATTATCAAAGGAGAGGTTACTATCTACTTGGGTCCCCAGATCCCTTATTATGTCTTCCGTATTTAGGGGGCTACCACCTATGTGGTCATTTGTGGGTACTTTGTTTTTTCCAAAGGGGATGACTATGCACTTTTTTGGCATTTAGCTTGAGACTATGGTTTTGACACCAAGTATCTGTCTCAGTGAGACCCTTTTGGAGGATGTCTGTGTCAGCCGGAAAGTCAATTATAGCCCCTAGTTTGCAGTCGTCTGTGAACTTGGTGAGCGATAGTCCTCCTGTGCTTGCCTGTACCTCTGAGAAATATATGCCGAACAGGAGGGGTCCTAGGACTGAGCCCTGGGGAATGCCACTTGTAACAGGTTTAGAGTCAGACCTAGCTCCTGCAACTCTTACCATGTGGGTTCTGTCCATGAGCCAGTTGGCAACCCATCTCGTGACATAGAGGTTTATGTTCAGGCTGCTGAGCTTGTCTATAATACCTGCATGGGGAATAGTGTCGAAAGCCTTTGCGAGGTCTAGGTAGGCTGTGTGGACCACCTTTCCCTCATCTATAGCCTTGGTAACTGTCTCAAAGAAGTCCACCAGGTTTAGGAGGCATGATCTGCCCTTAACAAAGCCAAACCTGGTTGGGTCCAGTGTTGAGTGGGATATCGGTGTATCTCACAATTGAGTCGCCAAAGACTAGTATGTTTGATTTATTGTTGTGCCTTATGGGCTGTGTGAGTTTATTGTTATGCCTTATGGCCTGTGTTTGTGAGACACTGGTGTGTTGTCTGCTGTATGTGATGAGTTTGGTGTTGTGTGTGGAATGTTTTTGAGTGTGTTTTGGAGGTCTCTGCTGTTTAGGTACGTTTTTATTGAGAACCTCTGCATAGGTGGGTGTGTGTTGTGGGTGGTGTGGTGTTTGTGCTGGAAATCCATTCTTTGTCAGGAGTACTGACTGAGGCATGAGAGAGTATGGATTCCACGTTACTGATATAGATGCATTTCTCACAAGTAAAAGAGCTACGTGCTAGGAGAAGAGGGTTGTCAGTGAAAATGAGGCAGTTGATACACTGTCTCAGTATGCCCTTGTCGACCAAGCTGGCAGGAGAAATTGATGGGAATTGTTCAGACATAGTGTTCTGAAACTTGGATGGACTTATGGAGAAAGGGTTTTGATAAGGGTTTGTCCACAAGAGTATAGACCACTCCTTCAAGCGAGTGACCCATGTGCCATTTGACTTGTGAATGTGCAGCATTTTCATTAAAGCGGGGTCAGAGATTGCTCTGTATGCAAGGCCATCAAAGCAGTTTGTATGACCTTCTTAAATGTAAAATAACTGCCCCGAAGCCCAAGTGCAAAACCAAAACTAAGAGGGTTAGTATAACAGACAAATGTAATCAGGCTACTAACAAGGAGTAATAAATACAGCAGAATAAAATCACTTCAACACTTGAGAGCAAGCAGCAATGCAAAATAAGGTAATAAAGTAGGAAGACCACAATTACAGTAAAAGCAGGTAAATAAAGTGTATTTTTTTCTTTTTAGTGGAGAGGGAAGAAACAGAAGATAATTCAAGATTAAGAAACTAAGTGGATTGGCCTTCCCAAATTCTCTCTCTGTACACAGTAGAATGAGCTGATGATATAGGGCAAGGAGGAGTGTCCAAAATCAAAGAAGCAAGGGGGTAGTCCTTCCCAAATGATTACACTGTACTCAGTACAGTAAGCGAATGAGATGGGACTGGGAGGAGTGTCCAACATCAAATTTACAGCTGGGGCAGACAATTCCAAAACCACCAAGTTTAAGAATACAACAACACTTGGGCAGGAGGTTGGGGGAAAAACAAAATGCAGACACCGAGAAAAGCAATCTCAAGCAAATAAGTAAATGTAGCACAGTTTTGTTAACTATCACTAAATCAGAAAAACAAAATGCAGACACAGAGACCGGCAATATCAAGTAAATAAATAAATGCAGCACAGTTGTGTTAACTTTCACTGAAACAGATTAAGTGCAAAAAAAGTATACTTATAGTAGCTTTCTGTATCCAGGTGGCTATCAAATCAGTCACAGCCAGGCCACAAGGAGCAGCTAAGATACTGATACAGTCTCAAAGAAATGTAACTCCTTATACCAGTAGTATAAGGGAAAACGTAAGAGCCTCAGGGAATCAGATAACACAAAAAGCTGTCCTCAAACCTTGGATAGGCTGGCTTCAACAGAAAGTAAACCAACCCCCACTATGAAACCAGCTGAACTGAATCTAGACAGTGACCAGAAATATCAAGCAAATAAATAAATGCAGTACAGTTTTAACTATCAGTAAAACAGAAAAACAAAATGTAGACTCCAAGAAAAGCAATCTCAAGCAAATAAATAAATGCAGCACAGTTTTGTTAACTATCACTAAAACAGAAAATCAGATTGCAGATACAGAGACCATCAATATCAAGCAAATAAATAAATGCAGCACGGTTTTGTTAACTATCACTGAAACAGATTAAGTGCAAAAAAAGTATACTTATAGAAGCTTTCTGTATCCATATGGCTATCGAATCAGTCACAGCCAAGCCACAAAGAGCAGCTAAGATACTGATACAGTCCACAGAAATGTAACTTCTTATACCAGTAGTATAAAGGAAAACTTTAAGAGCCTCAGAGAATCAGATAACACAAAAAGCTGTTCTCACTCCTTGGATAAGCTGGTTTCAACAGAAAGTAAACCAACCACCACTATAAAACCAGCTGAACAGAATCCAGACAGTGACCAGAAATATCAAGCAAATAAATAAATGCAGTACAGTTTTGTTAGCTATCAGTAAAACAGAAAAAGAAAATGTAGACTCCAAGAAAAGCAATTTCAAGCAAATAAATAAATGCAGCACAGTTTTGTTAACTATCACTAAAACAGAAAATCAAATTGCAGATACAGAGGCCGTCAATATCAAGCAAATAAATAAATGCAGCACAGTTTTGTTAACTATCACTGAAACAGATTAAGTGCAAAAAAGTATACTTATAGAAGCTTTCTGTATCCAGATGGCTATTGAATTAGCCACAGCCAGGTCACAAGAAGCAGTTAAGATACTGATACGTTAGTCCTCGGGAAGTTTACTGCTCATATGCAAATGTTCCGATTGCATATAGTTTTCCAAAAATTCACAAGGATACTCAATTTCCTCTCAAGTCATCAATAGTCTCTGCAATAAATTCAATGAATTGTCAGAGCACAAACAAAATGTTGCATTTTCTCTCTTATACTAGGGATATAGAAAATTTGTGGGAGAAAATCAAGCATTTTGTTTAGAAAGAAATTTATTGTTGGGTAACAATTGATGTTAAAGGCAGTTCAGCATGAATTAGGACCATAGAATCATAGGAGGTTTCTAGGCTAATGGCCCCAGAACCGTACACGCCTACCCAAGTTCAACTCATGTTCCCAAGGGTGTATAGTTCAAGCAGACACTAAAATCAGCACCTATTGCCTTGTGCAAGAGGGACACAGGTGGAACCCCAGAGTAAATTTCCAGTTACCCATCCAGTCATCCTAATTATGCTTAAATAGGGCCAATGAGGGGCTTTGTTTAACATGAATGGGAAGCCTGTTCCCAAAGTGGGGCAACCTCTATGAGACAAATCTGTCTCTCCAGCAAGTTCTGTTGATATCACATATCAGGTTAAGATCCTTTAAGTGAGTGACCCGTGTGCCATTTAACTTGCAAATGTGCAGCATTTTCATTAAAGATGGGTCAGAGATTGCTCTGTATGCAAGGCACAGGTCCCCACTGAGCAGTATGTGCAACACAGAGTAAAATAACAATGATTTCAATCTGTCCGCATAAGACAGATCCTGAAGACCTGAATTTTCTTTGTAAGGTACCTTTGTGGTCTCTCCAATTGCTGCAGGTGTTTGGAAAGGAACATATAAAAGGGAGCATTGTAGTCTGTTATTGGCCTGACGAGGGAAGAGTATGGGGGGGGGGGTTATAACCTCTTTTTTTCCTGGAGGCAGTGCCCTTACTAACGAAATGAGCAATATAAAATACCCTTCTTACCACTGTGGAGACATGGTGATCGAAGTTAAGGTTGCTGTTAACCTGTGTTCCCAGATCTCTCACTACTGACTGTGTGCTTAGGATATTGCTACTGGTGTGGTAGTTTGCAGAAATATCACCCTTGCCGGAGGGGATGATAATGCATTTTTTTTTTTGCATTAAGTTTAAGACCATGATTTTGGCATCAGTCATTAGTCTGTGTAAGATTTTCTTGCAGGATGTTGACATCATTAGGGGTGTCAGTGATCGCTCCCAGCTTGCAGTCATCGGAAACTCTGTCAGCCACAGTCCTTTAGTTTTAGCCTTTACTTCAGAAAAGTAGATTCCAAACAGTAGGGGTCCCAGAACTGATCCTTGTGGAACACCACTGGTTACAGGTCTGCTGGAGGAGGTGGAGTACCTTATTTTGAATGTATGAGTTCTCCACCTGACAATATATATGGGTTGATACCCAGCTGGGTGAGTTTATCAATGATGCCTGAGTGGGGGATTGTGTCAAAGGCCTTGGATAAGTCTAAGAGGCCATATGCATAGATTTGCCCTCATCTAGGGCTTTGGTGACTGTCTCAAAGAAGTCCACCAAGTTTAACAGGCATGATCTCCCCTTAGCAAAGACGACCTGGGTGGGGTCAAGTGTTTGGAGATTTCCTATATCTTTGCTAATAAGGTCCATGATTACTCATTCCATGGCCTTGCAGATAAGGCTGGTCTATAGTTCATGGGGTCCATGGATTCATCCCATTTATGCAAAGGGATAAACGTAGCTGTTTTACATTCCTCTGGGATGAAGCCAGTGCTTAGGCTGTGAATGAAAAGCATGCTCAGTGGTGATGCTAATTCCTGCTTTAACCGTGTAGATCATAGCCCGGGCCATTGTCTAGTCCCATATAGACTGTGTTTTTAGCCTTGCAGAGGGCATTTAAAAAAACTGCTCCTTGGAGTTACTAGGTGGGGGACAGGTCTTAGGGATGTTTTGGGGTATTTGTGGCAGGGACAGAGGAGTGAAGTTTTCACTGAACCTGTCAGCCAGCAGGTTTGCTATATCCACAGGTTCTGTATATGTAGTGCCATTAACTACAAGTTCAGCGCAAATCTGGACCTTACCTTTGAGGTTACAGATGTAACTAAAGAAGGCCTTGTGATTATCCTTAGTGAGAGAAGCTGATTTAGATACATAATTAGCTTTGGAGGATTTCACTAGGAGTCTTATTTGTTTGTTTAAGTTGAAGAGGGAGTGTTTCCAGCTTTGAGACGGTTCCTTCCTACTCTTAGACAGCAATTTATTTCTCCTATTGTATAGCCTATTAATGGTAGTTGTCCAGCAACTGCCATTAATAGGCTATACAATATAGTCTTCCGACACAATTATTGGGAGTCACTGAAAGTACTCCATATTTAATTGAAATAATTAGAGAAATGCTTACTAAGGATTCTGTTCTAGATATTGTGAAGTTGTAGGGAATGGTGACAATGATATATTTTGCCCCTGCCTATGTCATTGTCTTAATGGAAGCATTTGGCACGGAATGAAAATGTCATGCTTTACACATACTATATAGAAGATTTATTGATTAGTGAGGGCAAATTTGAACTTTTTTTTTCAGTTTTATGGTACAATATAATATTTGGAGATGAAGCACAAAATAT
Source organism: Protopterus annectens (assembly GCF_019279795.1). Lineage (NCBI taxonomy): Eukaryota > Metazoa > Chordata > Ceratodontiformes > Protopteridae > Protopterus > Protopterus annectens. The sequence goes on from NC_056742.1 coordinate 391,009,453, forward strand.
TTGTGAACATTGTTTTAAAACTGAATCCCTAAGAGACAAAAACATCAAAACCTACAGCATATTAGTGATTATTATTTTGTCAATAGAAGAGAGCATTAGGGGCTATAAAGGAATATCCCCAGCAGTGGCTAGATAATACCTTAGAAGGCATTCAGCCACAACTAATGCACTTCCAGTTTTATGTAGTACTTTGATGAATGCGGTTAAGAAGAGAAAAAAAACAAGTGTCAAAATGGAGTAGTATTGGAACATCATTACTTCTAGTTACAGTTTAAGAAATAGAAAGAAATGAAATACTGGTTATCAATGCCATTATACGTTAAATCATTTAAAGACACAGAATCAGACATGATGGTTAATAGGAAGCAAAAAAAGGAAAATACAGTCTGTAGAGAAAAGGGGAACTTTCAAATTTGATTTAGATAAAGGGCAAGTGAAAACCCCCTTCAAATTACACGTGAATATTTGCTCAGTCAGGATGCGGAGATGGGCACACAACAAGTGGATCCTGGTAGTGAGGTTAAGACATGTGTAATTACCATCATTGATAGCAATGACATAGACACAGCTGACGGATAGAAGCAGGACCATGAACCTAAAGACCAGGCTGAAATCACAAGAGAAAGTTTAGTAGAGAAGGATAACGAACACGAAGATACCAAAACTATTACAGATGGCAGACAAAGTGTTCCGCCATGTACAGACAAAGTGTTCCGCCATGTACAAATGATAAGCGATCATAGAGAAGGATAACGAACACGAAGATACCGAAACTATTAGAGATGGCAGACAAAGTGCTCCGCCATGTACAGACAAAGTGTTCCGCCATGTACAAATGATAAGCGATCATAGAGAAGGATAACGAACACGAAGATACCGAAACTATTAGAGATGGCAGACAAAGTGTTCCGCCATGTACAAACGATAAGCGATCATAGAGAAGGATAACGAACACGAAGATACCGAAACTATTAGAGATGGCAGACAAAGTGTTCCGCCATGTACAGACAAAGTGTTCCGCCATGTACAAATGATAAGCGATCATAGAGAAGGATAACGAACACGAAGATACCGAAACTATTAGAGATGGCAGACAAAGTGGTCCGCCATGTACAGACAAAGTGTTCCGCCATGTACAAATGATAAGCAATCAGAAGCACATTTATCCAGAAGTATAACCACTGCAAAACGTAAGACAGGACTGAGGGTAAGATCAAGCCAAAAAGGAAGGGTAAAAAGAGGAAACTGCCGTTAAAAATACTGAAATTGGCTTTACAAGCAGGGTATAGGAGGAAACAGCGTTGAAAGCACAGAGCAAAGAGATAGTGAAAAACGTAATTATACAAATGAATTCAGGACATAAAAAGGGGACTAATACAAAAGAGCGAAGTAGCCCACCAGAGGATAGATTTAATGTTAAAAGGAAAAGATATAATAATGTGCTTGATAAACTTAAAATAATAATAAAAATACAGTAATTAAGTCAATGGATAGTGAAAAACATAAGAAAGTGGACAAGAAGATTTTGCTGATTGCGGATTCACATCTAAAATATCAGATAAGATTATTAATATCACTGAATAAGAATAGTGTCACAGTTAGTTGTCTAAGTGGTCTAAAGCTTCGCAATTTGGCACAAATATGCCAAAAACGTAGACTAGTAAATCTGAAAATAAAACTGAAGGTACCATATTGGAGATGGTAGATCATATGAAAGATCTAGGCATAATAATTAACAAGGAGTGTATATTTAAGAAACACTGTCAAGAATTAAGGGTTATGAAGAAGATACAAACAAGCTCTAAATGTTTTTTAAAATGTACATCAAAGATTGGATCATTAATCGAATACAATTTAACATTTTTTATGTTATCAGTAGCTGATTTAGTTACCCTTGAAAATATTTAGAAAAGATACACAAAAGGGTTAGATGTTTGAACAAATTAAGTTGTGAAGAAAAATTAAAAAACTTGAATCTATTCAGCATTTTATACAGAATCATTAGAGGAAAACTATGCACAACTTATAGGGCCATCAAAAATGATGAAGTACGCTCTGATTTAAAACATATTTTAAGAGAAAAGTCTGGTAACCTAAGATAAAAAGGTTCTCAATATATTGTTAATTACAGCAGAACTAGGAAAAGAGATAACTTTACAAGTCAGTCGATCCCCAGATTGTGGAAATCAATACCACTTTATATTAGAGAATCCGTTAATTTATATGCTTTCAAGAAGCAACTAGGTTAATATATGGCAGAGCATAATTTGCATATAACACATGAAGGAATCTGCTTTTTGTATCGTCAAATTTTGGGCCACAGACAGTTCTGTCTTAACTATGTAACTATGCAACA